>NW_020949351.1:26379054-26757632 GCF_900497805.2 Vombatus ursinus
AAGAAAGAAAGAAAGAAAGAAAGAAAGAAAGAAAGAAAGAAAGAAAGAGAAAGAAAAGAGAGGAAGGAAGAAAGGAAGGAAGGAAAGGAAGGAAGGAGAAAGGGAAGGAAAGAAGGAAAGAGGTAGGGAGGGAAGGAAGGAGAAAGCAAGAAAAAAAAGGAAAGAACAAAGGGAAAAGAGAGGCAATGTGAAAACAAAGAAAAATAGATCTTCAGAGGCAGACCTGTGACAGGAGGATAGATAGTAGAAAAGATCACACAAAGGAGAAAGGGTGAAAAAGCCAGTGGGCATTTGGAGATAGATAACAGTTATTAGTCTCTTGCCAGTACAGAAGAAGCTAGACCCTAGGGGGAGGAGGCAGTTATTTGCCTTCCAAGCAGCGAAGATGAGGATCCACAGGTACTGTCAGATGAAAGACCATCCAATAAGGACTGAAAGAAGAAGAGACAAGTAGTGGTCATTAATGACTCCCTAGTGAGGGAACTGAGTCAGCTCTCTGTTGAACTGATAATGTTAAAATGTTCTATTATTTTCCCAGAGCAAATATGCAGTACAAAACAGGGAATGTCCCAGGACATCAAACTGTTGACTACTTATCACCTATTTCTGGTGACTCATGGAGGAAAAATTTCCATAAAATGATCTAGAAAGCAGAGCTGAAGATTATGAAGTTGAGTTTTACCTCACACTCATCAAATTGGCAAAGTTGATAGAAGGCAGAAACAGCCAGGAGTGTGCTTAGAGCCAACTTATACTAGGTCCCCAGAATCAATGTGAGCATTTGCATCTCAGAAATTGGCAAATGCTACAAATTAGGGCTTGATTTATTGTTTTGTCTAGACTTAAGAAAGTTGTAGAGTAAATGTCAATAATACAGATTAAATTTAAAAGTGTACTATGGGAATTTTTTTTTGGACAGCCAGTTGTTAAACATTTACCATCATTCTACTGGAAAGAACCAATTTTGGAGGTACTGTGGGAAATCAGACACAAATTATATGCTATTAGTGTGACTGAATTTATACATTCTGGAAATGTTTAGCATTATGTGAGAAAAGTGAACAGTAAATTGTTCATAGCCTGACCTGACTATATCAGTACTTGGCCACTGACCAAAGAGGTAAATGACAACAAGGTGCCAAAATATTGAGTAGTACTATTTTTATTAGCCAAAAAAAAAACCCAGAAACAAAGTGGGACCCCATCAACTGTTGAACAAATTGTGATATGTGAACATAATGGGATGTTGTTGTGCCATAAGAAATAAAAAACAAGGAATCTAGACAAACATGAAAATATTTTTATGAACTGATACAGCAATTAATGAGCAGAACCAGGAGAATAATACATACAATGACTAAATAAGGTAAACTAAGACAACACTTAAACACATCTGAATTCTGATTGTATATAATGTCTAATTTGGTTCTAGAGAACTGATGATGAAACACATTTGCTTTACAGTAAACAGGTGGTGAATTATGGGTGAGGACTGTTGCATATACTGTCAGTTATAATGTCTGTATATCTATTGGGTTTTGTTTAATGATTTTTATCATAAAAGAATGTTTGAGGGGAAGTAGTTACCGAGAAGTAGCTGTAGAGTAACAAGAAACAATAGCAAAAAGCAATATTTTTTTATTTTTTTAAGAAATTATTTTTTTATTTATTTTGATTTATCAATAATCACTTCCATATGCTTTTGAGTTTAAAATTTTTCTCCCCCTTCCTCCCCACCACCCTCCCCAAGACAGCACACAATCTGATATAGGCTATACATTTACATTCATATTAAACATATTTTCACATTAGTGATGTTGTAAGTAGAAATTAAAACCAATTGGAGGAACCATCAGAAAGAGGAAACAAAACTCAACAGAAGAGGAAAAAATAACAATTCAGCTTCCATAGTTCTTTCTTTGGGCATGGATAGCATTTTCCATCACAAGGCCTCTGGAGATGTCTTAGATTGTTGTATTACCAGGAAGGGTTAAGTTTATCGATATTAGTCATCACACAATGTGGCTGTTATTGTGTACAACGTTCTCTTGGTTCTGCTCACTTCACTCAGCATCAGTCCATACAAGTCTTTCCAGGTTTTTCTGAAGTCAGCCTATTCATCATTTCTTACAGCACAATAGTATTCCATCACATTCATACACCACAACTTGCTCAACCATTCCCCAGTTGATAGGCATCCTCTCAATTTCCAATTCTTTGCCACCACAAAAAGAGCTGCTAAAAATATTTTTGTACATGTGGGTCCTTTTCCCATTTGTATGATCTCTTTGGGATATAGCCCTAGAAGTGCTATTACTGGGTCAAAGGGTATGCACATTTTTATAGCCGTTTGGGCATAGTTCCAAATTGTTCTCCAAAATGGTTGGATCATTTCACAACTCCACCAACAATGCATTAGTGTTTCAATTTTCCCACATGTTCTCCAACATTTATCATTTTCCTGTTTTGTCACATTGGCCATTCTGATAGATGAGATGTGGTACCTCAGAGTTGTTTTGATTTGCATTTCTCTAATCAGTAGTGATTTAGAGCATTTTTTCACATGACTACAGATGGCTTTAATTTCTTCATCTGAGAACTGTCTGTTCATATCCTTTGACCACTTATCAACTGGGGAATGACTTATATTCTTATAAATTTGACTTCATTCTCTATATATTTTAGAAATGAGGCCCTTATCAGAGAGACTGGTTGTAAAAATTCTTTCCCAATTTTCTGCCTTCCTTCTAATCTTAGTTGCATTGGCTTTGTTTGTACAAAAACTTTTCTTTAATGTAATCAAAATTATCTATTTTGCTTTTCGTAATGTTCTCTATCTCCTGTTTGGTCATGAATTCTTCTGTTCTCCATAGATCTGACAGGTAAACTATTCCTTGCTCTCTCAGTTTGCTTATAGTCTCAGCCTATGTATCTAAATCATGTACCCATTTTGACTCTATTTTGGTATATGATGTGAGATTTTGCTCTATGCCTAGTTTCTGCCATACTCTTTTCCAGTTTTCCCAGCAGTTTTTTTCAAAGAGTGGGTTCTTATCCCAGAAGCTGGGGTCTTTGGGTTTATCAAATAATATATTACTATAGTCATTGACTACTGTGTCTTCCATACTTAACCTAATCAACTGATCCACCACTCTATTTCTTAGCCAGTACCAAGCAGTTTTGTTGATTGCTGCTTTATAATACAATTTAAGATCTGGAATGACTAGGCCACCTTCCCCTGCATTTCTTTTCATCAGTTCTCTTGATATTCTGGAACTTTTGTTCTTCCAAATGAATCTTGTTATTATTTTTTCTAACTCTATAAAATAATTTTTAGTAGTTTGATTGGTATGGCACTGAATAAGTAAATTAGCTTAGGTAGAATTGTCATTTTTATTATATTAACTCAGCCTACCCATGAGCAACTGATGTTTTTCCAATTATTTAGATCTGATTTTATTTGCGTGAAAAGTGTTTTGTAATTGTGTTCATAGAGTTCCTGGGTTTGTTTCGGGAGGTAGACTCCTAAATATTTTATAATGTCTACAGTAAGTTTAAATGGAATTTCTCTTTCTATCTCTTGCTGTTGGGCTTTGTTGGTAGTATATAGAAATGCCGATGATTTATGTGGGTTTATTTTATAGCCTGCAACTTTGCTAAAGTTGTTTATTATTTCAAGTAGTTTTTCACTTGATTCTCTGGGATTCTCTAAGTATAACATCATGTCATCTGCAAAGTGTGATAGCTTTGTTTCTTCTTTGCCTATTCTAATGCCTTCAATGTCTTTTTCTTCTCTTATCGCTGAAGCTAAAGTTTTCAGTATGATGTTGAATAACAGTGGTGATAATGGACATCCTTGTTTCACCCCCGATCTTATTGGAAATGCTTCCAGCTTTTCCCCATTATATATTATGCTTGCTGAAGGTTTTAAATAGATGCTGTTTATTATTTTAAGGAAGACTCCATTTATACCTATGCTCTCTAGTGTTCTTAATAGGAATGGGTGTTGTATTTTGTCAAAAGCTTTTTCTGCATCTATTGAGATGATCATGTGGTTTCTCTTAGTTTTGGGGTTGATATGATGGATTATGCTGATAGTTTTCCTTATATTGAACCAGCCCTGCATTCCTGGTATAAATCCTACCTGGTCACAGTGTATTATTCGTATGATAAGTTGCTGTATTTTGTTTAAAATTTTTGCATCTATATTCATTAGAGAAATTGGTCTATAATTTTCTTTCTCTGTTTTGACTCTTCCTGGTTTAGGTATGAGCACCATATTTGTATCATAAAAAGAATTTGGTAAGATTCCTTCTTTACCTATTTTACCAAATAGTTTATATAGTATTGGGATTAATTGTTCTTTAAATGTTTGATAGAATTCACATGTAAATCCATCTAGCCCTGGAGATTTTTTCCTAGGGAGTTCATCAGTGACTTGTTCAATTTCTTTTTCTGAGCTGGGGTTATTTAAGTATTTTACTTCCTCTTCTGTTAATCTGGGCAATTTATATTTTTGTAAACATATATCCATTTCACTAAGATTGTCAAATTTGTTGGCATATAGTTGGGCAAAATAATTCCTAATTGTTGTTTTAATTTCCTCTTCCTTGGCAATAGTTTCACCCTTTTCATTCTTGATACTAGTAATTTGGTTTTCTTCTTTCTTTTTTTTAAATTAGATTAACCAAAGGTTTATCTATTTTATTGGTTTTTTTTTCCATAAAAACAGCTCTTAGTTTTATTTATTAGTTCAATAGTTTTCTTAATTTCAATTTTATTAATTTTTCCTTTGGTTTTCAATATTTCTAATTTGGTGTTTAATCGAGGATTTTAAATTTGTTCTTTTTCTAGTTTTTTTTAGCTGTATGCCCAATTCATTGATCTCCTCTTTTTCTATTTTATTTATGTAAGCAGTTAGAGATATAAAACTTCCCCTAAGAACTGCTTTTGCTGCATCCCGTAAGTTTTGGTATGTTGTCTCATTATTATCATTCTCTTGAATGAAACTATTGATTGTTTCTATGATTTGTTGTTTGACCCAATCATTTTTTAGGATTAGATTATTTAGTTTCTGATTATTTTTTAGTCTGTCTTTCCATGGCCCTTTATTACATATAATTTTTATTGCATCATGATCTGAAAAGGATGCATTTAATGTTTCTGCCTTTCTGTGGATTGTAAGGTTTTTAGGCCCTAGTACATGGTCAATTTTTGTGTATGTGCCATGTACCACCAAGAAAAAAGTATATTCCTTCCTAACTTCATTCAGTTTTATCCAGACATCTATCATATCTAACTTTTCTAATGTTCTATTCACCTCCTTAACTTCTTTCTTGTTTATTTTGTGGTTAGATTTATCTAGTTCAGAGAGGGAGAGGTTGAGGTCCCCTGCTATTATAGTTTTGCTGGCTATTTCTTCCTGTAATTCCCTGAACTTTTCCTCTAAGAATTTGGATGCTATACCATTTGTTTAGTATTAATATTACTTCATTGTCTATGGTGCCTTTTAGCAGGATGTAGTTTCCTTCCTTATCTCTTTTGATAAGATCTATTTTTGCTTTTGCTTTGTCTGAGATCGGGATTGCTACCCCTGCTTTTTTTACTTCAGCTGAAGCATAATATGTTTTGCTCCAGCCTTTTACCTTTACCCTATATGTGTCACTCTTTTTCAAATGTGTTTCCTGTGAACAACATATTGTAGGATTATGGTTTTTAATCCAATCTGCTATATGCTTCTGTTTTATGGGAGAGTTCATCCCATTCACATTTACAGTTATGATTACTATCTGTGTCTTTTTCTCCATCCTCCCCCGCCCCCGTATATGTTTTTCTTTCTCCTTTCTTCTTTCCCCCCCTCACTAGTGTTTTGCTTTTGACCAGCACCTCCTTTGGTCCCACCTCCCTTGTATTATCCTTTCCCCTCTTCTTCCCCTTTACCCTTACTGCTTCTTCCCTCCCTTCTATACCCCCTCCATTTTCTTTCCCCTTTCCTATATACTACCTATAGTGCAAGTTAGATTTCTATACCTAACTGATTATGTTATTCCCTTCTTGAGCCAAATCTGATGACAGTAAGGTTCAAACAGTGCTCATTCCCCTCCTTTCTTTACCTCTGCTCTAATAGGTTTCTGTGTCTTTTCCTGTAATGTAATTTACTCTTGTCTGCCTCCTCCTTTCTCAGTACATTTTCTTAGCTCAGACTAATCCACTTACCTGGATCCATTTAACCCACTTGATTAAATTATATATTTTTTTTATCATTACAACAAAGTCAACTTATATCCACCCCCTTTATGTATACTCCTTTAACATGGTATAATAACAATACAGTTCTCAAGAGTTGCAAGTATCATCTTCCCTTGTAGGGATGTAAACATTTTGCCCTTATTAACAACATATTGTATCTTTCTGTCCCATTTACCTTTTTATGTCTCTCTCAAATCTTGTACTTGAAGATCAAATTTTTTGTTGAGCTCTGGTTTTTTTATCAGGAACATTTGGAAGTCCCCTATTTTGTTGAATATCCATCTCCTTCCCTGAAAAATCATGCTCATTTTTGCTGGGTAGTTAATCCTAGGCTGCATTCCAAGCTCCTTTGGCTTATGGAATATCATGTTCCATGCCTTACGGTCTTTTAATGTAGAGGCTGCAAGGTCCTGTGTAATCCTGACTGTGGTTCCATGATATTTACATTGCTTCTTTCTGTCTGCTTGCAGTAATTTCTCTTTAATCTGGTAATTTTGGAATTTAGCTATTATATTCCTTGGCATTTTCAATTTGGGATCTCTTTCAGATGGGGAGTGTTGGATTCTTTCTATAGTTATTTTACCTTCAGGTTCTAGGACTTCAGGGCAGTTTTCCTTTATGATTTCCTGAAGGATATTGTCCAGGCTCTTTTTTTCATCATGACTTTCAGGTAGGCCTATAATTTTTGAATTGTCTCTCCTGGATTGATTTTCCAGGTTAGCTGTTTTACCCATGAGGTATTTTATGTTTTCATCTATTTTTTCATTTTTTTGTTTCTGTTTGACTGATTCTTGCTCTCTCATAGAGTCATTAGTTTCCATTTGTTCAATTCTAATTTTTAACATATTGTTTTTTTTCTGTTAGATTTTGTACTTTCTTCTCCAATTGGTCAATTGTATTTTTAAGGGATTTATTTTCTTCACTGTGCTTTTTTTCCAATTGGCCAATTGTGTGTTTTAGGGACTTGTTTTCTTCAGTGTGCTTTTTTTCCAATTGGCCAATTGTACTTTTAAAGGACTCCTCTACCTCTCTCATTTGACTTTTAAAATCCTTCTTGAGTTCTTCTAAGAAGGATTTTTGGGCTTCAGACCAGTTCATATTCCCTTTTGATGTTGCAGATGTGGATTTGATGACAATGTTGTCCTCTTCAGAATTTCTGTCTTGATCTTCACTCTTCCCATAATATGAATCTATCATACGTTTCTTTTTACTCATGGTGTTTCTTTATTCCCTGGTCTTTAAAGAGATTAAGTGCCCCTGCTGGGGAGTAGAGGGCACTGACCCAAGCTTCTTGTGTTGGGAGCCTAGGCCTTGGTCACTGGCTTTGTGTGCTGGGGCCTGTTATGTTGGCAGTTGGAGGCTGTGAGGTTCTGGCAGCTTATCTGGTGTTGGGCTGGAATCAGCAAGGCAGAGACTTTCAGGTAAATCTCGGTTGCCTGCTTTTCCTTTCCTTTAGCTTTGTTTAGCTCCTTTTAGATAAGTGCTGCCCGGTGTTTACCTGCCTGGGGCCCCTTGCCGTGCTGCCTCCCTTATTTCTGTTGAGGCACTAGGAGACTTCTTTGCTGTGGAATGCCGAGGCACCTGGTGGTTTTCTGAGCTGATTTCCACCAGTTACCCCACCCTCACTGAGGCACTCGAAGGTACAGCTGTTGATGTTTGCCTGCTTGACCACCTGGTCTTCAGGCTCTCCTCCTGGTTGGCAGTTGGAGGCTGTAGGGTTCTGACAGCTCACCTGGTGTTGGGCTGGAATCAACAAGCCTGGAACTTTTTGGCATCTCTAGGTTGCTTTCTTCAGTTCCTTTCAGACAAGTGCTGCAGGGTGTTTATCTGCCTGGGGCCCTTTGTAGTGCTGCTTCCCTTATTTTTGCTGAGGCACTGGGAGACCCATTTGCTGTAGAATGCCGAGGCACCAGAATCTCCTTCTGGTGTACTAAAGTGGGTCTTTCCACTAGCTGGCTGGGCAACTCCTGTTTCATACTGCTCCCCTTCCCCCAGGGTAAGAGTGGCCTTTCCCGTTAATCCCTCTAGCTACCTGGGCTACTGCACTGCTGCACCCCATCTTTCTTCTGGTTCAGCTGTTCCAGGGTTTTTTCTGGGGTGATATTTTCTGGGTTTTCAGAGGTTGATAGGGGAGGGTGAGAGCAACTACCTTTTTACTCCACCATCTTGGCTCCCAGAAGCGGAAGTTCAAAAAGCAATATTTTTTCATGAAGATCATGCACCCTTAAGTAAAAACTTAGGGGTGTTAAGTGGTATTTTCATCATTGCAGAACATAAAAGACAAGGACTTCAGAAAAGAAAGGCAAATTTAAAAAAAAACGAATAGATTATTTCTGAGAATGGTATTTGGATTTGAGTACCACACTTTAATATATAGGAATGAAAGGATCATGTCTATAGTGACTGGGTACACAGTAGATAGAAAGCTGGACCTGGAGACCAGAAAGCCTGAGTTCAAATCTGACCTCAGACACTTACTAGCTGTGTGACCCTATTCAAGTCACTTAACCAGTGTTGCCTCAGTTTCCTCATCTGTAAAATGGGGATGATAATACACCTACCTTCCAGGGTTGTTGTGGGGATCACATCAGATAATATTTGCAAAGTGCTTAGAACAGTATCTGCCACATGGTGGGCATATATAAATACTAGCTATCATTATTATTATTATGATTATTGAATAGAGTGTAACTAACAAGAAATAAAAATTTTTCAGTAGTCTTACAAATCTAATCAGAGGAGTTTTAAACTCAAATGGAAAGGAAAGGGAAGAAATTTCCAATACAGAGAGTAGCTATAGTGTAGGGAGAAGAAAATGAGTAGAGATGCCCAGAAATTCACAAAATCCAAAAAAGGAGCTAGCAATAAAATGTATGGCCTCAGTGTAGAGAAAGAACAGTCCTACTAATTAATACAGAGCCCTAGGGAGCACCCACACTATAAGGACAGAAGTTAGACAATGATACAGCAAAGGAACCTGAAAGGGAGTCATGAGACAAGACTGGGGAGAAATAGGAGAGAGGCAATGTCACAAAAGACATGGAAAGAGAGAGATCCAAGAAGGAAGGTAGTCCATGATATCAAAAGCTGCAGAGAAGTTAAGGAGAACAAGGACTGAGAAGAAACCATTAGATTTACCTGTTTAGAGAGAAAGAACAGTTTCAGTTGAGTGATAGTGTCAGAAGCCAGATTACAAGATATACTTGTGGCGCAGTGAATAGAGCACCGGCCCTGAAGTCAGGAGGACCTGAGTTCAAATCCGGCCTCAGACCAAACACTTGATACTTACTAGCTGTGTGACCCTGGGCAAGTCACTTAACTCCAATTGCCTAAACAAAAAACAAAACCAAAAAAAAAAAGATATACTTGTAAGGAAAACCAAGAATGAGAAAGGGACATATAGTTTAAAGCATTTGAGTGAAGATTAGCAGAGGAAGAAACAGAAGTGATATTATCATTGGAGTATAGTACAGATCACCCAGACAGAAAGAGGAAATCGAACGAGAATTCAGAAAACAGATCACAAAACCTGACATAAAGGTTTTGGTAGTAATGAGTGACTTCAGTCATCTGAAAATCTGATGCCCTAAACAAAGAAGCTAATAATTTGCTGACTTGCATTAATTATTATTCTTTTTAAATCAGAGGAACTAACAAGAAGAATGTCTATATCTGATCTGATTCTCACTAACAGGGAGAAACAAGTGTCTGGGGGAGAAATGACCATTCTATCCTAAAATTTGCGATAAAAAAGGAGAGATTATATTCTGATGTAAACCTTAGATTTTTTGCACAGCAGATTTCAATGGGTTTTTGACTATAAAATATTTGTTGATTTAAGAAATCGTTTCATTTGCTAGAGCAAAATACCATCTTAAAGGCTCTCCTATAAAATTTATCATCCATTCATATGTTAAAATCTTATGAGATTCCTTGAAAAATATAGCAAAAATAGTTAATTTTATTCAACAAACCTCTGATTATTCATAACAAGAGTTGTATGTGCAACAAAAGTGTTTGCCCTTGTCATGCAAAATGTTCAGGACAGAGCCAAATGAAAGCCAGAAATGATGAAGTCCTCCTACTCCTCCATTTGAAGATGACATTGAGATGAGTGCATTAAGCCCTAGAACACTTAAGTGCCTTCAGAAAAAATTCCATAGAACTCAAAACTTGAGTTCTCAACAACAAATGAAAAAAAAACCCCAATGGATGAAAAATACCTCTTGTCCAAAAATACGATATTCCATTAGATGAAAAACCTATAGAGCTAGCCATCAGCACACATGTCTTCTAGTGACACTGTGGCTGGAAAATGAACTGGGCTTAGGATTGAAATGAAAGAGAATAGTAGTCTGGATTGTATTTTGCAAATTGCACAGTGATTTTCATGGCCTAGATCTTCTCCCTGAATCAAAGGCCCATATTTTAAACATCAGTACTCTTTAAATGATACTGTGTGGATGTGAACCATTAAATGGAGCCTATGAAATATTAGAATGGCAATTCGCCCAAAGGTCAATGGAAAGGCACATGGCAGACATGAGAAGACTTTAAAATACTACCAATAAAGCAATACTCAGGAGAATTCCTATAAAATATATCATCAGAGATGTGCAGAAGGTGGACTAAGTGTTACAGCAAGAACAGGAGATAACTAGAAAGACCACATGTACCACTGGTAGCAGTTCAATATCAAATGATTGAGAGGAAGGCACCTTTCCCTCCCTGCCCCCTACCCCTCACCAGCATGATGAGCAGGCTCTCTGTGAAGGATTTGCAGAATGACATGGACAAGAAACAGAAAGGATGAGCTGTCATGGAAACATTGCAATACACATTGTTGGAAGGCATATCCATACCAATAAGATTATATATCCATCAAAATATCAGAGAAATTTCAACTTTCACTGTAATCATCTTGCTTCAACTTGTAAGAGCTTCCTAACAAACTCCCCGACTCAGTTCTTACACATTGCTGCCAGATTAGCTTTCTGATCTTCAAACTTAACTCCAAAGCCTCCAATGCATCCTGATTGCCTACAGAATGAAGTGAAAACCACTGAGCCTGGCACTTAATACCTTTGTGATCTAGCTTTCACCTGTCTTCAGTCTTATCCCATTATTCCCCTACTCTCTAACCAAACTAGAAAACATCCAGTCTATTTCCTGCCTCTGTATCCTTTGTTCATTAATGCCACCCCAACCTACCTAGTCTTCAAATCTCTGTTAGAATGCTAACTTTTCCATTAAACTTTCTAAATTCTTCTGGGAGGAAAAAGCTTCTGAATTCCCATAGAACTTGCTTTTCCTCTCATGGCACCTCATATTCTACTTATAACCATTTGTGTTCCTATCTTAACTCCTCATTTCTACACTGTAAGCTCTTTGAGGACAGAGACTTTCTTATATTCATTTTTAAGTCAGTACCTCTCACCACCCTACCAGTACTTAATAGCATAGCAACTTCTTACACATAAGGGGTTCCATAAATGTTTGTTGAATAAATTAATGAATTTTTAAATAGGTGAAAAGAAGGAAAGATTTTATTTTTGAACCCCCTTCTTCAACCTAAGGAAATCCCAGTAGGTGGTGATTTTTGTCTTTGGGGTACAAGGGTAGTTTAGGAGAAAATGGGATGTAAGAACCCACAAGGTGCTCATTCATAAAATAAAAATGTATGAAATTCCATGTGATTCAACCAAGTCAATAAGCATGCAGGACTCAAAACTGAGCAAATGAATATACAGATTACACTTATCTAATGACTCACTTGGGGTTATTTATTGAGGCAAAGGATATAAGCAGGACATTAATAACTCCTTGCACTAACATAAGGTCCTGGGACTTCTGAACTCTGGGATACGTGGCAGCCCAAAGGTGAATGTCTAGAGATTTTATTAACAGAGAGATGTCTAGGAGTCGGATGACATAGTTTTTTTGGTGTAATTCATTCGCTTCATAAGAACAGGGGTAGTAGAGGAAAAATAGGTTGGCCTTGGAATCAAAGTTGAAGTTGTCTCTTTTATATATGAGCTGCTTGATCATGGACAAGTCACCTACCATCTCCGTACCATGGACAACTCAAAAACTCCTGTTGTTTGTTCATTTTTGAAGAGTACCATGACATTACAGGTGATGTCTTGACTTGTGTGTGAATTGGATTTAAGTGAGGCATAGTTGCACAAAGTCATCAGCCTCACTCTTTCTCCCAGAGTCATCAGTGTACAATGGTAAGATAAAAGTCAAGATGACACCATAGCTTGGAGTGGAGTGATGACCTTAGCATCTTTGATGTCTAACCAAGTTCTAAGCACTCTATAGCACCTGCTTCAGCCGTCTTCATGGTCATTGGAACAAATTGTTCTCATCCACCCACTCCACTGGGGGAAGTCTTCACATGCTTGGGATAGACATCTCCCTGATTCAGATGGGTTTAAGGCCTATCAGTTACCTTCAAACTAGTTTAGCCTATCTGCTAAGATTGTTTTACCAGCTGTGGCTGCTGTGCATGCTACAGCTTCTTGGAGCCACAGGTGAGAATTGGGTTAAAGGTGAACACCAAAGATAGATGAGCAGCCCTGAAAAGAGCTCAGTAATCATTCACACCAGAGGTGCTAGTCCTACTGAATACCTCCTACACCTCCCAAAAAACTCTTAAGCTACAAATGAGGGATGAGTCTGCATCAGTGATAGGAGTTTCCAAATACACAGTTTTCTGTAATAAGAGCTAACACTAATGCAGCATCTTAAACTTTACAAAACACTTTACTTCTACCTGTTCCTCATAGTAACTTTGTGATATAGGTGTTATCATACTTATTTTATAGATAAGGTGATGGAGGTAAATGGCTTGCCCAGTTTCATCCCCCTAAGAAGTGTTTGAGGCAGGATTTGAACTCAAGTCTTCCTGAATCTGAGTGCAGTGCCTTGTTTTCTATGACTTCTAGCAGATTCAGACCCCACTCCATCCCACCCCCACCCCCCCAAAAAAATCAGTTGCCAGAGCCAAAAACTTGTTTAACAGGAATCAAGTGGGTGAATATCCAGGTTTGACCATTTGTGAGAAGGGAATTGATCAGTCAACAAATGTTTATTAAGTAGTTACTGTGTGCCTGGAACTATGTTAATTAAGCACTGAAGTTTCAAAGAAAAGCAAAAATAATCTCTGACTTGAAGGAGCATATATTTCTCTCTCTTTCTTTCTTTTTTTTTTGGCTAGGCACTGGGGTTAAGTGACTTGCCCAGGGTCACACAGTTAGTAAGTGTCAAGTGTCTGAGGCTGGATTTGAACTCAGGTCCTCCTGACTTCAGGGCCTGTGCTCTATCTACTATGCCACCTATCTGCACTGAAGGAGTGTATATTTCAATGGAGGAGATAGCATGTAAATAACTAAGTACATAACATAAATAAATACATACTATATATATAATATATATATATATATACAGAGTAAATGGAAGGTAATCTAATTAGTGAAGGCATTAATAACTGGTGGACTAGTAAAGGCCTCCTACTGAAGATATTACTTGAGCTTAGTCTTAAGGAAGCCAGAGAATCTAAGAGGCAGGGGTGAAGAGTCAGAGCATTCCAAGAATGGAGGACAACCAGAACAAAGACACAGAGGTAAGTGATGGAGTACAGTGTTTGCAAAATTGGCAATAGGCCACATAGCTGGATCTTGGTATTAGTGGGGGAATGGGAAGAGGTTAGATGTAAGAAGTCTAGAAAAATAGGAATGGGCTAGGTTATGAAGAGGAAGGCTAAACAGAGCACTTTATATTTGGTTCTGGAGGTAATAGGGAAGGACTCAAGATCACTGAGTAAGGAAGTGACGTGGTCACATCTATGCTTCAGAAAAGTCACTTTGGCAGCTGAGTGGAGGATGATTGAAATGAGGAGAAACTTGAGGCAAGGAGATCAATCCTATGGCTATTGCCAAAGTCCAGGTGAGAAGTTTAAGGGTTGTGTGAGTAGAGAGAAGGGGAGTTATAGGAAAGGTACTGTGTAGGTAGAAACAACAAGATTTGTATACGGATTGAATATATGGGGAGAGTGAGAGTGAGGAGATTATGAGCCTGATTGACTAGGAGGATGGTGAAGCCCTCAAAGGTCATGGAGGAAAGATGAGTTCTGTCTTGGACACATTGAATTTGAGGTGCCTAGAGGACATCCAATTTGAGAAGTCCAAGAGGCAGTTAGTTGTGTGGAACTGGAGCTCAGAAGAGAGATTGAATGTGTGTGTGTGTGTGTGTGTGTGTGTGTGTGTGTGTGTGTGAGAGAGAGAGAGAGAGAGAGAGAGTGTACACCTGAAAATCATCTACAGGGAGACAATTGGACCTCATGGGAGCTGATGAAATCACTAACTGAGATATTATAAAACAACAAGAGAAGAGGACCCAGGACAAAGCCTTAGAGCATATCCACAGTTAAGAGGGCATGATGGATGAAAAATCAGCAAAGCAGGGTAGACAGGTAGGAGGAAAAGCAGACAGAATAGTATCACAAAAACCTAGAGAGGAGAGCTTCTCCAGAAGAAGTTAATCAATAGAGTCAAATGTTGCAGAAAGTTAAAGTATGATCAAAATAAAGAAGAACATAATTCACTTTGGCAATTAAGAGAGCACTGTTCACTCAGAGAGGTCAGTTTCAACTGAATGATGAGGTAGAGGAGAGGGGGAATGAAAAATGGTGGGGAAGTAATAAGTGTTTATGTAGCATCTACTAAATGCCAGGCACTATGCTCAGCACTTTACAAATATTATCTCATTTGATCCTCACAACAATCCTGTGAGGTAAGTGTTGTTATCCCCATTTTGCAAATGAGGAGACTGAGGCAAGCAGCAGTTCAGTGTCTTGCCCAGGGTCATTCAACTAGTAAATGTCTGAGGCTGGATTTGAATTCAGATCTTCCTGACTCCAGACTCAGCATTCTATCTACTAAATTATGAGGAAAAGAAGTAGAAGTATTGGGGGCTCTCAAGGAGTTCAGACACGAAGAGAAGAAAAGATACAGAATGAGGCTTCAGGGAGGGCAGAATCAAATGAAGGTTGTTTTTTTTTTAAGGAGCTTGTATTATAACATCTAGATAATGTAATTATAAGGAAGACATAAGGCAAGACGAGGCATACAATAATTCACAGCTATAAAACAGCAACCATACCAGGAAAACAGATCTCCAAGTTTTCTGGAGCCTGTACTAAGCTCTCTAGTCCGTCACACCATGGCTTAGGTACATGCTGTGTGCTGTCTGGAAATAACAGGATGAGCTCATCATATGAGTCCTGAAGATGCCTTTGATTCCATATAACTGTCTCACCCTGCCAACCTGCCGCCTTAAAGAAAGGGTCAAATGATGCCATTTTGAGAAGGCTATCCTCTTTTGGGATGATAATTGTAAAGGACTTTCCATCAAAAAGTAAGGAGTGTGGTGGGGGAAGGCCAGTGATTAGCACTCTGTCCCCATTACCGTCTGTAATGGAGAGGAAGCTGGCTGCCTGACACGCATTTTGTATCAGTTGTACCTAATGTGGAAAATCTAATTTAGATCAATATTGCAAAGTATGATGGGCTTCAGCACTGGCCAAATAACTGCTGTCAAGATGTGTTTTTTTTGATGGTATAGCAACTGACAGGACCTGTTTGGGTGATGAGCCTACTTATTTTTTAAAATATGTCAATACTCTGCTCTAACCCTGGGAAATACATTAGGTTAAATTGTGCAGATGCCATCATATTTAGCAGTGGTGCATAAGGCAAAAAGAAGTTTGTTTTTTAATAAACTTGTCTGGATATAATAAAAAAATAAGCACCACATATAAGGCTTAAGGGTTTTCTCAATGCAATGTTAACCTGACAAATACTAGGAGATACAAAACTAATTACAGACCAGAAAAATTATGAACAAATGCTAACCTTAATTACTATTTAACCTTAATTTTGTTACATAGAGGCACTTGAATTTAAGAAAAGACCACATCCAAAAATCCAAACTCATGGAAGACACAAATCAGAGAAAGATTAATTGCATTTCACAGGATCTTTGCCCTTGCAAGGAAATTCACCACAGGGCTACTTTTACCAGAAAGTTCCTCCAAGGCTTAAAAAAACAGGATTCATTTTACAAAAATTCAATTTACATTCAATTTTCCCCCCAGAAACAAAGCTATTGTGTAGAGAAGAATACAAACATTTTAAGCAAAATTAAACTACAACCCTCTCTTTTAAACCTTTCTTTTCATTATTTCCTCCTTATACTATTAAAAAAGGAAAACACAAAATCTCTCTCTATTGCAATATCAAAGAAGCACACCAAAGAGAGCCAATGATATCCAAGAGTTTAGTTCTTAATGGGATGTTGAATTGTCTGAATTTTTACATGTTTTTCAAGCCCAGTCAGATTCTAAAGTGTCATTAAGAAGTATGCACATGCTATCTGTTATGCCAGGCTTTAGCTGGATTTTCCCATTTCTTCTTGTCTCTTCATGAGTGTTTTGCACTGATAGAAAACATCACTTTGTAGTGGAATGGATCAGTCTCTATTTTGTCTCATTCTCTTTTTTTGTTTGTTTGTTTTAAGAACCAACCATTAAATATAACTTACTTAGGGTGATTTTGCAGTTTGGGATTTGGCAAACTCAAAAAGGAGAATCCAGGGAACAGCCATTTGATGGTAATGGTTGACAGTTTGGGGTGAAATGGAGATAGAAGAATAAAGTAAAGGAAAGAAATAGACATGAAAAACAAAAGGGAGGACAATATTTTGGAAAGAAGAATAAAGTCAGGAAGACCCAGAGGAATGATATTTTCACATCTTGAGTCATGAAAAATGAAAGAGAATACAATAGAAATCAGCTGGACTGCCATATACCATCGACAGGTTCCAGCTGACCTTGATCCATAAGACCTAAAAAATGTCGGTGTGGAGTATCTGTGAGGAAACCTGTCTTAATGCAGCCTCTGGACTTTGCCTGCCTAGAGTTTAGTGCTATCATTGTGGGGGATCTATGGAGCTATTTGAAAAAATTTGAGGAAAGGGTTTCATTCTTATTTCTTTTGTAGCCAATTGAAGTATTAATCTTTGATTCTCTCCTACCCCAGAGATTTTTTTTTAATTGAGGTAGAAGAGAGTAATGGGGAGGAAAAAAAACATATCTCCACATTGTAGAAAAAACCCACAGTTGCCTGTTTTTATTTCCCCAAAAATCCTGAGCACTTTACCTGCATCTACCATGGGAGAGTTGGAAATACAATTCAATTGAATATGCATTTATTCAATGTCTTATATATATAAGGTACCATATAGCTAGGTCCTTGGGATATAATGATGAAAAATAGTGCCTGTCCTCAAAAATCTTAATAATCTAATGGAGTGATATGAATGAACACCAATAATTGTGCATTACATGTTACAAGGTAGAAGGTGAGAGAGGAAAGATTCAAAGTGGTCTGAGAAAAGATAAAAATGTCATCTTCTGCGATAAGGAGCAAGGAGTATGGATCAAGAAGTGCTTCATGGAGGAGATGGTAACTGAGGTGGCACTTCAAGGAAGAGAAATTTCATCAGGAAGGAGTATGTTCCAGACACAGGACCATGGGATCATACATATATGACTAGAAGGACCTTAGAGGTCATCCAGTCCAATGATATCATTTTACAGTTGAGGAAACTGAGGCCAGGATCATGGATGGAGTAAACCTCAGAAGACGAATTTGAAGCTGTTTGCTGACTCTAGAACCAGCACTCTGTGGGACTATTGCAGTGAGAGGACAATATCAGACAAAGTCAGAAAATTGCATATTAGTTCAGATTGGCTGGATTTTAGGGTGAATAATAGCTAGCAATAATAGGCAGCATTTATATAATGCTTTTTTGGTTGTTGATTCTCAAAATAGCTAATATTTATTTTTTATAGTTTTGTTTTATTTTCCATTTCAAATTCTCTCCCTCCCTCTACCTTTTCCTCTGCACATTGAGAAAGCAAGAAAAACAATACCCATTATACACATGAAGTCATGCAAAACATATTTCTGCATTAGCCATGTTCTGTGGAGGGGGAGAGGGCAACAAGAAAAGAAAGAAAAAATGTGCTTCAATCTCCATTCTGAATCCATCAGTTCTCTATCTAGGGGTGGATAGCATTTTTTTTATCATGAATCTTTTGGAATTGTCATGGATCATTGTGTTAATCAGTTACAAAGTCTTCCACAGTTAATTATCTTTAGAATATTGTTGTTACTGTGTAAGTTGTTCCCCTAGTTCTGTTCATTTCACTTTGCATCAGTTCACATAGATCTTCCCAGATTTTCCTGAAACCATCCCCTTCATAATTTCTTACAGCATGACAGTCTTCTTTGAGAATGAAGGGCAAACAACAACAGCAGCACAATAGTATTCCATCTTATTCAAACACCATATTTTGTTTAGTCATTCCTCAAGTGATCCTCTCAGTTTCCAATTCTTTACACCACAAAAAGAACTGCTATAAATATTTTGTACGATGGGTCCTTTTTATTGCCTTTATCTTTTTTCAGGTATAAGCCTAGTAGTTGTATTGCAGGGTCAAAGGGTATGTACAATTTAATAGCTTTTTTAGGTATACTTCTAAATTGCTCTCCACAATGGTTGGACTAGTTCGCAGCTCCACCAACAGTGCATTTGTGTCCCTATTTTCCCAGTTCCCTCTAACATTTGTCATTTTTATATAGCACTTTAAGATTTGCAAAGAGCTTTATAAATATCATCTCTTTTTATCCTGGGAGGTAGATGCTATTATTACCCTCATTTTACAGATAAGGAAACTAGGGCAGAGAGCAATTGAGTGATTTGCCCAGGGTCACATAGCTAGTAAGCGTCTGAGCCCAGATTTGAACTTTAGTCTTCCTAATTCAAAGTCCAGAGCTCCATTCAATGCAACACCTAGCTGCTGAGATATGTGTGAAGAGAAATAGAGTGACATTAAACTGGAAGGGTACATTGGAACCAAATTTCATAGGCCCTAAAAGTGATGGAAAATCACTGAAGGTTTTTTTAGTTGGGGAGGAAAAAGTTCAGATTAGGAAGATTATTTTGGCAGCTATATAAAGTATGGATTATAGAGTGAAGATACATAGAAGGAAGGAAGGCCAATTAGGAGACAATTGCAATAGTCCAGGTAAAAGGTAGTATGGGTCTGAATTAGGATCCTGACAGTGTGAGTGGATAAAGGGGACAATTAATGGTCATATCCAATCTGGTCATGCTTGAAAGCTCCCAATTAGAGCATATGTCAACAAGAAGGGAGCTTTCAGAGCATCTCCTGGCAGGAAATGGGATCCCAATTAACACTATCAACTTCTTCCTTCCATAGGCTCAAAAGATGGCTAGGAAATATCCTGCCACTTACCAGACAGGATTCCCCTACCCTAACCTGCACCAGTACATTTTCCATTACTGCCTGGCATGCTCAATTCCTAATTCCCAGCACCAAGCTGGGGTCAATTACACAATTCATTTACTGTACATGAGTCACACAGATGCTTGAACATTTGGCCATTTCTAGTATGCAGAACACAATGAATTATTACTGGACTTAAGCATTCATTGGCTTTAACCTCCTTTTTTTTCCACCAGGCTGTTCCAGAGCAGATTCTCAATGATTGTTCCTCATGTCCAGTTGATTCGATATAGATATTCATCATCAACCCTAGTAATCAGGTTTTCCCTTGACTGTTTTATGAGATAAACTGGTGTTGTCTCCTTGTTGGTTATTTCCAGTCTTTATCTTTAGCACATTTAACTTTCTCACTCTCATCCATTAAGTCTTTGGTTTTTTTGTTTAGACCTGTGATTCGATCCATGAAGGGGAGGCCTGGTAGAACCACCGACACAGATTGGCACATTATCTACGATGCAAAATATTAGAGAATTGTGTGGAGTACTGAGGGGTTAAGTGACATACTGAGAGTCAGTCACATAGACAATACATGCCAGAGTCAGGATGTGAACCCAGGTCTACCTGGCTCTAAAGCTAACTCTCTATCCAATACACCATGTTGCCTTTTTACATTCTATGTATGTTATTTAATATTATGGAATCATAAGATTTAGAGATTAAAAACTACCCTAGACATGATCTCTCATTTTATCAGTGAGGAAACTGAGAGCTAAAGGAGTAAAGTGACTTGCTCAAAGTCATATAGTCTCAAAAATATCAGACTTTCAAAAAATGCCACTAGAGAAATTATGATTTGATAATCTAATGGCACATTATTGTGCCATAAGAAATGGCAAGAAGAAAACAATAAACTATGTGAAGATGATAGACATGTTATAGACTGAGAAAAGTAGAACAAAGTAACAATATATGTTTACAAGTATTAGAAATAATAAACAGCAACAAAACCCAGAAAAGTGAACAAAGAAAAAAGTATAAAAGGAAAAGAATTGCTCTCAAAATAACTATAAAATGCATAGAATAAGTGGAATTGAACCTACTAAATCATATTCAGGACTTACATAAATAATAATCACAACACATACTTTGCAGAAATGAAAGAAGACAAATAATTAAAGAAAGATAAAGTACTCATGGTTGAGTCATGACAATATAATAAAAAATGATAACACTAAATAAATTTACAGATTAAGAACTATACCAATCAAGCTATGAAGTTTATATTTTCTAGTGCTAGACAAAGTAATAACAAAATTCACTTGGAAGAACAAAAGGTATAAAATCTCAAAAGAAATAATAGGAAATAAGTCATTAAGTGGACTTCAAACTGTATTGTAAAGCAGTGATCATCAAAATTATTTGGTAGTGGTTAAAAAAGAAAAGTAGTTCATGGAACAGACTAGAGAAGCAAGAACCAGAAGCAATACAAAATGGTAGCCCAACATTTGATAAACCCAAAATCCTAAATTACAAAGGGGGAGACTTCTTGTTTGATAAGAACTGCTGGGAAAACTGGAAAGTAGTTTTTAGTAGAAATTAGGTTCAGACCAGTATCTTACACTGTATACCACAATTGGTTCCAAATTTATATGTAACCTGAGTATAAAAAGTTTCATTGTAAAAATTAGAGAACAGAAAGAGGTAGCTTTCTTTCAGAACTATAGCTGAGGAAGAATCCTTAACCAAATAATAGATCATGACAAGATATAATAATTAATTTCAAGTAGGAAAATCAAAACGCTTTCACAGGAACAAAGGAAAATCTTTATGTCAAATATCTCTGAAAAAGTCTGATACACAAGTTTGGGAAATTGAAGCAATTATATATGATCAAAGGATATAACAGCTTTCAAAAGAATTGCAAACCATCAACAACTATCTTCCTCCTACTTTTTCAGACTTCTTACACCTTATTCTTTCTCACATATGTTTTCAGTCCAATGACAATGACCTCCTTACTCTTCCATGAACAAGACATTCCATCTCTTTACATTTTCTCTGTTGTTCCTCACTGTCTGGAATGTTCTTCCTCTTCATCTCCACCTACTGGCTTCCTTAGCTTCCTTTAAGTCCCAATTAAAATCCCATCTTCTACAGGAAGCCTTTTCCAATTCCTCTCAATTCTAGTGCCTTCCATCTTTTTAGTTATTTCCTTTTTACACTGTTTATATTTGCTTGTTTGTTATCTCCCCATTAGATTGTGAGTTCCTTGAGGGTAGGGACTGCCTTTTGCCTCTTTTTTTGTATTTTCAGTGCTTCACACAGTGCCTTGCGGGAACCTATTAGGCACATGAATGTTTATTGATTGAACAAGCATATGAAAACATACTCAAAATTGCTATTAATGGGAGAAGTGCAAACCAAAATAATGCTGAGGTTTCATCTCATATCCAATGAACTGAGCAAAGATTGTAAAATGCAGCAATTGTGCTCAAAGAATTATGGGAAGACAAGCACACAAAGATTCTACTGGGGGAGTTGTGAATTGGCACAGTCTGGATAAGCATATGAAGTTACAAAAGAAAGTGACTAATCTGTTCATTCTCTTTGACCCAGAGATCTCACTTCTAGGCATAATTCCCAGGAAGGTAAAAGAAATAAAGGGACCCATCTAATATGTGTGTGTATATGGGTATATGTATATATATATATATATTCATATATGTATATGTGTTACATATATGTGTATTGTGTATATTATACATATAGCAGAAATATTCATTTCATAGTAGCAATAACTAGAAGATCTCATTATTTGAAGACTAACTGAACAAAATGTTGTATATGAATGGCATGGAATATTGAAGAATCGAAAGAAGCAGGAGAAGATTTGTATGAACTGATGCAGTATGAAATAAGCACACAATGACAATAATAATGGAAATAGAAATAACACTGAAAGGAAGACAAACTTTGAGTAATTATAATAAGCAATGTTGATCTCTTCTTTCAACAAAGGCAGGGGAGTATAGGGGAAAAATGTACATGTGAATGCATAGTGAGGCATCAAAACTGGAGTGGTTAGTTTTGCTTAATGGTTTTTCCTTGTTATGAGATTATTCAATTCTTTTCATGAAAGGTAAATATATCTAGGAATGACTGATATAAAAAGGAAAGGCATAGGGGGCAGCTAGGTGGTGCAGTGGTTAGAGCACCAGCCCTGGAGTCAGGAGGACCTGAGTCCAAATCTGGCCTCAGAACATAATACTCACTAGCTGTGTGACCCTGAGCAAGTCACTTGACCCCATTGCCTAACCAAAAAAAAAAAAGGAAAGGCATCAATAAAACTTAGTTTGTTTTTTTTTAAAGTTCAGAAGAGATCATGAGAGAACAAACAGGATAATGATTATGATCACTTAGATGTTAAGGTTTATACTAAACTTAGTAACCATTAGCAAAACTTAACATTCAAATACATATGAATTCATGTGCAATCTATTTTTTTATTCTTGCTTATATATTTGAATGTTAGGTTTTGCTAATGGTTACTAAGTTTAGTATAAATTTTAAAATCTAACGATCATGATCATTATTCTGAATTTTCTTTTTTATCTATTTAAATTCATAACAATTATATTTACTAACCTAAAAAATTAGAAGGCCATCCATTTTTACTCTTCAGTTCCGTAAGTTGAGAATAAGCTGGGGTCAGATGGACATTTCCCTCCCATTGCGTACTATTGCACAATTGGCTAGCTATCACATGGAGGTTTAATGCCTGCCTCTGAAGCATCTGGAATTGGTCAGTGTCAGAGGCAGAAGGATATTGGAATAGATGGACCATTGGGATATTCTGGCATGGTGCTTTCCGTGGTCCTTGGAGTATTCTAAAGATAAAACACTTCTTTTTGATTTAATAGGCCCTATGCTAAGTAATGGGTGTGTTTAGGAGTCCAGTTGGACCAGAGATCTATGTTTTTAAAATCATTTTTGTACATGTATTTTAGCTATACTTCAGGAGGCTGCAGGTTATAAGTCTCCCAAAATAAATTGGCATTAAGTCATCTAAGGGACATAACAAACAATATTTAGTATTTCCAAAGTTGGTATGCAACAATCCATCAATCCTGACCAGCTGTGGACACCTAATCCTTTCTCTTCTTGTCAATTCAATGACCAGTGAAGCATCTGCAATGATTTTGGTTGGGTCATTCCATCCTCAAGTTGACTAGCAGAGTTATCACAAAGGGAAATTACACAAGCCTGCATAGGGGTTAGTTCTTGCAGTTTCAACTCATCAAATCCAACTTTTAAAAAACACATTCACTTTCTTTTCATCCTTCCTTGGGGCCAGCTACATCTAGAGAGTTAGGGTGAAGTAAATGAATTTGTGTCTTGAAGAAATGTACATTCAAGACAACTGAATTGTGAAAGCATTTCTCAGTCTGAATGTGATATCATTACCATGTGTATTGTTCCTTGGTCTTTATGACATCCAAAAGGCACCTCTCATTTTAATTGCAGGGGACAATTTGGTGCATCATATGAAAACCCGTAACATGATCATGTCCACTGATAGTAGAAAGGTGTGGAGTAGGGTGAATATCCTTGCTGGAGTCTATAAATAATACAAAAACTTTCAATAAATTCTGTCTAAACTGAACCTCTTATTTGTGGCAAATAATATTTAAAAAGTCATAGTATACAGGTCTCTAATAACCTTTACATGCCCAGAATACATACAACACTCTGGATGGAGATGTTAGGGTTACCTGTAGATGCTAGAACAATAGTGGCCAAGAATTTCTGCTTCACATATCCAGAGCCCCATAGGGTCTCTTAGGAATGTGATCTCTGGCCCCTCTGGGTCTCGGGGGCATCCTGTTCATAAATTTAAGAACCAGAGCAACTCCATGGTAACCTATGAAGTTTATTAATAATAATGCTGTTACTCTCCTAGATTTATGTCCATCCTTTCTTCCAAAGAATTCAGAATGCATTCATATATATTATCTCATGGATTCTCATGGATTTTTTTAAAATAAAAAGTTCCACAGCAGCTTCAGGAAAATCATAAATAATATATGTGAATATACGTATATATATTTATGCAATTTCAACATTACATTTCCTAACTTTAATATACATTGCATACTCATTCATTCTTTAAAACTGTCCTACTTTCCATATTCAATCAACAGGTTTTTAAAAGTACCTACTATGTGTCAGGCATTCTTCTAGATACTGGGGACAAAAAAAAAGCTAAAACAAAACCCACCAATAATCAGGAAAAAAAAGTTTATTTTTTTTTTTACAAACAAAATTATTCCTGTATAGTGTGAACTATAGAATCATGGAATATTCCCTAAGTCTAAATGTCCTCATTTTGAAAAGGAGGAACATAAAACTCAGATTAGGGGAGTGGTTTGCTCAACAAAATAAGTTGTGGTACAGCCAGAAAGGGCAATTTTGAGTTAGTGTTCTAGTGTAGTATGTTCTCAGCAGGCAAAAGTGGTGTCTGCTAATCCCACTTCAACTTTTGCTTCTTCCTCATCTATCCTAAGCCTCATAGCTACTATTTTTCTTTTTTTTTTTTGGTTTGGTTTGGTTTTTTTAATTACCCCCTCTCCCAATCTACCCTCCCCTCTATCATCCTCCTGCTCTCTTATCCCCTTCCCTCTTATTTTCCAGTAGGATAAGATAGATTTCCATACCCAATTGAATGTGTATGGTGTTCCCTCCTTAAGCCAAATCAGATGAGAATAAGATTCACTCATTCTATCTCACCTTCCCCTGTTTCCCCTATACTGCTAAAGCCTTATCTTGTCTGTTTTATGTGATATAAGTTACCCCATTCTACCCCTCTCTTTCTCCTTCTCCCAGTATAATTCTCTCTTACCCCTTAATTTTATTCTCCAGATATCACCCCTACATCTTCAACTCACCCTGTGCCCTCTTATCTATCTATCTATCTATCTAGATATCTATATATAGATATCTAGACAGATAGATAGATAGATACATATACATACATACATATAATTTTTCCCTCCAACTACCCTAACACTGACAAAAGTCTCATGAGTTACAAATATCATCTTTCTGTGTAGGAATGTAAACAGTTCAACCTTAATAAGTCCCTTGTGATTTCTCTTTCCTGTTTACTTCTTCATGTTTCTCTTGAATCTTGTATTTGAAAGTCAAATTTTCTATTCAGCTCTGGTCTTTTCAGCAAGAACGCTTGAAAGTCCTCTCTTTCACTGAATATCCATTTTTTTCCTCTCAAGGATTATACTAAACTTTGCTGGGTAAGTGATTCTTGGTTGTAATTCTATCTCCTTTAACCTCTGGAATATTATATCCCAAGTCCTCCAGTCCCTTAATGTAGAAGTTGCTAAATCTTGTGTTATCATGATTGTGTTTCCACAACACTTGAATTGTTTCTTTCTAGCTGCTTGCAATATTTCCTCCTTGACCTTGGAACTCTGGAATTTGGCTACAATATTCCTAGGAGTTTTCCTTTGGGTATCTCTTTCAAGAGGTGATTGCTGGATTCTTTCAATTTCTATTTTGCCCTTCGGTTCTAGAATATCAGGGCAGTTTTCTTTGATAATTTCTTGAAAGATGATGTCTAGGATCTTTTTTTTTGATCATGGCTTTCAGATAGTCTAATGATTTTTAAATTCTCTCTCCTGGATCTATTTTCCAGGTCAGTTGTTTTTCCAATGAGATATTTCACATTGTTTTCTATTTTCTCATTATTTTGGTTTTGTTTTACAGTATCTTGATTTCTCACAAAATCGCCAGCTTCCATTTGCTCCATTCTAATTTTTAAGGAAATATTTTCTTCAGTGAGCTTTTGGACTTCCTTTTCCATTTGGTCAATTGTGCTTTTTAAGGCATTCTTCTCCTCATTGACTTTTTGGACCTCTTTTGCTATTTGGGTTAGGTTATTTTTTTAAGGTTTTATTTTCTTCAGTATTTTTGGGGTCTCCTTTAGCAAGCTGTTGACTTGTTTTTCATGATTTTCTTGCATCACTCTCATTTCCCTTCCCAGTTTTTCCTCTACTTCTCTTACTTGCTTCTCAAAATCCTTTTTGAGCTCTTCTATGGCCTAGGACCAATTCATATTTTTCTTGGAGGCTTTGGATGTAGGAGCTTTGACTTTGTTGTCTTCTTCTGGTTGCATGTTTTGATCTTCTTTGTCACCAAAGAAATATTCTATGGTCTGACTTTTTCTTTTTGCAAAGTTTACTCATGATCCCAGACAATTACTTGAGTTATAAATTCTTTGTTAAGGTAGGAGTCTGCTTCCAGTGTGGAGAACGTACTGTCCCAAGCTTCAGGGGTTTTGTGCAGCTGTTTTCAGAGATACTTCTAGGGACCTGTAAATTTTCAGTTCTTCCAAGGTGGTATGATAAGGGGCAAGGTGTTTACTCCTTTCCTGGCCTGTGCTCTGGTCTATGAGTGACCACAAGCACTCTTTTCTGCCTTGGAACAGTAAGGAGGATTCCCTCTCCACCAAGGCACAAGCTCCCACCAAACCAGCACTCCTCCTTGCCCCAGGACTGCCACCCAGAACTTTGATCCAGATCCAAGCACGGGCAAAGCAAGAGAATCCTGCCTCAGGTCCAATCTCTGTTCACCAAGAGTTTACAGTATTGAACTACAGTCAGCATAAGTGACAAAACAGGTCCCTGTTGGAGTGAAATGTAGACACAGTAGATTTACATTGAAATGACTCTTTCCTTACTTTTTTGCCCACTGCTTTAGAACTATCCTGGGAATGCATATCTCTTACCTTCACTATACAACTTCTATCATGGTAGTAAGACTGCCTCTTTTTCTTTCTCATTCTCTCTTCTTTGTCCTTCTCAATGAACCAAATCAACAAGCATTTATTAAGTACCTACCAAGTGTCAGGTACTATGCTAGGCACCTGGGGAATACAGATACAAAAAAAAATTCAAATCATCCCTACTTTCAAAGAACTTTTAAAGCATATTCTGGGTCTCAGTTTTATCCTCTGTAAAATGAGAAGGTTAAGACTAGATCTCTAAGGTCCCTTCCTCTTTTAAATCCCATCCCAAGGGACTATGTCTCATGTTTATATGTCCTTCTGAGAGGGACACAGATATTTCTAGAGAATTAGTACATGTACTATCATTGCATATGCCCAAGACACCGGGAAATGTTTCTTGACAGGAACGATCAAGCTATCTAACTTCAATGAAGAAAAAAAGGAACATCTGAAAAATTCAAAGCCATGTTGTAAAAAAAAAAGTTAGATTCTTTTGGACCACTTAAATTGTCCATTCTGAGGCTCAATACCAAGCTGAGGTCACTTGTAGAGCCCAATAAATGAAATCTATACCAAAGATGAAGGTTGAGTGTCCCTTAATTATTTTTACACCAAAGAGAGCTAGCAGCTCTTTAAAATAACAGTTAAGAGCAGAATCCTAAGTAGAATTTCTTGTGCTGGAGGCAAACTCAGCTAGTGCTGAGGATTTGGGCATTGATGATGGTATAGAGGAGAGACAGTTGTGAGAGAAGAGAGGTTGGCCCATCCTCCAAGAGAATATAGAATATACTACCACCAGAAGTTGGGGAAGAAGTAAAGGGGACATATCCGAGAGAGAAAAACCATAGAGATGGGATAATTGCACCATTTGGTACAGCAGTCCAACAGAGGGTAGTGATGGATGCTATAGGAAGAGTGATTGTTTAGGGGAAGAAGGGCTCCCACCCCCCACCTCAGATGTCAGTATGTCAGTTCTTTGGGTACAAGCTCCATTTACCTCATGCTAATATCAACTTTTATCAGAGGCCTAAGAGGTGAGGAAGCTATACCAACTAATTTGCTCAACATACCTTGTTTACTGACTCCAGAGACTATCATGTATCAGTGCTAGTTGCCAATGAGTCTGAAAACTCCAGAATCTAAAATATATATACAATATCATCCAATTTCCTTTTCAGTCATCCATCCCTAAGATTTCAAGTGAGTGATATACGTCATTTATGTCAGGTAAAACTATGGAGTAGGCAAGGTTTATCTTTATACCTACACAACCTACCATTGGGTATTTATCATCCTATCACTAGGGTGAAATGGCCTGACTAGAGCACTCTCCATGGTCCTGTTCTCCTAGGCAACAGGGACTATTCTGATCAACTCATGCTACACAGGAGAGAGCCTCAGAGTATTCATTAGAGAACTATGTTCACTCAGCATCAGACATGTGACAGCTGTATGACCCTGGGCAAGTCGCTTAACCTCTGTTAACCCCATCTGTAAGATGGGGACAATAATAACAGCTACCTCCCAGAGTTGTTGTGAGGATCAAATGAGATATTTGTAAAGTGCTTAGCAAAGTACTTGGTATATAGTAGGTGGTATATAAATGGGGTAGTTAGGTGGCACAGAAGATAAAATGCTGGGCCTGGAATCAGGAAGATACATCTTTATGAGTTCAAATCCAGCCTCAGATACTTACTAGCTATATGACCCTGGGCAAGTCACTTAACCTGATTTGCCTCAGTTTCCTCATCTATAAAATGAGCTAGAGAAGGAAATGGCGAACCACTTCAATATGTTTGCCGAGAAAAACCCAAATAGGCTTATGAAGAATCTGATATGACAGAAAACCAACAAACCAAATTAATGGTAAATTATTATTGTTGTTGTTATTAAACTTATGCCTTCTGAATGCAATGCTTCAATTCAAAGAAATAACTATAATGAAAATTTCAAATGCTGTCTTAGATGAATAGGAGATGTTTTTTGTTTGTTTGTTTGTTTTTGGTTTCCTCTCAAATCTTCCTTCAGAGAGGGCTAGCCCTACATTTAGAGATTTAAAAAAGAAAGAAAACTATTTTTTTATTTTTTAAAGCTAAAAAGTTATTCATGATTCTGATAAGATAAGTTAGAAACTATCTGCCTTCCTACACTGACATCATCTTCTGAAAGGATCTTCTATGGACAGCTCTTTTCCACTGAACCTAATTTTATGGAGCATCCATCAGAAATTCCATTCAGACTTTGAGTAATGATGAGCCAGAGGGTGAGCAAATACACATAACCTGAATCCAGTGGAAAGAAGAGACTTCTTGGCCCCCTCCCAGATTCTGCCCTAAACCAAATCTAATGTCTGTCTCCAGGGCAGAGTAGCTGAACTACATCTGGCCAAGGATCAGAGAATCACAGCAGTTAAAGACCTTTGAGACCATTCGTTTTGCTCTTCTATTTCACCATGGAGGTGAAATGCTTTGCCCTAATGCACCCAAGTGACTGGTCAGGAGTATATTTTAATCCTTTCAGTGACCCATGGGTTGCAGCATAGATTAGCTATAGTGAAAATCCTCTTTAATGTAACATATTAACATAATATAATATAACATAACATTCTAATAAAATGTTATCTCGGACCAGGATGCAGCATGGCACCATAAATAGAAAGCTACTCTCAGAGCTAGGAAGACCTCCTCATCCAAGTCTCTCCTCTGCCATACACTTGTTGGGTGACCCTGGACAAGTCATTTAACCTAAGTGTTCTAGGCAACTCTCTGAAAGTATGAATTACAAAAAGTACCAATCTGCAAAGAGGGAGGGAGCTTCCTCATCTGGGAGTTCCTATACCAATTAAATCACCAATCTAGACTGGTTCCCAGAAACAGTCAGGAGGCACAGGGGATAGAGTATGGGACCTGATCAGGAAGACCGGAGTTCAAATCCAGCCTCAGACACTCACTAGTTGTGTTACCTTAAGTAAGTCATTTAACTTCTGTTTTTTTTCTCAGTTTCCTCATCTGTAAAATGGAAATAACAATAGCACCTACCTCCCAGGGCTATTGTGAGAATCAAATGAGATATTTGTAAAATGCTTAGCACTGTTTTTGGCATGTAGTAGGCACTATATAAATGCTAGCTACTATTACAAATATCCTATAACTATGTGACCCTGGGCAAGTCACTCAACCTCTGCCTCAATTTCCTCAACTATAAAATGAGGATAATAACAGCTCACAGGGTTGTTGTGAGGATTAAATGACATAATATTTGTAAAAAGAACTCAGCACAGTGCCTGGCATATAGGAGGCATTATATAAATGTTTATTCCCTTCCTTTCCCCTTTCCTGAAAAATTTGGGTCTGTTATTTTGCAAACTCCAGCATAATGACTAATTAAGCTGCTTAGTTGTACAATCATCTTTATAGCAACTGAAAGTAGAAATTCCAAGGCTGAATCTAACTTTCTGGCAGGCCCATTAAAAATTCCATCATGAAGCAATCACCTAAGAACATTGTAAAGTGACTTGGTCAAATAGATTAGGACAAGCTCTGGTGCATTTAAGTTTTATAAGCTTATGTATGGAAATGCCATCCAGGTACAAACATTTCCATTCTCATTCTTTAAGATCCAGCACAGCGTAACCAAGAAAAAAATGTTAAAAGCTTTGCTGATGACACAGAGCTGGACTTCTCTTTGTTTAGCTGCCACAGAGCTGGCCAGCCAAAGGAGCTGGATGTCTATTAAGTGTCTCAATATATTTGAGTTCATTCCAGCTTCCATTGACCCGTTTTCCAGCAGCCTTGTCACTGTGCTTAGTGAGCCATCAGACTTGACATTTTCACATTTGCTGAGGTCCTCTTTATCCTTGAGAATTTCTATGATGGAATGTCTATGCCTTCCCCAATATTCCACCCCATGTCCTTAAATATGGACAGGGAGAGCCAGGAGCTAAGTTAAATGTAGTCAGAATATTGAGGGTTTTAAAATTGAATACAAAGACTTATTCTGGTCCTAGAGTTGCTCAACTGGAAACATCTTAAAATGTTCCTAGCCGAGCTGCTGGAATGGGGGCTAAATGCTAGGAACGGTAAAGTACCATGAGAGCTCAGGATTACAGTCCTGAAAGAGGAATCACCCGACATCCAGATGAGTGGCTGTCAATAGGAAGTAGAGAGCCAAAAACTCTGCTCTCCTTCACAAGACATTTTAATGCAAATGTACATTTTCCAGAGGAATCCTGGAAATGTTTCCTCTGCTACATTCAATAATAATGGGCATCTGACTAGGGTTGGTGTCTATTGAGGCCGGACTTAGATTTGATTAATCACTTCCCCTCCAAGCCTAACTTGCCGAGAAAAATGATTGTTTCTCTCTTATATTAATAATCAATTATTAATTGAGATTAAGATTTTTTTCTTTCTGTTTCCTCATTCAGAAATAAACTCATGTAGGTTAATACAGCCAGGCTTAGAAGGACATTACTTATCTTGCCCAAAAGTTTACCCCAACCTAGATCATCTTATCTAGTTGGAATGTTCTCTTGTCCTCTCTCCACATGGGATATCATGCCCTTACCTGAGGATGTTCTGCCCAAAGGAAGGTAAATTTGGGTGACTGAAAGCTACTTTCATATCATGGGGTTTACTGGCTACGTTTCCCTCTTAAAGACCATGCCTTAAACCCAATTCACTCTGGCTCTCATTAATTGGACAACAATAGGTCCCTGCCCAAGCACCACCTAATGGTTATTTTTGGGGGCCTGATTGCTCAGAGTGAATGTAAATAGTATTTATTTCTCTTTTGACCAGAAACCCTGAGGGTCTTCCCCTCCCAGTTTGATTTTTTTTTTTTATTAAAGGGGCCTTCCCTTGGCTGACTTCTTAAACAGCCATAATCACAGAATGGGTGTATCCTCAAAGTGAGAACTTGGAAAGACCTTAGCTTAAAAAGGCCAAGGTCTCCCACTATATCCTGGGCCAACTCCAGTCATTCTGATCTATATCTGGTCACTGGACCCAGATGGCTCTGAAGGAAAAAGTGAGGCTGGTGACTTTGCACAGCCCTCCCTCACTTAAATCCAATTCATTTGTAAGTCACGGCATCATCTTCTTGATGTCATGATTCTCTTTGAGAATGAAGGACAAACTACACAATACCCTACCCAACTAGAAAAACCTTATAAAGAGAACTTAATCTAGATGAATTCCAGCCCATTGTGGCCTATTCAGGTTTTGGGGGTGCCCCCCAAAGAGCCTTTGTCTAGATTGCCCAAGCTGGGAGTCATCTGGGAGTAAGAATGATATAATCAAAGTAACATTCCCCCAGCCCCTCATTAGAATAGGTCTGCCTGTCATTATAATATTCATTATCTCATTAATTGTTAATCAATCAAAGTTGATTACCTCTTGTTGGGAACACCTACTCTTCCAAGGGCATATATACATTGAGAGGTGTCCATGATTGGTCTTTGGTTTATGAGAGACAGCCAAATGACCACCCCTTTATTCATTATTAGCTATCAATTATTAATAAAATTATTAATTACCCAGAAACTAAGTCCCTCAAACTTTTCATTCATAACATTGCCTTGGGGCAAGAGAACATGAGGGGTGGGGTAGGCAGCAGCAGTAATCTAAGAAGCAGTGAAATCAACCAAGCCATGTGCCTCTGTCAGTAAACCAATTTTATCCTTTAAAGAGGTCAAGACTTTACTGGTAATTCTGGCATCAGGATGAGTACTACATCAATGTACTCAAGGAAAGCAACCCCAAAATTACCCTTAGGTCAGATTTTTCAAAATAAATTCAGTCACAGGATAGAGTCAAGTCCTTAAGAAATATGATTGGATGAATAGAGAGACTATGGGACATTTCCCAAGGGTATGGGGCAGTGCTAGGTTCCTTAGGCTTCCTTGAGCAGAGACTCTAGAACACGAAGACCACTATCATCAGGAGAGAGAGCAGGCTATGACCAAGTAAAGGAAAAAACTAATGTGTGGTTGCAGTTAATTGTTCTTACTAAGTGCTAAACTCAGTTATTTGTACCTGCTAGGAGAGTAAAAAAGCTGTCAGTACCCCCCTCTAAATTTCAACATCCTGGGTCAAAGTCCCAGTTCCCCCCATCTTAGTTCCATCTTCATTTGGAGGTGCCAAATTGTAATAATTATCTAACCACTGGATAATCAGTTGAGGCAGTTTACTCACAGTGTAAAATAATCCCCTCTGCCATCTCAAAGCCTCTCCCTGAAGTTTCAGGAAAGAGAAAAAGGCCTTCTTATAAATATTTTAGTCAAATTTTCACCTCTAAGCTAAGAATTCTTAGATTTTTTTCATGTCCTGGACCCCTTTGAAAGGCTGGTGAAGCCTATGGACCCTTCTCAGAATAGTGTATTTAAATGCATTAATCAAAACACATAGGATTACAAAGGGGAAAATATATTAAAATGTAGTTATCAAAAAACGTTTTAATATCACATTTCCCAGGTTTTAGACCCCTATTTTAAAACATAACAAGGTTGTGATACTGGTGTACCTTTTTTTTTCATATCGTCATAGTTCCACTAAGATAGCTTAATTTATAGCATTCTTTTGTTACTTCACCCAAAGATAAACAGAGATTCCAATGAAGAAGAAAAGGGAGAGATTTCTATAAATGACCAATGTGGCTATACAGGGAACTCATCAAGTAATTCACTCATTGCCAAGAGTGAAACACATGCATATCAGAAATTGTTAAACAGAAATGTAAAGCAACTTTAAAGAACCAATAATCTTCAGATTTAACATATGCTCTCTTGGTGGGAGAAAATAGAGTAGAGGCAGCCAGCTGTCACCATCTGGAATCAGGTCTCTCAAAAGAGAAAATTTACCAATGACTAGATACTAGAGGCACCTAGATGGTACAATGGGTAGAGTATTAAGCTTGGGTCAGGAAGTCCTCAGCTCAAATCTAGACTCAGATATTTTCTAGCTATGGGATCCTGAGCAAGTCATAACTTCTATTTACCTTAGTTTCCTTCACTGAAAAATGAGGGTTTTTATGAGAATCACAAGATATTTAGGTTGGTTGGTTGTTTTTTTTTTTTTTTAAGTGTTTATCACAGCACCTAGAACATAGTAGTCACTATATAAAAATGCTTATTCCCTCTGTCCCTCTTGCCTTTGCCTCGGCTGGCTTTACTGGTTGCTGTGAGTGGAAGCATTTGCACAGCCATTCACAGACATTGACTTTAGTGACCCACTTCATTCATCAGTGGGTACCCAGCAGGAAACACTGGGCATACGTGTCAATAACAGTGTCAGGAAGACTAAAGCTCAGAATAAACTTAGGTTTGTGATAATGCTAATGACAATAACAACCACAACAAACCTTTGGAAGAGCAGGAGGAAGAGCAAAAAATAAGGCCACTGCTTCTGAGAGAATAGGACTATGCCAGTGAATGAAGGCCAGAAGGCAGAACTTCAGAATTCCCATTTTCTTTGTTTTCTTTATTCAAATCAATTCAATGCAACAAGCATTTATTAGAGGCCTACTGTGGGTAAAACTCTGTGCTAGTCACTGTGGGACATATAAAACTTCAATGAGATATGAGATCCCTATCCTCAAGGAGTCTACAGTCTATCAGGAAGATATGACAGAAACTAAATAACCATAATCCAAAATAATAATATCAAGTACATAAGATATTATCCATTGGTGCTTAGAAGTCAGGAAAATGTACTTTTGCATAAAGAAAAATAATTTCGTTACCTGGTAGAGGATATAAGGTATTGCCTCTCTCCTAGATGAATGGTTTGGTGACTGAAAAGAATAGAAAAGGATCCTTGGTTTAATAAAAACTACTGTAAATCCATGTGGAAATAAGTAGTTTCAGATGGAATAGGAAAAGTTTTGGGCAGAAAATGAACTATGGCACAAATATAAGTGCTCAAATCATCTTGTAAGGGATAGAGGTGAGACCTCTTTTGTATGTGATTAGATTTATGGTTTGAAGAGGAAAACTTTTATTTATTAAAAAAACTGATAAAATATGTGTATAAAGAAACACAGTTGTCAGAAATACAGACAGAATGGAGCTCCTCAAAGGCTTTGGAACAACTGGAGTGACAAGAAAGTATTATTACCCTCAGAGTTATGCATGTTAACTGTTTTAAGATTGAAAAGGGGAAAATTCACAAAATGAAACATCATATAACTAGAGACTAAAGGATGATTAAATAAGTACTGTCGTCTCCATGGGAGGAGATTTGGAGAGTTTTTGCTTCATAAGTGAAAGGTAAGTCTCTGGGTACCAAGAGATTCTGATTTACACCACTGAAAATAGTTAAGAGTTAAGAGAGGTTGAAGAAGGCTGGCTGGTCTGGAGCAGGAAAAAGAAAATACAGCAGAGGCTAGAAAACCCAGCTCTCTTAGAGCTGACTGAAGAAACCAGAAGCAGAAACAGGGGATAAGAAGGTTTTTAGGAGCTAGTTCCTGACTGGCTAAATAAAAACTTCAGCTGATTCTTCATCACTGTACACAGTTTGAGAGAGGTGCTTTCTGCAGCTCTCTAGTTTGACAGGGAAATACATAGAAGGGGATATATTTGTTATGGCTTTTTTGTATAGAAGAAATTCTGAGACCTAATTCAATGTTTTAGAATCCTGGTAATTAGTGAAGAGCTAGCTGGGCTTGTCTGCATTGCCTAAATAGAATAAAATTAACGAGCTTTGCAGTTCTTTGGCTTACAGACTTATTAATTAATTGGCATATTATATTGCCAGCCAATAAAATAGAGTACCAAATTCCAGCACCCTCTTCACATGGTTACCACTCATGTTCTTTAGTTGTTTAGGCATCTTTACAGAACAGAAAGTAAAAATTCCATGGTTGGATCTAACTTTCTGATGAGCCCATTAGAGATTCCACCAAAAAGCAAGCATTTAAGAATGTTGTAGGGGCAGCTAGGTGGCACAGTGGATAGAGCACTGGCCCTGAAGTCAGGAGAACCTGAGTTCAAATCCAACCCCAGACCAAACACTTGACACTTACTAGTTGTGTGACCCTGGGCAAGTCACTTAACCCCAATTACCTTAAAAATTTTTTAAAAGAATGTTGTAGAGTAATGTGGTCAAATAGATTAGGACAATCTCTGGTATTTCTAAGTTTTATAAGGATATGGATAGAAATGTGACCCAGCTACAAAAGTTAATGAAATTAGGTACCAAAGGACTTCCTTTCCAAAGGAAGGAGTTGGATCAATGTTTCAGGTAGACAGGATTTAGGGTTAGGAAGGATAATGATGAACTGAAGCATTAAAGAAGAATAGCATGGTAGAGATAGTGACATCTCTGTGGCTTGTGATGGGCAGGAAGATGGCAGTAGCCACCAAGGTCATCCAGATAGTCAAGCTGCATACTTCACTGGAAAGGTTTCAAGGAAGATAAGGCAATCTCACACTGAGTATACCAGAATCTTCACAATCATCAAGGCTTCCATCTCACTCTTCTACAATGTTCTGCAGGAGGCAAATCACCAATGAATCTTGACCAGACACTGCTGAAATAGTAAAAACATTACCTCAAAAATACAAGAGGAAACTCATGTCTTCAAAAGAGACTGAATTTATTCAATGTGGAGGTCCAGAGCAATCACCAACAAACCTATTATTTTTGATTCTCAGACAAAGAAAGGTTGTCTTCACAATAAAGGCCTTCAAAAATGACAACTGTTAAATTGCATATGAAAGCACTTTAATATAAGGTTCTATATGAAATGAAAGTTATACAGTGTAGAGTTATCTCCCTAATTAGTTTCTAAGTCAGTTTCTCTCTAAGCTAACTTACTAGTTTGTGTAATTGTTTCTTAAAGTGTAAGGGTTTGGGTTTTATTTTTCTTTCTTTTTTTTTAATAAAATTTAGATAGTTTATGGATTTATTTTTGATTTTTCAGATATCTCTAATATTTAACTGTTAAAAGCTCACATTTAATTTCCAGTAATATCAGATTTTCCATAATTTTTCATGATTGTTTCTATTTATGTTTAGTAGTGGAAAGTACTAACCAGGTAGAATCATCACTTTATCGAGAGAAGATACCAAAATTTTTGAGAATCGATAAGAATCAGTATTATCCTATTCCAAAGGATAAAATTCACACAGGTAGAAAAAGGACAATGTCTTGAAAAAAAGTATTCTATTACAGTTATCAACTTCTACTCAGAGAAGCCCAAGTCAGAAACCACAAAATGGCAAACAATAAAAAAAGAAATGGAAATAAGTAAGGATACAGTTTTTAAAAGATATTCTTCCTATATCTTAAGGGAAGAAAAAGTTCCTGCCTTTTGAATTTGTTATGTTTTGATCACACATTATCTTGTGAACACTAATCTAATTAACTTGTCTGTGTCACATATTGGTTAAAAAACTTTAACAAAATTTCATAATTGGCCAACAATAATGACTTGTTTTCCTATAAATTATAAAATAAAAAAATTAAGATAAAATAAAAATGTAAAAATAAGTTGTAAAATCTAAAATTATAACAAATATCTCATTGTTGGGGATCTAGACCCATAAAATAAATTCCATCCTAATATTCCAAAAGGAAAAAAAAGAATTGGAGTTAGCTTGCTGAAAAGCCATAGGGAGATGTTCACTGTCTTAAGTTTTTTTAGTTGTTATTCAGAAGAAGAACTAGACTAATTCTGCTTGACCACCAAGATTTTGGGGGGTTCAGGGCATGCTAGAGTCAAAGAGCATAAGTTATAGAGAGACATATTTCAGTTTAATAACTGGGTGGGGGGGGGATTCTTAATGATTCAAACTATTTAAAAGGCAAATAGCCACTCTCAAGGGTAGGGAATGCTGCATCATTGGAAGCCTTCAAGTGAAATCTAGAAGACTAATTGTTGAGGATATTGTACATATTTTAAGTGGCTCTAAGTGATGTCCCTTTCAGTTCTAAGATTCTATGATTCACATAAAAATTGGGTTGGTATAGATCATAAATTATAGCATCACAATCTTGTCTTATTACTAAGAAGCAGTGCCTATACTGGGGAGGGGATGGAGGAAAGCAAGAAAGCAAACTTTATGAGGTCTACCTTGTATAGTTAAGTCTTGCTAATCTGTCAGCAGTTAATCCTTTCTCACTTAAATTCCATTCAGATAGCATTTATTAAGTGCCTCTTATATGCAAGGCAATGGACCCAGGTGCTGAGGATACAAAATATAAATTTTACAGTTCCTGTCACTTATGAGCTTACATTCTGCAAGGAATACATTCTTAAGTAGAACCACAAATTCAGTCTTAAGGTACTGGATTTTAACTGGTGATGACATTTTCCTACTGTCTTCTATAGATTAAGGCTGTTAGTAACAATTTAGTTAGTTAGCAGCAAATAACTATTTAAAGGATTTGGAAAACTAATTCAGTGGTTTGCTATTGACAACTAGTCTTAAATATTTTAATTGATGATCATGTCAAATCATATTTGTAAAGAGCTTTTAAACATTAAAGTATTAAATAAATGTAAATTGTTAGTATTATCTCATTCTATTTTTAATGGGGTTCAGGCATTCTGGAAGAAATTGCTATCCTATTATTATTCTTTTATATTTAATGTTCTATGGAATGTTGCACAGATGAATAAAATAATTGTTTTTTGTAGTGGAATAAAAATGTTAGAGAACAGGTAGGCGGTACAGTAGGCAGAGTACCATGCCTGGAGTCAGGAAGACATGAGTTCAAATCTGACCTCAGACACTTACTACCTATGTGACCCTGGGCGAATCATTTAACCTTATTTGCCTCAGTTTGCTCATCTGTTAGAATGAGTTGAAGAAGGAAAGGCAAACCACTCCAGTATCTTTGCCAAGAAAACCCCAAATGAGGTCACAAAAAGACAGACACAACTGAAATGACTCAACAACAACAACAAAAATATTAGAATGTAAGCATGCCCTTTGTTGCTAACTGACAGCATCCTTAGCATAACTGTAGAACAAAAAGGAGAACAGTGAAGATATGTTATCCATCTTATTTCCGTGTGATTTTGATCCCTGCTAGGTCTCTGTATTTTGCAAGCTTCCCCCTCCCCATAATTTAGAGATTATTCCTCCCACCCTCATCATCTCTTCACCAGCTGCCTTGCCCCTGACCAGAGAGCCTACTTAGAGGACTTAACCCCGTCATCTGTGAAACTCCCACCCTGGGGCTTTCAAGGTCCTCATGGGTTAAGTTCTTCATATGTAGCTCATTATTTCAGATTGACTTCTCCAGCTGTGCTGCCCTTTACTCCTCTGCCATCTTCTTGACAGCTACCTTGTCATTTCACAGTTGCCATCTTCCTACACCCCACTCTGCCCTATACAGTTAGAATTTATTATGGTCTATCTAAACATTGAAAATTTTACATTAAAAATGGTAACAACTGCAAGGTTGTTAATTGTTTTCAATGTTTTCTTCCCATTAAATGAAAATGTCCAAATTCTCCTAAGGAACTGGCAAACATCATCTTTTTATTAATATTGACTATATCACATCAAACATCTGAATATTTTAAAACATCTGGATGGTTGGAATTGTTGATGTCAGGGTATCAATAAGTCTCAACATATTCAGCCATTGCCTTCTCCCTGTTATCTTTTTGTTCAATATGTCTTACCTAGAGCTTAGCACAGTACCTGGCACATAGTAGGCACTTAATAAATGTTTGTTGACTGACTAGCTAACCTAGAAGACATGAAATTATTTGTAGTTATCTTTTTTCACAGTTATACTCCTTAGATTTGGCCTCCACCATCACCATGCTCCCAGAAAACTTCTTTACCAATAAACTCATCACCCTTTGAAGTTACATCAGCTTTGGTACTCACACCTCCTTAGCACCCTCAGTACCCTCTGCCTTTCTGTTTAGAGGGCTGGAGGACAGAGCAAAGAACTCCTTTAAAAGCCTCCATTAAAAAGGACTCACAGACCATCAATTCTTCAATTCCACCTAGTTCCACTGCTAGGACCGGACTCCACAATGCCCCAGCTCTGAGCACCTTCTTCCCCATCTCACTCCTCACCCTTTTTCAGTTTTCTTTTGTGTGCTGTCTCCCACATCATGTTATAAGCTCCTTGAGGGCAAGAACTGTCTTTCTTTTTCTTATTTGTATTCCCAGCACTTGGCAAAGTGCTTAATAAATAGCAGGTGCTTAATAAGTGTTCATAGACTGATTATAGATAGATTGTACCACCTTCAACCATGGGTAGATGCAAGCTCAAAGCCTTCAGTCTTTATCTTTCCTTGGTATATATTAAGACTCTTATATTTATCAAATGTAACACATTATTACCTCATATTATTTTTGACAAAGTTCAGAGGGAAATTATTGTTGTTATCATTATTATGTGCTTACTGAGATGTTTGTAAGAAAAACAAAACTGTAGGACTTTAAAAAAAATGTTTAGAAGTGAAGAGGGACTTTCCTAGTCTGACTGTACAGCATATATCACCATCATGTTTCATCAACACAAAACTATTTCTGGGGAAAAGGAGAAACAATAAGCTTTGCCCTAACTGAAAATAACCATGATTGATCCAAACTTCCCCTTTTGAAAAAAATTCGGAAGTTTCTCCTTCCCATATTCATATGGAAATGTTCACATGTGCAGAGTACATGAGGCCCAAATGTCTCTGAATGGACACCTCATTCTTGAACCACTCAGCAGTGACCTATCCTTCCTGTTTACTCATCAAGACAGGACTCTTGCTAATAATTAATTTTCCAAAATGATATTCGTGCTGCTTACATATTTATATAGTTCAAAGGTCCTAAGTACTTACAGTTGATATGTGACCATTTAAAAGTAAATGCCTGTACATGTCTAAAAGGTTGAAATAAATTGGAAAAAGAAGAAAAAACTTGAAAAATAAGTATTTCCTTAATAGAAAAACACGTTCATAAAGGGTACTATTTTAAAAATGAAAAATATTGAACATATCATCAAATTCATAAATTTAAAGAAAGAATGTGCACATCATGAAGAATGCATTTTTGGTCTTGGTTGATGGTTTCCATCTCTATTTTCTGTTCCTCTGATGAAAACCACAGAGGCAGGAAGTGTTATCTAATAATTATAACAATGAGACTGACAACATGACACTCGGATTTTCTTTGGAACAGAGAGTGCTGAAACGGATTCCATGTGTGACACTGACCTACACATAAATTATTTTTTTCTTTTTATCTCTCAGTTGAGGACACAATATTTCAGGGGCATTATGGTCTTTTGAGCCAGCCTTGAAAATCACACATGGAAGACACTGGTTATACCTACACAACCTGAAAACACAAAGATGAATGGTGAAAAACATAGTCATCTGAATATTTTAACTGCAATTTCAACCATCCAGCTGTTCTAAAATATCCAGATTTTGATATGATGTAGTCAATATTAATTTTAAAAAAAGACGGCATTTGCAAGTTCTTTGGGAGAGTTTGAGTATTTTCATTAAGGACTCCAAAAATCTATGTAGGCTCCTGGGAAACATGAAACAAAAGGGAAGGATATGCCACTTAAAATGTCTCCCATGATTCCAATACACTCTTTCCCTCTTCCCTTCCATCATAAAGAATCCCTGATTTCATTGAAGACTTGGCTACAAGACTACCTTCTACATGAAGGCACTGGCCTTAATAAATACTAGTATATTGGCTGAAACTTTTCCTAAGAGATTGCCCTCCCTTGGTCCCTCACTTCCTTGTATATGTTTTGTATCTATTCTGTATGTATAAATGTTATTATATATATACGTGTTTTCTACAATAGAAAGTAGTCTCTGACAACAAAGATTATTTCACTTGTTGACTTTGTATCCCAGAGCTTAGCCCAATGTCCAGCACATAGTAAGCAAGCTCTTCATAGAAGTTTTTTGATTGATTGATTGACAAATGCTGACCAAAGGCTGATGACTCTAATGATATCATGAAATCAGCAGATAGCAGCATCTCCATCACCATACCTTAAATTGATCCCTTAAAAAAGCACAACAAACTGTAAGAAGGTCTAACCATTCTAATTCATTGCAATTCAATCCAATGAAAATTGATTAAATGTTTATTATATGCAAGGTTCTGTACTAGGTCCTGGGATATGAAGACAAAAAGAAAATTGTCCCTGTCCCCAAGGAACTTCAGCTCACATCTCACTGGGGAGAGCTGTCAAGGACTGGCCCTTAGGTGGACTCTTCACTTTACAGTCAATATCTTCCCATGACTGCTTGCGGCAAGAAGTCACCCTGTTTGTTATTCTTTGTCATTGGACTTTCCATTGGATTGCCAGTACCTACAGAGACTGCCTCAGGGCTGATTTCTGTCTGCATTCATACTACAGGTAATCGCAAGTCAAATGGATACCAAAATGACTTAGTTAAGAAAATGTCCCTGCAAGATTGCAGAACGTTCTTCTTCCTAATTCCAGCTCCATCCAGAAGCAGTGATACCCTGTCTTCACTTTACTATCTCTACACGGAGGATCCTACCTTTAAATGGTTTGCCTCAGGGGGTCAGTAATAATATACTACATTCAATTTCAGTTAATTGTCTGCATGATCTTATTTACCCATAATCAACAGAGTATTTTACTTTGCAATGGTGCGTGTTGTTTTGGATTTCTTTGATCCCTGACCAGAAATTTGAAGCATAGAACCATGCCAGCTGCCTGATAGCCACCATCCTAACCCTCTTTGTTTGGATCTATTTTAGGAGATGGAGAAAAGAATATTTGGACCATAAAATCTCCTCTGTAATATCCAAACTGAATGGTAAATCCCCATTCAGGTTGCTGATAGGCAACATGTTCATTTTTATTAAGACAGGGTTGGGGGAATTGAAGAGAATGATCCTTGAAATTTGGCAATCAGTTTAGCAATACCTGACACAATGCTAGAACTGATTCAGTTCCATAAATGCCTCTTAGGTTCTTATGCTGCTGCCACACATTGGACTGGGCTAGAGGAGAGAATCGAGATTAATGTCATAGTCCCTGCCTTCAAAGGACTTAGATGATGTCTTTTGATTCATGTATAAATTGGATTTATGTGAGGCAGTGTGGCACAAAGTCATTGGCCTCACTCTGTCTTCCAGAGTCATTGGTGTCCAGTGGCAAGATAGATGTCAAGACAACTGGTGATGGCCCAGGATGCAGTGGATGACCTTGGCATCTTCAATGTCTAACCAAGCTCTCAGCACTCCACAGCACCTGCTTTAGCGGCTTTATGGCTATTAGAACAAATTGTTCTCATCTGCCCATTCCCCAGGGGAAGTCTTCATATGCTTGGGGAAGACACCCTCCTAACTCACCAACTGATTTGAGACCCCTCAGTAATCCTCAGCCTGGTTTAGTTGCTCTACTGAGATGGTTTCCTGGGGTGTGACCGCTACATATACTACAGCTTATTGGAGCCACTGGTAAGAGTTGGGTGAATCAGGTGGATAACAAAGGCAGAAAGCAGCCCTGAAAAGGCCTCAGCAGTCCTCACACCAGACAGATCACAAAGGACTTAGAATCTAGTGCAGGAAGTGATACCTGGCACCCTGTCACTGTAATACAAAATATTCCATGATAAGCATACTAAAGAGATTGAAAACACGAAATAATTTGTAATTAAATAAGGAGATAGAAGATATTATGTAGTAATCACTCTGGGTTTGTGAACCACAAATCTTCCAGACTAGACAATATGATATGAGTTAACAGGGTATAGGCACTCAATCCTGAATTTGGCATCAGACTTGTGTTCAAGCTGTGGCTTAGCAGTTTCCTAACTGTATGATTAGGAGAAAGTCCTCTGGGCCTGTTTCCTCATCTGTAAAATGGGTATAACAATGCCTGCAGAAAGAAAATACCTGTGAAGAAAATATTTTGCAAGCAGTAAAAGGTTATATAAAATTAGTCTACTTTTTCATTATGTTAGAGAAGTAGGTCACTTAGACAAGGCTGAACAATACATGTCATTGATCTTAATTTCAGAAAGCCTTTTGATTTCATTCTGCTTGTCATTTCATTAACAAGAGGAACATGGCTTTTTAGATGGAATGAAGACCTAGGTTGAAGGCCTTGGACCTGAGCTGAGAGCCTCAGTCTCCTGCAGAGTCTTCTTCTTGTGGGTACTTTCCTTTCCCATCTTCTCAGGCAACTTTCTCCACCTGGTCCACTACACTCTCAGCTCTCTCAATTTGACTATATCCCCTAACCCCATTTGCAAAGTGCCAAGGCCCCTCCAAGAGATTATCTACCCTGACCCGTTTACTCTGGAATTAGAAGAAGTAGAGAACTAGAGAAGGGATTTGTTTCCTTCCCTTCCTTACAGAATCACAGAACCTTCGAGATGGGGCCATTGGCCCTTTCATTTTACAGATGAGGAAAATAAGGCACACAAAAGTTCTGTGACTTGCTCAGGGTCACACAATTATCTAGTGAGTGTCTGAGGCAGGCAGGGATGTGCTGGTAAATATTTGATGATCAGCTCTCTGGAAAAGAATGTTTTCACAACTTATCTTAAACTTTAATTTGCATTATTAACATTTTCTCCATCACTTTCTTAAGACTAGAAAATCAACAAAACAATAAATCAAACCTTGATTTGTATGTAGCCCTTGACAGTTTCAGAGGTGAAACAGTACACCCACTGAAAATTTAACAATCAGAAGCAATCACAGCTGACTGAGTTACAGCTGGAGACAGGATTCCTCAAACACAAATGTAAAAAGGAATATGTTATTGATCTATACCATCAACCTCCTTAATTGCCGATATAACCCCATACCAAACCTTATTTACATGCCAGGGATGAAGAAGTGGAAGCAGGTCTGCATTGTCAGATGCATTTGTTTTTAAGTGTTAAGGCAATGACAAATCATATTGCCTATGAGACAGTGCAGTGTGGTGGAAAAAGGGCTCCTTCTTGAATCAAAGGATGTGGACTGGAATCTCAGCTCTGATACTGGCTACCGTCATGATCTTGAGCAGGTCACTCACATCGCCAACCCTCATTTTCCTCATTGGTAAAAGGAGAGGGCTGGATTAGATCATCAGTAAAGTCCTTCCCAGCTTCAGGTCTATGATCCTATGGTTAAAAAGTTGGACTTTATCAAAATAATTCTTCAGCACCAGAACCAAGGCCAAGGCTAGGGCCAGGTAATTGGAAATTTGCCTGAGGGTGCCTAATTTAAAGGATGCTGACCTTTAGCAGCATAGAAACACTAGAGATTACCAACTGGTTTATAACAGGAATTGGTTAAAGTAGAAAGCTACCAGATGATGGGCTGAGGGTGAAACTCTACTCAGATTGGCCTTCTTCTATCACCCACCAGCAAAATTTATTCTATTTGCTGCAGGAACAATTTGTGATACTCGTACTTGCCTGGAATTATGAAACTTCCTAATTCCCAAGATTAGAGATTTATAACTGGAAGGGACCTTAGAAATTATCCAGTCTTACTTTGTCTAATTGCACTTAAGGGAACTGAGGCCCAATAACATTAAATGACCCTAGCAAGATCTGAACCTGGATAATCTGTCTTTGAATCCTTCGCCTTTCTACTGTACTACACTGCTTTATGGCTTAGCTTGTGATGGGAGATCACCTTGAATGGTTTGATGCAACTGAACTTTGCAAAGATGAAATCATTCCTCCACATTCACAACTGGTGAATGATATGAACCCAGAATGCTTCATTTGTAATTCAATTGATTTAATATCTGACAATTCCCCAAAGTGTTTCTTTAAAAGTGTTTTAAGATAGAAAAATCTACAAGATCTAGAAAATGGTAAATTGATAATTTTTTAGGAGCTAGGTGGTTCAGTGGATAGAGCACTGGGTGTGGATTAGGAAGACCTGGGTTCAAATCCAACCTCAAACATTTACTAGCTGTATGACCCTGGCCAAGTCACTTGACCTCTATCTGCCTCAGTTTTCTCAGTTCTAAAATGGGGATAACAATAGCACCTACTTCCCAAAGTTGTTGTGAGAATCAAATCTATCTGGGCATTTTTTCTGGCTGTCATTCATGCCTAGAATGCTCCCTCCTCTGCTCTGATTACTGACCTCCTTTAACTCTCAACTAAAATCCCATCTTCTGCAGAAAGCCTTCCCCTACCCCCTCAATTCCAGTGCTTTCCCTCTTTTAATGACTTCTTATTTAGCCTGTACATAGCTTACTTGGAATGTATTTTTCTGAATGTTGTCTTTCCCATTAGATTATAAGCTCCTAGAAGACAGGGACAGTCTTTTGCCTCTTTTTGTATCCCCAGAAACTTAGCACAGTGCCTGACACATAGTAGGCACTTAATAAATGTTTGTTGAACTGAATTGTTTGTTTCCTTCCTCCATATGTTCTTCCCTGAGAATTTTCTTTCCTTAGCTACTTATCAAAGCTAAGCATAGGACCTAAAGTGTAGATCATTATTATCTAGGCCAATATACTTACTTTGGCAAGGACAGAAGTTAAGACTCAACAGCTGGTACCTATCAATGCCCACGCTAGGTACTCCCCCCCCCCCCCTTTTAGGAGGGAGCTGTCATCTTAGTGCTAAGTATAACAGCATCACATTCTGTGACCACAGTGATCAGGAAACCACTAGGGTACTCCACCCACGTAAGGAATCTGTCTCAGGGAGAACAACTATGTTTAAAGAGCTTCTAACAGATAGATTGCAGCATAGATGACCACCACGGGCATTGGGAGCCAGCTTCACCACTTTTAAATGTAAACAACTTGACACACTCAGTGGACCCACACATTAATCCATCCAGCTGTGGAAAGACCCGAGCCATTGAGGATTTAGTGAAGGCAGTCTATTTGCTAGGCAACACATGCAGTGACAATCCAGTTAAGATGTCCCTTTGTAACATATAAATAAGCAGATGTCATTTATTTCCTTTTTTAATTCAAGTCTGAGACCACTAAGATCTGGAGACACTTTTAGCCTTCTCTTTTCTGAGTTTGAAAGGTAACAACCCTGGAATCAATCAGTCGGGTGCTGGAAAAGGAGGAAAGTGGGGGAGGTAGGCAAGGTGTGGGCTGATTTACACCCACTCCAAAGACAGATTATCCAATGAAAGGAAAGGGAATTAAACTATTAGTGAATTGTCAAAGAGAAGAGAATACTGGAGACATTTTCAAGGAAGGAGAGGGACAATAAACACTAAAGTTGTGTTTACTGATAAGCCAGTGAGACACCAGAAAGTTCAAATGCTGCACTTAGGAAACTTTTATCTCAAGGTCTCAAATAGGTTAAGACTCCATTAGGTCATGTAAATTTCATTGTACCTTTAATGCCTCCCTGCAAATCTCAAAGTAAGTAGGTGGATGAAAAAGACCGATGTCCAGTGACTTTTATCATATGGAAGTTCCTCACTTAATCATAAGAAAAGATAATTGCAACTTCATACAAAGCCTAATCTTCATGACTAGCTTGTAGAACATTACAATTCAGCACATCTTTGCTCTAAGACCAGAAAAACTCAACAAATCAGTCCATTAACAAGACAATTGCCATCCTGAGTCTCTGTCCTCTTCCTAACAAGGATCTCAAAGGCTAATACACACTTGCTGTAAAGAACATTTGACTAGTGAAGGAAATGAAAGGCTTTAACCCACTCCCTTCCCCCCATCTTTATACCTCTTCCCTTTCCACCCCTCTTTTCCTAGCCCAGTGAGTTTCTTTTAAAAAAAAAAAAAGGCTCTAGCTCCAAAGCATGTAGGGAAATATGTATAAAAGAATGGAGTCCAACATCTCAGCTAAAGCCCATCCCACTTTAAAAAACCTTCCCTATCCCCCTTAATGTCAGTTCCTTCTCTCTGTTGATTATCTCTGGTTTATCCTGTATGCATCTTATCTGTACGTGGTTGTTTGCATGTTGTCTCCTCTGTTAGACTGTGTGCTCCTCTATAATAAGGACTATCTTTCTTTCTTTGTATCCTTAGTATTGAGCATGGTGTCTGATACATAACAAGTACTTAATAATGCTTATTGATTGACTGACATGATCAAATCACTTAAGATCATTGACTGAAGATTTCAAGAAGTTATCATTTAGTGAAAAGTAATATGGTATTAGTTATCAGTCTTTTCATTGTACTAGAGTGTTTCAACACAAATTGTGGTTGATATAAAAACTGTAGGAAACAAATCATTTCATATCTTAACTTAATGGGGGCCAGGAACAGTTGAAGAGTTCAAACTGGAGACAACCAGGTTTAGTATTTATGAAAGGCTTAGGCAAAGAAAAAAAAAATCTCTTCATTTAGACATTTTATGTTAAGACCCAATCTGATGGGACATCAGTCAACCCCTTAGAGAGAAAATGCTATCCCTTGAACTTGTTAACCTGACTATCACCTTGTTACTACTCCTTCAAGGAAAGGAAAGATGATAGTTTAGTAGGAAATTAATGGGTGGGGTGTAGAGGGGGCAGGAATGGGGATTGTTCAGATTATTTGATTCCTTTCAGTCAAGCCTTAGATGTTGGTATAGAATGAAGGCCTCACACTGACTTTGCTGCACTAGAGTTCCTTTCAGTCTCCATGTCTCCCATGATCTATCTTTTCTATATGTTAATAAGTCCAGAGGCTCAGGGACCAGTGGGCTTTATGAAAGTAGAAGGTACTTAACTATTTGTTGAATGAGGGAATGTTTTTTTAATGGGATTCTACATCACATACTAAACCTCTACGTGCAATGCCAAATTAATGACTACTTACAATCTAATATAATATTGTGGTATATTATAATAATTCCATCCAGGAAATGTATGTTAAAATTGGACTATCTTTACTAAACTCCAGACCACCCTTTGAGAAATAGGAAACACTAATAGAAAGACAACTGAGCTGAAATCAGATACAGCTCAAGTCACATTGATATGTCTTGGGATATAGGAGTGCCTGGACCCCAACTTTCCCATTAACATATTCTTATATGACATATTATTCTTTGGGGTGCCCAATTGGTATAAAATTCCTACATGTTGACCTAGATATTGACTTCTAATCCCCAAAGTCAAATGGCTCAAAGAACAATTGGTAATTTTATTAACTTTTAATGTCCCAGTTTTCCTCCATATAAAATGTGAAGACAAATGATTTCGTTTGATTAGAAGGAAAGTGATATAGACATATAAAATCACATTGTTAATGATCTAATCAAAGCTCCAGCCAAAGTCTTAGTTATTTTATGGCCATCATAATGTGAACTTACCTTGATTATTATCAGTTTGTCATATAATAATAATAATAATAATAATAATAATAATAGCTATTATATACTATTAGAAATAGTGTGAGGGGTAGCTAGGTGGCACAGTGGAGCACTGGACCTGGAGTCAGGAGGACCTGAGTTCAAGTCCATCCTCAGACACTTATTAGCTGTGCGACCCTGGGCAAGTCACTTAACCCTGATTGCCTTCCCCCACCCCCAAAAGTATATTAAAAAAGATCATTATAAAAAAATAAAGTACATCTAACAAAGTACCTTAAAAAAGAGAAAAATAGTGTGGCCTCTACCAGAGGTATGGTCTATAACACAACTGGACAATGACAAAAAATATTGGGCACAAGAACAAGGCTATAACATGACCTCTTCCTACCTTTCCAATCTTCTTACACCTTACACCAACCCATGTACTTTGCGAGTACATTAACATTTTGTCTAATTGGATGTGTCATATTGTGATTTGTTAAGGAGATTCTATAAAAATAAGCTGGCAAAAAGGGGAGGTATTGGAGAGGAGGACAAGTAGCATCTTTTTTGAGGGGTGGGGCAATCTACTTCAGGTAGCTACACTCGGTGTTTTTTAGAAAAACTGCTATCTACAGACAACAAAAGCAAAATTCAACTCATTCCCCTAGGCCATCCGTCCAAGACCAGGGCTAGAGTCACAGCTGCATGAGACAATAAAAGTGCTCATTTGCTCTAATGACTATTATTCCCCACTATAGTTATTGAATAGACTGAGCATCCACTTGATATCTGTTATTTTGGGGTTGCTATTCAGCTGGGAATTGGGGTTAGTTGGGCGAGACCTGGCAAATGCCACTGACAATACTGTCTACTGCAGAAGACATGTCTAATGAAGAGTATAACAAGTGCTTTCCATGTTGGTGTCAGGTCAAGGGAAAATGGCCAACACCTTGGAATTGTTCTATTCTAATTGGTTTGTTTATAGGACTTGATTTTTAAAGTGTTCCAGAAATGATACTACAGATTATCTAGTGCATGTATGCTTTTCCCCTAGGCTAGGTGACGAGTAAAAATATAAGAAAAGCTTCAAATCTGAAAGTTAACTGAGGAAAAATCTAATGTACTTTTACAATGGGTTTATTTCTTCTCTCTACCTGTTCCTTCTTCCCTAACTGGAAATCCTATAAGGACTATGTTTATTTTTGTCCTCTACTTGCCATTCTAATTGGAATTAAATTCAGCAAGTATGTATTAAGCAACTACTGTGTTTGAGGCACTGCATCAGGTGCTAGATATACAAAGACAAAAACAAAACAGCATATATAAATATACTATTATATATAATTATATAATATATAATATGTATGACTATATATGCAGATAGATAGATAGATAGATAGATAGATAGATAGATAGATAGATATGTACAGGAACTACTCAATGTAGACTGTTACTTCCTAGTTCTGCCAGCAGAAGCTCCACATTGGGAAAAGAAAATACACATGTGCAAGGGGAGGTTAGAAACCACATTCCAATTCTTATAAAACACAGAAGACCCAGACCACTAGATTTATTAAATTAATAAAAAGGGTAAACTGGATGCAAAGAAGTCCTTAATAAATGTGGGAGGAGTAAAGTACATGGGTCATTGGATGAAATCAGATGACACCACACAGAAAAATGTTAGGGTAGCTTAAAAGAATAAGACACACCTATGGTCTGATGTAAACTATTACAGCAAGTCAATTTCCATAGGGTATTCCCTCAGCAGTGAGTCAGGTGGTAGTCTTTTGAGAGAACTGTCCTTGGAGATCAAGTGTCTCTCCTCCCCACTCTACAGTTAACCAGGTGATGACATTGTGAACTTCAAAAAGTTGGAAGATCTAGAGCTCCCATAGGTATGAGTAGCAACATCCACCAAAGCAAGTTGCATGCCATAACAGCAGTGGCTGATGTCGGTCTTTGCATCAGGAGCTGAGAGATGTTATGAAAACGAACTAGACACATTGAGAAAAGACAACTTTGGGATTCTAAAATGGCACTAACCCTCAGAGTCCAGCAGAGAGCTACACTCAAGGGGAATTACATGAAGTCATGAAGGGGGGAAAGGATTTGCAATAATCAGGAGATGTGAGTTTGCCCATCTACCACATTAGCTCTTTAAATCTGCATTCACTCCCTTCTTCCTTATTGTTTACAAACATGCCCACATCTCCCCATCCTCAAAACCATCCCTTGGTCCATCCATTCCTGCTAGTTATCATCCTATATCTCTTCTCCCTTTGGGGACTAAACTCCCTGGAGGGGGCTGTCTGCAATAGGGTGCCTCCACTTTCTTTCCTCTCATTCTCTTTTTAACTTTCTACAGTCTAGTTTTGGACTTCATCATTCAACTGAAACTGTGATCTCCAAAGTTACTAAGGGTCTCTTAATTGCTGAATCCAATGACCTTTTCTCAATCCTCATCCTTCTTGACCTTCCTGAAGCTTTGTCATTGTCATTCACTCTCTTCTCCTTGATATTCTCTTCTCTCTAGGTTTTTGCACTACTGATCTCACCTGGTCCTCCTCCTGCTTATCTGACCACTCCTCAGTCTGCTTTGCTGGATCTTCATCCAAGCCATACTCACTAAACAAGAGCTCATTTTGAGTCCTCTTCTCCATCTATACAATTTCACTCTTTCAGCTCTCATGGATTCAACTATCTTTTCCATGCAGATGATTCTCAGATTTATTTGTCCAGCCCTAACTTTTCTCCTGACTTCTAGTCTCCTAACTACATCTTCAATTGCCTACTGGACATCTCAAACTTGATGTCTCATGGATATCTTAAACTTAACATGTCCAAAACTGAATTCATTTATCTTCCCTCCACCCCCACCCTCTTCCTAACTTCCTCATTACTGTTAAGTTTATCATCATCCTCTCAGTTACCTAGGCTCACAACCTAGCTGTCGTCCTCAATTCTTCACTCTCTCTCACCCCCTAAATCCAATTAGCAGCCAAATTCTATCATTTCTACCTTTATAATTATCTCTTACATATGTGAATTTATCTCCTCTGACATTGTCACCACCTTTGTGTAGGCCCTCATCACCTTACACCTAGACTATTGAAATAGCCCACTGATTGGTCTCCCTGCCTCTAGTCTCTCCCTACTCCATCTATCCTCCCTTCATATGTCAAACTGGCATTCCTAAAGCATGAGTCTGACCACATCACTCCCATTCAATAAATTCCAGTGATTCCCTTTGCCTCCATGATCAAACATAAAATCCTTTATCTGACCCATAAAACCCTCCTTTACTTGTCACCTTCCTACATTTTCAGTCTTTTTAACACCTTATAATTACTACCACCACCCTTATGTAATCTTTGATCTGATGATACTAGCTTCTCTTCTGGTCCTTAAACAAAACTCTCCATCTCTGGGCTTTTGAGCATTTTCATTGACTATCCTCCATGTCTAGAAAGCTTTCCCTCTTCAGGGCCACCTCCTAATTTCCCTGATCTCCCTCAAGTCTCAGCTGAAGTCTCATCTTCTGCAAGAAATCCTTCCAAATTCTCATTAATGCTAGTGCCTCCCCTCTATTAGTTATCTCCAATTTATCATATATATTCTACACACATATGTGTATGTTATAAATATATATGCATATTATGTATGTCTTTTTTGTACATAGTCATTTTCATGTTGCCCCCCCCCCATTAGATGGTGAGCTCCTTCGGTGCTTTTTGTCTTTCTTTGCATCCCCAGTGAAATCCAAGTGGAGGCAAGGGGGGGGGGGGGGACATAGGAATACTTGTTCCCTAGCTACTCCCCAGGAGCTCAGAGCTCAGTCACTGAGGGCCAGGGTGTAGGTGCTCCTGGTGGGAGGAGGGACTGTGTGAAAACTTTTGCCTTACTTAGTTTCTGGTATAGGTGCTTGGGTCATGGATTGTTTATAGCTGCTCTCAGGTGCTAATGCCTGGAACAGAAGGGAAAGTATTGAGATCTTGAACAACCATGGAAGACCCACATTGGAAAGAAGTGGAGTAGGGGAGAATTGGGTGATAATGGGTGATGGGATAAGGTGGAGTTGTTTTGGAGATGAGCCCCACTCACATTTGCCTATAATGGGAAGTATCAGATTCAACCTATCTTCTCCCAATTAGTTACCCCCCTGGTGTTATCCCTAGTATACAGGGTTCATTTGCTAGAGACAATTGCTAGGGACAATTTGCTAGAGAAGCGAAAGATGGCCAAAGTGTCCCTGAGCCATACATAGGATTATGGAGCTGCAAGGAATCTAAAAGACCATCCAGTCCAATCCCTTTCCTTTTATCAATGAGGAAACTGAGGTCATGAGAATTTAAATGGCTTGTACAAAATCACACAGGTAAATTCAGGATTCAAATTCAGGTCCCACGATTCCAAGTTTGGTGCTCATATCTGGAGGAAGCCTTTTCTATAAATCTGTGGTGTCCCCGAAGCAATCTCCAAAGCTTTCTTTACTCTGCTGCTGAGAGAAAAGAGGTACTGCTGTTTGGTTTAAGGAAAAAATCAGAAAAAGTGTTCATTCCTGTAGCAGATGCCTGTTTTCATCTGCCTAGAGAATGCTGATTATAGATACTCAGGTTCATATCCACAATCCACTTACTTAGAATGTTAAACAGTACCTTAGTTTTGCATACTATGCTGACTTCTGCCCACAACTGGCATTCATCCTGTTTGCCAGTGAAGCAGATGAAGTGCTAATTAGTGCACTTAATGTTGAGAGATTGACCAAGCCCTTAAAAGCCTCATGAAAATTGGATATGGGGAAGACCTATTGGGTCATTTCATGCATTCCTGCCAGTTTAGGATGGTTCCCCACAAAATAGCTACTGGTGCTTTGGCCAGTCTGGTTATAAATGGATTAAGTAATTGTATTTCTGCAGTCCTCCTGGGAAATTATTTCCCTGTCTAATTGGTCTCACAGTCAGGATGTTTTTCCTGATCAAATAACCCTAATTTTTCCTTTTCTTGATTTCATTCCATTACTCCTACTTACTTTGTCTTGTTCTCTAGTAAATAAGTTCCCTGCATCTTTGATATTAACACTCCTTGGATATTTGTTCTGCAAATGACCCCTCCTTCTTAGGATAGTCAAGCCATACATATTTAATTTTTTAACTTTCTCTCATAAGTCAGTGGCTCTAACCCTTTAATCATTCATACTGAACTTCCTTTCTTGTAATGGGTCTTAGGAAATGGAATATATCATACTGAGATTTTGGTTCACTACAGTGTGAGAGCTGAGCATACCTCACCTCATTAAGCAACACCTTGTAAGAATAAGATTGACAGGTATTAATCATTTCTGATTAGAGACACCTTAGGTGACCAGACACACTTTTCCTACTTTTTATACTCATTTGCAAACAAGTAGCAGTCATATCTGAATTTCATTTTATCCTATCATTCACAAAATGGAATGCAAATCAAATAAGGGGTCCAAAATTTAATTTTGGCTGCTTCAAGAGTTTAGGGCTGAGAGAAAGAGAAAATGGGAGGTGAAGAGAGGGCATGAGGAACCAGTATTAGAAATAGTGGCATCAGAAAAACTTCTTGTCTCTGCCAAGGGTTCAATAAGCATCTATTAACAATTAATAAATGTGCTGGGCAAGGATTACTCCAATCTGATCTCCCAGGGCCTTTATCTCCCAGTACAGACATAGTATCATAGATAATGTGAGCACTAACCAAATAAAATAGTGTGAAGGGACTGCTAGGGTGTGAATAAACATAAAGAAAAATTTCCCGTAAAAGTTCAGGTCTGTACTGTATAGCAATAGTCTGCCCACTCCATATAGACTCACAAATACACTCTCCCCTTGATCCCACCCTACACACATATGATACCAACAAATTTTAGGCAGAGGCTCATTAATACCCATGCTTCTCTTTCTTTAAAAACACTAGACCAAAGTTACTGATAGTATTTTATACTTTTACTTTTCTTACACCACTATAAATCAAGATACTTCCTTGTTTCTGAAATGTGGGAATAGAACTCATTGGGGTGATGGACTTTCTAGTGTTTAATATGGTGGGAAGCTAAGTGAAAGTGGCATTCATCTTTATTTTACGCCCTTAATGATGATATAGAATAGAAAATTAATGATATGGTAATGAAATCTACAGAAGAGCCTTGCAAACATCAGGAAATAAAGTATTGCAAACATCAGGAAACTCAGCCAAATAAAATAAATCATTTGCAAATTAATTAGAAGTATAAATAAAAGAGAGAAATTGAGAATTCACTGGGAAAAATATTAACTAATGTATGAAAATAGTCAAGGACACAGATATAGGTTACATCCCATTTTAATACATACTATTAGAATTTCCATCTCTGAATAACAAGGATATTTTCATTTTTGGTCGATAGACATTGTTGTGTATACAACAAAATCTAGTAAATGAAAAGTCCTGTGTAACAAATGACTTTACAAGTTGCTAATTTTCCCATCAATCCATTTAATGAAGATTCTGCCCTTTAATATAGTCTTTAAGTACTGTGTTTGAATGTCTGTAAAATGTTAAGCTAGTTTATCAAAATTTGATTTTTTAAAAATGTACTATTTTAGAAAAAACTTAAGCACTCTCTACCTCTATCTCTTTATGTCTCTGTCTCTATTTGTCTCCATCTTTATCTGCTTTGTCTCTCTCATCTTTGTGAACCAGAAAAACAAGATGCATGATGTTCATGGAAAGAATAAAAAGAAAGAAGGAAGGATGGAAGGAAGGAAGGAGGGAAAGAAGGAAGGAAGGAGGGAGAGAAGGGAGGAAGGGAGGAAGGAAGAAAAAGAGGAAAGGAGGGAGGAAGAAAGGAAGAAAGAAATGGAGGGAGGGAGGAAGGGAGGAAGTGAAGAAGAAAGGGAGGGAGGAAGGGAGGAAGTGAAGAAGGAAGGAAGGAAGAAAGGAAGGAAGGAAGGAAGGAAGGACGGAAGGAAGGAAGACTGAATTCCATGTAACTACAATATCAAAACTTGGTCTTGAATAAGAGATGAAAAGACATACTTTGCTCCCTTCCCTGCAGAGGTGGTGGACTATGGGTGTGGACATTTGCATATGCTGTCAGATTCAGTTGAAGTATTGATTAATTTTGCTGAACTGCTTTTGCCCCCCCCCCCCCCGTTTTCTGCTCTTTGTTACAAAGGATAACTCTCTAGGTAAGGGAAGAATATATCAAAGAATGTTTCTTACGAGGATTAATTAGGTATTGCTACAAACAGAAGTTCTTAACCTGGAGTTCATGAACTTGGTTTTAAAAATTATTTTGATAACTATATTTTAATATGATTGATTTACATTTTAATCCTATATATTTTGTTTGATGCATTTTACATATATATATGTATGTATGTATGTATATGTATATATATTCTGAGAAGGGATCCACAGGTTTCACCAGATTGCCAAAGCAGTCCATGACACAAAAAACAAAGATTAGAATGCCTGGCAAAGTGGCTACTAGCTGTGGTTAAATTCTAGTTCTCCATTTTTGCCCCAGCTGTCCTGTGAGTGCACACTATGTGAATAGAATAATGCAGAATAAATAGGTGGGTTGAGGAGATTGGTGAGTGGGGTCAATGAGTAGGGACAGAGGAGTTAGGCAATTTAAAATTTTCATTTCTCTTAAAAGTTCTCAGAGGATAACCAATAGAGGAGTCAGCTGGAAAAAAAAAAGGGAGCTGAGACAGAGTGTAAGGATTGTTTCTTCCATCTGCCTTGGATACCTGATACTTATTGCACCTTAGCTGGATCTCTATTCCCTACCTTCTCTACCTGGACAGTTTTCAGTCTCTGATGGCACTTTGCTCCATTATTGCACAATGTTACTCCATTATTCCACAATGTTACTCTTCACCTTGAGCTAAGCAGTACCCTTATTTGACCACGTCTTCCTGATCCCTCCACCACTCATCTAATTTCCACTTACATATTTTGAATCTTTGATGGCCTTTAGTCAATTCTCTCAAATTTCAGAGAAATTGAGCTCAGTATGGGAAGTCTATAACAGTTATCCTGCCACGAGGCCTCCAGTTCTCCAAGGAATATGCTTTAAAATAAACATCCCCTTCTTCTACATTGCTACCTTCCACCACAATATTTTGAAAAGTATGTTGAGGTATTGTAAGAGTCACATAATAAAAGCTCACAAGTATACAGTGCTTTGGGGTAGGTGTAGCAGAGTGCAGGGCCTAGAGTCAGGAAAACCTGAGTTCAAATCTAACCTCAGACACTTACTAGCTGTGTGACCCTGGGCAAGTCACTTCACCCTGTTTGCCTCAGTTTCCTCATCTGTAAAATTAGCTGGAAAAGGAAATGGCAAACTATTCCAATATGTTTGCCAAGTAAACCCTAAATGGAGTCACAAAAAAATTGTAAATGACTGAACAAAACCAAAAATACAATGCTTTAAAATTTACAAAATATTTCCTCACAAGTACAATTAAATTTGGGGGCAGCTAGGTGACTCAGTAGATAAAGCACTCACCTGGAAATCAGGAAGACTCATCTTCCTGAGTTCAAATCCAGTTTCACTTATTAGCTGTGTGACCCTGGGCAAGTCACTTAACTCTGTTTGCCTCATCTGTTCCTCATCAGTAAAATGAGCTGGAGGAGGAAATGGCAAACCACTCCAGTATCTTTGCCAAGAAAACTCCAAATGGGGTCATGAAGAGTTGGACATGGCTGCAATGACCAAATAACAACAACACAATTAGTTTAGCCCTTCTTTACAGATGAGGAAACTGAGGCTCAGAAAGATGAGGTGATTTGGTTTTTTGTTTTTGGTTTTTGTTGGCTAGGCAATGGGGTTAAATGACTTGTCCAGGGTTACACAGCTAGTAAGTGTTATGTGTCTGAGGCCGGATTTGAACTCAGGTCCTCCTGAATCCAGGGCTGGTGCTCTATCCACTGTGCCACCTAACTGCCCCAGGTGATTTGTTTTTAATCACACTGCTAGAAAATACTGTGCTCAAGAATCAAATCTAGGTCTTCCACAGTATTTGCTGTTTCCACTACCCCATGTTGCCTTATAGTATTTCTTCAAATACAATTATAAGAAAGGGGGAACGAAAAAATATTGCAAGCAGCCAGAAAGAAACAATTCAAGTATTGTGGAAACACAATCAGGATAACACAAGATTTATCAGCTTCTACATTAAGGGTCCGGAGGGCAAAGGAGATAGGACTATAACCAAGAATCACCTACCCAGCAAAACTGAGTATAATCCTTCAGGGTAAAAAATGGTCATTCAATGAAATAGGGGACTTTCAAGCATTCCTGAGGAAAAGACCAGAGCTGAATAGAAAATTTGACCTTCAAATACAAGACTCAAGTGAAACATGGAAGAGGTAAACAGGAAAGAGAAATCATAAGAGACTTATTAAGGTTGAACTGTTTACATTCCTGCAGGGAAAGATGATATTTGTAACTCATGAGTCCTTTGTCAGTATTAAGGTAGTGGGAGTGAAAAAAATTATATGTATAGATAGATAGAGTGCACAGGGTAAGTTGAAGATGCAAGGGTGATATCTGGAAAATAAAATTAAGGGGTGAGAGAGGATTATACTGAGAGAAGGAGAAAGGGAGAAGTAGAATGGGGTAAATTATTTCACATGAAACAGATAAGAAAAGGCTTTTACAGTGGAAGGGAAATGGGAGAAGGTGAGAGGGGATGAGTGAATCCTATTCTCATAGGATTTGGCTTAAGGAGGGAATAACATGCACAATGGGGCATGGAAATCTATTTTACCCTACAGGAAAATAAGGGGGGAAGGGGACAAGAGAGCAGGGGGTTGATAGAGGGGAGGGCAGATTGGGGGAGGTGTTAATCAAAAGCAAACACTTCTGAGGAGGGACAGGGTCAAAAGAGAGAACAGAATAAATGGGAGGTAGGATAGGATGAAGGGAAATATACTTAGTTTTTCACAACAGGACTACTATGGAAGTGTTTTGCATGACTTCACATCTATAACCTGTATCGAGATGCTTGCCTTTTCAATGAGGGTGGGTGGGGAGGGAGGAAGGGAGAAAATTTGTAACCCAGAGTTTTAAAAACACATGTTAAAAAATTTTTTTAAAAGACAAAAAAAAGGAAAAAAGAAATGATTAACAAGCAGGCTTCAGATAAACCTGGAAAGACTTGTATAGTTTGATGCTGAGCAGAACCAGGAGAACATTGTACACAGTAACAGCCACATTGAGTGATGACTGACTTTGATAGACTTAACCCCTCTCACAATACAAGGATCTAAGACATCTCCCAAGACCTCTTGCTGGAAAATGCTGTACACATCCAAAGAAAGAACTATGGAGTTTGAATGCAGATCAAAGTATACTATTTGCTATTTTTTTTCTTCTGTTGTGTTTTCTTTCCTCTTTCCGGTGGTTCCTCCTATTAGTCCTAATTCTTACTTACAACATCACTAATGTGAAAATATGTTTAATAAGAATGTATATGTATAACCTATATCAGATTGTGCACCATCTTGGGGAGGGATGTGGGGAGGGAGGGGGAGAAAAATTTTAAACTCAAAAGCTTATGGAGGTGATTATTGATAAAAAAGAGAGAGAGCGAGAGAGAGAGAAAGGGGGAAAAATACAGATATAACAATATCGATTTTCCCAGGTTTTAGAAGACTCAAAACATTCCTTTTTGGACATTGTGGCATGTTCCTCATTGTTTCCTGAGTTAATGTTACTGCTTGCAAATACATTGTGCCCCAAACATTTGTTTTATGTTAGCAAAGTAATCCCCTGAAACTACTAATGTAGCCCCTTCTCCCTTGGTGTCTTGTAGAGCAGGTTTCTATTTTAATGAAATTTAACAAAGTAGCAATTTCAATGTCCCATCAAGTTGGTTAAAATTGGATTTTACCTGCATTCAATAGTGGGAAGGTTTGAAGCAAACAGCAATGTTCAAAGCAACCTTTGATTAATTAGGGATACAATATTACATTATTAATTTACAATATGCTCTTATCTCCCCAATGACTAAGTTAACTTCCCATTCCTAATTAATGCATTAACTCTTTCTGGTCATTAAAGAAACTTGAGCAAATCATGTAGCATTGGGTGGGGAAAACATAAAACTGATTGTGACAGGAAAAAAAAACCAGTACAATTAAGATTGTAGGATTTCTTTTTTCTCTTTCCCTTTGGAACACTAAGGTGAAACAAACAGGATAATCCATTCTATTCTGTATGCTTTTGTGCCAGAAAGACATTAAAAATGCGTGAAGATTTCAGAAAAGAGGGAAAAAAATTGCCAAAGAGATCAATAAGTCAACCAACAAATATTTGTTGATCATCTACTATGTATAAGGAAAGCCCTGTGCTAGATGCTATAGGGAAGGAGGACTAAAAAAGAGTAAGACACATTCCCTGCCCTCAAAAAACTTTAAAGATCTTTATATTAATCACTCATGAAACAAACATTTATTAAGCACCCTGCAATAATAATTTGAATAGATCTTTTAATATTTGTCAAAGTCCTTTCACATAGGTATTAAGAAACACTGAGATAAAAGAACTGTTGAGGATGAGTTGAGGGGCCACCAAGAACGAGATATAAACCACTCTTTATATGGGCTAAGGGCCTTTCCTAGATGGGACAGGCAAGGCAAATCACACACGATTTTACTTCCTCCTTCCATTTGAATACAAGTGAATTGAGGCTCATAAAAATATCAAAGGGCAGTCTTGAAGGGGAAAGAGTTGATAAAAGAAGTAAAGAACCTACAGAAGGTGTGTAAGTGTAGAGAGGCAGTCCAGTTTTACTTTGGTGGTTGGGTGAGGTGATAATTAAGAGTAGAGGTATATAGAATTACTATGTGTATAAGAGCTTCAGGTCTTTTTCTCAGTTTCTCTCTTTCTTTCCTTCCTCCTTCCTTTTTCCTTTCCTTTCTTTTCTCCTTCCTCCTTCCTTCCTTCTTTTTTTCTTCCTTCCCTCCTTCTTCCTTCCCTCCTTCTTTCTTCCCTCCTTTTTCTTTCCTTCCTTCCTTTTTCTTTCCTTCCTTCCCTTGTCTTTCCTTCCTTCTGCTTTCCTTCCTTCCTCCTTCCTCTTTCCTTCCTTCCTCCCTCCTTCCCCCTTCTTCCTTCCTTTTCCCTTCCTTCTCTCCTTCTTCTCTTTGAAGAGGACTCCCCATCACCACTGCCTTCTCCCCCATAAAGTGCCTCCCTAAGTCACTGCCCAGCTGTCAGCAGTATAGTATATCTCCCTCATTTCCTATACCCTAAGGACATCTATGAATCTAAGCAAGGAATAAAGCAGATAAAAGAAAATCTACCAATAATATTAGCAACATAATGTCTCCCATTTACATAGTACTTTTCTCACAAAAATTCTGGTAAGTAGATAATATAAGTATTATTATCCTCATTTTGCTGATGAGGAAACTGAGACTCAAAAAGGATTACTTGCCTGAAGTCAGTAGCCCAGAACTCAAATCCAGGTCTTCTAATTCCAAGTCCATGATCACATATGCCCAATATTTGCAACCATAAAAGCAGTATATAAATTCCAGCTTTATTTTTGTTGTTATTGTTACTATTATTTTCACTCCACCTAGCTCTTCCTTGCTTTCACTCAAGGGTCAACATTAATCTCCACCAAATATTCTTTACCAGAGCGCCACTCTGGTAAGGAGGCTCTCCTTCCCTCAAACAAACAAATAGATAGGTGAATGAATGAATGAATGAATGAAGCAATAGGATAGTTGATTTGACTATATTTTTGCAACTTTAAGTCCCAGTATTCTATTCTAATGGCTCATCATGGCCAGGATGTAACCCTGAATCTTCCAAGGCTATGCCAATCCTACCTAGACAGAAAACTTTGGGTTACAGACCTGGGAACTAAACATATGTTTGTGATCTAAAAACTGACCTAGTTCATTTCAGAGAGGCTTAGCACCAGAATATTAGTCATAAGGTGCTTGGTTTTTTTTTTTTTTCCTGTAGTAAAGTTTGCAAAGACTATCTACCAAGGTGAAGAAGCTGCAATCTGTAAGGTGATGGGACCCATTCTGAGGACTTCCTAGAACTTTGAAGTAAGGAGAAATATCTTCCTCAGAAGGAACAGAGACAGTTATTGAAAATATAGTGACTATAATTTAGATATAGAACAAAATTTTCACTTGGTTCTTAGTGAAGGCTGTCATAGGTCAAGAAAAATAATTAGATCTTAGAAGACTGAACCTTAAGCAGAACAAAGGAAGTTAAAGCATTTTACACCAGGGGAGGCATTTAAAATGAGTCTGAGTAAACTCTTCACCATTCTTTGGAAACTATCTTTGCCTGCTTTGTGGGCTGGACAGGAAGCCGTGTTAGGGCCCACTCCATTTCTCATTCTGGTGATTTTGTGTTCCTTTGCCCTAGGTGAACTGCATGACATTATGCTGTTTCTTTTTCATTTTTTTAGATCACCACTCACCACTTAATAAAGTTGGTTACTTAATTAGCCTGGCCAGAGCCTCCCACCATACCCACGCTATGTGGAACAGTTGATGATGGCAACTTAATTTAAATTTTTGCTTTCGTGCTTTTCTCCTATCACTTGGAAGGAAGAGGCTTCTGGGTATATGAAAATTTAACGCTCAGGAGATCATTAAGAAGACAGGGTGATTATCATTGCTTTAATATGTTTAGCAGCAGACTAGGAAGTGAACAGATCTGTGAAGTTGATGCTCCACCACCCCCTCCACTGGCCCTCCCCACAGCTTCCAGGTTTGCTTGTCATCTGAGCTAGCCTTGCCATGGAAGCAGCAACGGGGGCTGCACAGTATATGGTGATAGGCCTCTTCTAATGGTGGGGCTGCCAGCTGCTGCACTAATTTCTTACACAGCTCCATCAGAAAAGCCATCTGGGCCTGATGCTTTCCCTGATGCTAATCTCTTAATAGCTTGTTTTCCCTCCTCTCTGGTGATGGGTTAGTCCAATCTTTCTTGGGTTTCCTGCGATAAATGGGAAATTCTTCTAATCTGCAACAAAAAATTCTTCTGCCACCTCGCTGCCTTTTATTTGCCACAGCGAAGCTTCGTGTGTTGTTACTCGGGGAAACAGAGGGAAGAAAGGTGTGATCTGTCTCCTGCTGGAAAGAAAGCTTTTGCCTTGCTCTGATCCTCGAGTGACACTAGCTGATGGTGTTGCTATTTATTTTCCTTTTAATTGGAATGCAAGGATCTTATCTCTTTATTACCCCCTTATTGTGCCAATAACTGCTTTCCCTGGTTCAGCCTCCGCAGATGTTTGTTTTATGTACTAAGACCTCAATGTGTGGCCCCTCCTTCTGAAGCCCCCCCCAATAAAAAAATCAATTATTTGTCTAACAAGTGAATGAGACTAAAAGTCAAGGACTTGTGCTCCTTCCCGGGCTGCGGTCTCCACTGGGTACATTCCTTCACCAACCCAGTTTTCCAGGAAGTGGCCAGGCCAGCTGACTACTTTTGTTCATTACCACCTGAGGTGCCCTGCTGACCTAATTGTTGAAGATAAATTCAGAGAGGAACTAGTATAACCACCACTGTAACCTTAGGGTGGCCTTTGGGTGGCTTTACATTGTTTGAAATGGGGGGGAGGGGACCAAGGGCAGGAAGCATGTGCCTTTACTTCCTCTTCTGGGGCTTGCCTGATGCAGGGTTTTGCTGACTCTGCCCCCTTCTCAGATCAGGAAACGTTCCTCAGTTGACCAATCCAAAAGGAGACTTAGGTAGAAATCTTCATCTTTTGGTCAGCCAGTGCTAGTCCCCAAAATGGCATTTAAAATAATTAAGCTTAATAATGTTTCCTAAACAAGGGGTTCTTAACCTGGGATCCACAGATTCCCAAGAGGTCCAGAAATAGATTTCAGGTGATCATGAACTTGAATGAGAAAAAAATACATCTTTATTTTCACTAAGCTCCCACTGAAATTGAACATTTCCTTCAATTGTTTAAAAATATTATTCCAAGAAGGGGTCCATAGGCTTCACCAGACTGACAAAGGGGTCCATGCTACACAAAAAGTTAAATATATTAGCTAAACTCTTGACTCTGGACTTTCTTTTCCATGCCTCTACCCACTCTTTTAAGCTTGTGGATTATTTTTCCCCATTAGAATACAAACACCTTGAGGACAGGTACTTCTTTCATTTCTGCTTCTACCTGTATCTCTACTTAGCACTGTGTCTGACACATAGTAAAATCTTTATAAATGCTTATTTTCCTGACTTTGTAAAAGCTGATATGACTGTTCAGTAGTTAAAAGAAAAGGGAGTGCTTAAACCCCTAAAGGCTAGAAGAAATTTTCAGAGACTTCAGTCAATGGCAAGAGACTAAAGACACCCCTCTCCAACCCCCTAAGGGTACCAGATAACCTCTGAGGAGGGTTAAAATGTAATACATCTGACCTTCAGGAAGGGGGTGAGGGGCAAGGCAGGTGGAGTGCCATAGAATCATTGTTCCTACTGTATTATGAATTAAAAGAAGATACAAAAGACAGAAACTCTTGAAAGTTTAACATCTACCTGGAAACATACAACAAGCATGTATGACAAGGATTTTAGGATTAAGCACATTAGGATGCAGAAGTGTACAAAATAAATGGAGGATCTGGGGAAATGATGATGATAATAATAGTAACAATAATAATAGATAACATTAATATAGCACTTACTATGTGCCAGGCAGTAGGCTAAGCACTTGTAATTATTATGTTATTTGATCCCCAAAACAACCCTGAGAGGTAGGTATTATTATTATCCCCATTTTACAAATGAGGCAGGGCTGCTAAGTGATGTAGTAGATAGAATGCCAGGCCTGGAATCAGGAAGATTCATCTTCCTAAGTTCAAATCTGGCCTCAGACATTTAGTAGCTATGTGACCCTGGCAAGCCACTTAACCCTATTTGCCTCAGTTTCTTCATCTGTAAAAAAAGGAAATGGCAAACCACTCCAGTATCTTTGACAGGAAAACCCCAAATAGTGTCATAAAGAATCAGACATGATTGAAAATGGCTCAACAACAACAGATGAGGCAACTGAAGAAAATAAAGGTTAAGTGACTTGTCCAGTGTCACATAGCTACTAAGTGTCTAAGTCCATATTGAAACTCAGGTCTTCTTCACTCCAGGCTTGCTGCTTTACCCAGTGACCTTCAAAGGAGTGGAGCTCACATGAAGAGTCTTCAAAAGAGGTCATATGTACTTTTTTTTTAAAAACCAGACCTGTGATTTTGTCATATATAGGAGAGATGCCTTTTCCCAATTAACATCAAACTTGCTCAGCAACTTATCATCTTAAAGCAGGGATTCTTAATCTGGGGCATTGAGAGGTTATGCCATAACATATGCCATTGCTATTGAAGTGATTTGCCATTTCATTCTCCAGCTCATTTTACAGATGAGGAAACTGAGGCAAACAGGGTTAAGTGACTTGCCCAGGGTCACAAAGCTAGTAAGTGTTGAAGGCCAGATTTGAACTCACAAAAATGAATCTTCCTGACTCCAGGCCTGGCCCTCTGTACACTGCACCACATAGCTGCCCAAGGCTATGACCTAGTTTATACTATGCAGAGAGCTGAAAGGGGCCTTATATGCTACTGAGTACAACTTCCTCATTTTATAGATGAGGAAATTGAAGGTGAGAGGTTAAGTGACTTGTCTAGGCTTATACAACTTGTATTTCAGGTTTCACAAGCTCCAATGTGTCACCTTGATGCCCAGGGTTATGGATGTCAGAGATGACGCTTGAGGCTGGATCTTCTTAATTCTAATGGCAGCAGTGTCTCCATTTCACCAAGCTGCCTCCCTGGACTCAACAAATACATTTGAAATGGTTTCCTTATCTTGGAAAATGTGAACCTTGTCATTGTTTTGGCTGCCAAGTTGACCAAAAAAAAGTGATTTTGGAAAATAATGCCAGGCATCCATTCATTCATTTAACAAATATTTATTGAGCTCCCACTAGTATAGAGCACTGGACTAGGCATCCCAGGCATCATTATAATTATAATAATTCTAAGACAAAGCCATCATCAACAAATAGTGTGTATTAATCATCATAGCACAAGGCATGTTTCTACATTTTGGCATTCTCAAATGCAGTTTGCAAAGTAAGTGAACCTACACAAAACCCCAAAACAGTAGGTAGCTTTTTATCATCCTTCTCTTTGGGATAAGTGGCAAGGCCATTTCACCAATTCTTTGAACTGCCAAAATGGGACTAGGTAGAACTGGAGAGCACAGCCTAGAAAACAAATAAAAGTTGGTGTTAATGGAATTTCAACACTATCTTTGGAAAAGATTTGAGATAGCAAATAACTCTTAAATTTTTTTAAACAAGTGCATTAATATCAGTAATAATATAAGAGATTAGCATTAGAGGTCCATTTCCTGAGTTTTACTTCCTTCATCAAAGGTCTGATATTATCATAATAATAATGACACCTAAAAAAAAAAACAATCTTGAGGAAAAGGACTAATCGGAGTTTGAAAGGCCACAAGCTGAAATCACTGCTTCCAAGATAATAATCCTTTCTTATGAAGAACTTGAGTTCAAGCATATCAAGTAGCTCAATAGGAAATTTCCTCAGTTTCCTAAGAACTAAATTAATATGCTGCTACATTGGGTAAAGAGAGTTAATGGAAGGTTTTAAATGCACCAGGCCCTTCGAAAAGCTGATGAAAAGCACATTGTTGGAACTGAACAAATCTTAAATAATAATGAGCTGCAGAGGAATGGTTATACATTCCACTAGTTCAGGGAATGCCAATACAGCAGTCAAAGAAAATCAAAAGGAAGATGTTTATAACACAGAAGGACACAGGTGAAAAGAGAAGGTGGAGAAACCATTTTTAACACAGGTCAAGTGAAGAAACTTAGGTGAGTTATTTTCACAGCAGATTGCTTTGGGAGTGAAGGAAGAAGGGAGGGGTAGTTTCTACATGTGGTCCAAAACAGTTACTCTTTAGCTTTTTCTTATTTTCCTCTTGCTCCTTCCCCTACAATCCTGTTAAGCTAAAAAGTAGCAACGAGCTTCTGAAAGTAGCAAAAGTAAAGTCACACCAACACATACATGCTAGAATCTTCTCCAGCGCAACTCAGGTCTACTGACCAAAGAAAGAAAGCATCAAGAAATGACCCTCCAATGCTACCCTCCTAATATCCACCATGAGATACTGTGGGTGAAAGTGTTTGGGAAAATGTAAGTACATTTTCAGATAGGGCCAATGTACTGATTTGTTTTGCATATGTTTGTTATAAGGAAGAGTGTCTATTTAGGGGTACGATGAGTTAATGAGTAGTGGTAAAGATGTGATTTTTTTTTAAGAAAGAAAAGAGCATCAACAAAATATTTTTAAAATAAACAGAAGAAAAAAGTTCAGAAGGGTATACAGAAAGGGCATCTTTGTTGCTGCCTTGTTAAATTAATATACTTTTCCCCCAAAATAAATTGTACATAAGAGTTTGCAGTTCCACACATTCAGTCCTTTTATTCTTCTTTGTATATAAAAATTATTGTTTTTATGATTGTATTTGTGGATGATCATTATGTTTATAAGAAAAATTTAAAGTACAAGTGCTAACCAAATATAAGAATGTATTAGTATTACTACTCTGCTAGTACCAATAACTAATGGGTCCTTCCCAATCTAATTAATTTGACATCACAAAAAGAACATAGGATTCTCTTGTCTTCTGTGTTAAAATCAGAGAAGTTATTTATAAATAAATATACCTTGGATTTAAATGCCTCTTTCTGTCAAAGCAGTTCAAAGAACTGTAGAAAACATTTCAGTGCTCCTAAGCAACACCAGCAATGAATCTGATAACACAAAGAGTAGGGGTTATAACGACCATTTTACAAAACAGAGAAGCTGAAGCAGCAAGGTACCTGAGTCACCCAAAGTCAATGAATGAGTCACTGTCAGTCACAGAGTCACAGCTGAACCCCAGATTCCTGAATCTTGGTCTACTAGGATTCCAGGGGATTTCACTGAGTAAGTAAGGAAAAGAAGAGGAACTTCAACCATACAGTGATAGCATTTTTTTTAATGGAATGTTAGAGCTGGAATGACCTTAACTAATCTCACCCTTCTCTTCTTTAAAAAAAAATTCAGTAAATATTTTATTTATGTTTTTATTACATTGACTTTATTTCCCAATGATCCCACCCACTTCCATAGAACACTCCGTAGTGATAAAGAAATGTAGTTAAGAAAAATCAACCAAAACATAGGTCAGGTATGACAACTATCCCACATTCTGCACCTAGAGGATACTATCTCTTTTCACTGCCAGTACTCCAAAGTTAAGATTGATCATGGCATTGATTAGGGTTCTGACATCTTTCAGTGTTGTTTTCCTTCACATCTTAATGGGCACTGTGTAAATTGTTGTGATTTCTCCTCTCCCCCCCCCATTTAACTGATGAAGAAATTGAAGCCCAGATGAGTTCAAGTGACTTGCTTTAAGTCATACAGCTAGTGATAGAGCCCACAGTGGAAGTCAGGGGTCCTGACTTCTCATCCAAGGATCTTTCTATTGTGTTACCTCTTTGATTCTAATGGAATCATAGTCTAGGGTGCAGGGAAAGGATCAACAGCCTCAGGGAAGCCATGGCCTTGGCTGGAGCAGTTCTTATATCATCACACCTGGCAACTAAATGGAGCTTCAGGCATGTTTGCTGAATTGAATTGTGAGTGATGTTTGTGACCTTGGAAAGGGCAGGGATGTTGGTTCTAAGGGGGCAGTAGAGAGAAAAGATAAATTTCACAGAAGTGTGGAAGAGGCAAGAAGGTCATTAAGGCAGTACCCTGGAGGAGCATGGCGGTTTAAGCTCTGGGCAGCTTTGTTAGGCCAAAGGAAGTAGCAAAATAGGAGTAGTTAGGCAGCTAGTTGGCATAGTGGATAAAGCACAATACTTGGAGTTAGGATGGATCTGAGTTCAAATCTCTGCTTCACACACTAGCTATGTTACTCTGGGCAAGTCACTTAACCTCTCCTTGCCTCACTTTCCTCAGCTGTAAAATGAGGATTATAATATACCTGCCTCCCTGGTTGTTTTGAGGAGCAAATGAATTAACATATGTAAAGTGCTTTCTAAATTGTAAAGAACTGTAAAAATGCTAGTAAGTATTAGAAACACTCAAAAGACAAACTTTACCACTTTATTTAGAGTTTATAATGCGTGCATTTTTTTTTTGTATTTTGTATTTTTGGTAATCTAAAGAAACCAACCAGATCACAGTTAACAGTCTATGATCATCTGCTTCACAGTATATCTCACCAAAACATAACAGTCCCTTGAAGCAAAGCATTTATAAATCAAAGTTACAAAATGATCAAATGAACTGGCTAGACTTTGATGGGCTTGCTACATTTGGAGATACAATTGCCAACAGAACTTGGGGTATAAGCAGCTGCCTTCCTATTCTAATATGAAATGGTGAAAAGGGAGCTAATTCAAGAGGCGAAGCTCAGACCTTTGTTTTCAAGTTGGAAAAAGCATCACTGTTTCTAATTTTCAGTGAAATTACACTAACACACGCATACAACTACATACACTCACTAGACTCGCGGTCCCCACTTAGGGTGACAGATAAAATCTTGGACTGCCATCCTGTGGTCAAAGAGGAAAAAATAATTAGTGAGAGAAAAATTTCCACTGGAAAAGATAGGACAATTAATCCTCTGGAAAATCTATGAAAAAAAAAGTTTACATGGACAATCAACTAGCAAGTCTCTACATATGAGAACAGATTTCAGGGTTTCTTATACGCCAAACCTAGAAGGATTGGGAGAAACAGAAAGGGCAAAGCACACCATTTCAGGAAGAAAAAGCTACCTTTCTGATGTTCTGCCTTTGCTAGAATTGTCATTCTATCTCCTCTTGAAGATGTTTGAGAGCTAATATGGAGAAGCAGTGAAAAGACCACTGAATTAACAGCAGACCTGAGCACTAGACCTCTTCTGCTTCCCACTTTGACCTTGGTCATGTCACATATCTCTGGACCTCTTTCTCTTTCCTTTTCTGAAAAATGAGAGAGTTGGACTTCATGCTCTCTAATGACCTTTCCACCTCTACAATTCTCTAATTCTGAGATTTCTGTTCTATGCATTCTCATTTTTAATGTCCCTGAAGAACACAGAAACCATATGCCAGGTACTTAGCACAGTATCTGGCACATAGCAATCATTTAATAAATGCTTGTTGATTTGACTTGACTTGATCTCCCACCAGATGATTGAAATTCCTTTTTCTAGAGTTGGGGATATGCCAAATTGACTCAACTTGAGGACATTCCGTGTTATCAGGGGAATAAGGTAGAGTATTCTGTGCTGAATTTACATCAAAAAAAAGCTTGGGAATGTGATTCAATGAATACCTTAAAGCTTGAATGCTGGTCAGCACTTATCTGAACTATCCAAGCCTTTAAAGTCTGAAAAAATTTGGCTGTAACCAGATTCTCTCATGAGATTTCTGGTACTTCCTGCTGCTGGCTGGCCAGTCATCTCCAAGAACAGCTTTTCTCATGGTATTTTGGCAATTGCACTCTCCTTGCCCTGCCAGAATCAGGAAATGGAGGCATATAAAGCAAAAAAAAATTTATATAGACACATACATACACACATATAGTATTGTATACACACACATGTATGTATGTATACAAACACATATTACGTATACATTGTGTATGTGTGTGTATAATATATATACATATGTGTGTGTATATATATACATATGTATATATATATATATATATACCCGAAGAAGTGTTAATAAGTTCAAACTTTGAGAAAAAAGTTTTAGATTGATTCTAGTTTCATTCAAATCATGACATCTGGATTCAGGCATATTCCACTAACTTTGGAAATCTATAAATAGGGAACTATGGAATGATTTTTTTAAAAAAAAATCTAAGCTTTTCTATGAACTCCTTGGATTAGAAAGGTATTTGAGAATGACAGCATGAAAAAAAAATAAGTATTTTGCTTAAAAAACACTCTGCAGCTGTTGGGATGAGTAGCTTTAATATGGGTCAAAATCAGAGGTTTTAATATGGGTAAAGACAGACTAATATTCATCTGCTATTTCTTTAGTGTCTGACAAGTGTCTGGCTTGCACTCTGATATTGGAGGCTTTGGAAGGTGATTGTGAGTTACCAACCTAATCAAGCTTGAAAAGTTTGAACTACTCTTTTTCTTGCTCAGCCCCATCAACTTGCTGTAATGGGAAATCTATAGATGAAGGAAGATAGCCAAAAACAGAGAACTTAACAAATATGTGAGGCACATTGCATGAAACAAGCCAAATGTTTGCACTCCTCTTTTGTTCAGGAGGAGGAAATGGATGATATTTTCTGACCAGAGATTCATTTGAGACCAAGATTAGACTTCTGAAGACATAGGTATATGTAGAGGTTCTTGGCAGTGAGGAAACTTTTCCATTTGGCTGTCTGACTTAAAAAGAAAAAGGTTTGTGGACCACTGGGGCAGTTTTTATTGGGCTTGAAAAAAAAAAGGAGTGACATCCACTTTAAATATGTAGTAAATTCCATTTTGGGGGATGAATGGAACATTGTCTACCACATTACCACAGGGTAACAAAAAAGAACAGGCCAAAAAAGGGGGGCACAAAGCGAGCCAAGAAGGGAAAAAAAGATGTCACGTAGGTAATGTATAAAATATGCAGCTAGGAAAAAGAGTAGGACACTCACTAAAATGTCTGGTGTGCAATTGAAAGCTGCCTAGGGACAGCTCTGACTTGCAGTCTGCCACTAGAGGCAGAGATCCAGCCATGATTTACTTTTACAGTGTGCCTGGTAGGGGAAATGACCTTAGAATGGGAAGGCTGATAGGTGCTTGTCTGATCTGCTCCTCTTTCAATTTAATTCTGAGACATAGATGCAATCTCCCACCCGTCCACAGACTCTACAACTCCTCCCTTATAGCTACTAGTGCCTTCTGCTTGAGATTACCTCCCATTTGCACTGTATGTATCTTAGATGTTCAGAGTTTGTATATTGTCTTTCCTCCACCATTAGAAAGGGAGCTTCTTGAGGGCAGGTTCTGTGCTTTCACTTTCCTTCTTATCCCTAGCATGTGACACAGGGCCTGGCATATAGTAAGTACTTAATAAATACTGTTGTCTGCTTGCATTCATAAAAGACCTCCTATTTTTGTACATCTGTCTACATAATCTAACTGTGGACTTTCTATGCATTCCAGGACAAAAAGGAAGCACTTCCAAACCTCTCACTTTTGGAAATAGATAACACCATCATATATGAAGACATGGACTGGTCAACTCTCACTTTAATCAAACCCAATATGAGAAAAATCCAGATTTTTACACAAAAAGAGGTCAGCTAGGAATGATCAATTATTTTATTAAAAAATTCTGTAAGGAGACCTTTTAGTAGCAAGATCCAATAGTGCCTTTAAAACATGATGGCAGGGTGAGAATTTGATTTGTACAAAACTTTTCAGGTACATCTACTAGGTAAACCAAGATATACCTACAAGTATTCCTGCTTTTTATAATTAAAACCAGCGTGTTGGTTCTAAAAGTTATCTTCTACAGATAAAAACCTTCCTTTCCCATCCATTACTAGTGCATCATCATTACCTGGCCACACTTCAGCCATTTTCACCTGGATGAATTATTTTTTTACCACACCACTTCCTAAAATATTTTTTAGTTAGCATTAGCCTTATCATAGCACCTCAGTTTCTTTGGCTATCAAATGGTTATTATTTCCTTGCCTCAACTGTACAAGTCTCTTTTCTTCCACTATTTGCGTGTCATTTCTCCTTTTTGGACCCTAGTTCCTACACTGTAACATGAGGGGCTTCTCTCAATGAAAAATCTGATGTCCTGTAATAACTACCTTCACTTAACCTTTTAATAATATACTTTGTTTTAATCCTGGTAGGTGCCTAAAGGATATTCCTGTTTGGTCTTGTTCTCATCTTTCTCCACTTCACTGTTTTCAGTTACACCAGAGGCTTTCATCATCTTTTTCCTCCTTCCCAATCTGCACAGCCCCTAGGCACCATCCACTGTGTTCCATCTTTATCTTTTCCTCACTTCCCTTTGGTATGGCAAACCATAAGTTTGGCCATCCTGTCTCCATTGATGACATCCAAAGATGTAACTTCCAACTCTTCAGCTTGAGAGCCTTCTTGCTTGCCTTTGAGATGAATAATTTTAAACTTCACTCACCTCTTCTCTCTCCTCTTGAGGCATCCTTCCAAGAGACAACCACTTTTCAACAATGAAAAAGAACATCTACCCTTCAAACGCTAGCAATTTGAATGAGTTTAGTTTATTTTTCTACCCCATTCATCTACCCTGACTCCTTAAAATAGGCTCACTTGCTCAAACTTCTTCCTGGTCTGAATTTTGTGATTTTAGTGTGAAAGATGCTGTAAATGTAGAAAAATAAACTGTATCAAAGACATATTTCCAAAAAAAAGACCAATTGTGCCACAGTGTGGCAGAAGATAAGAATGCAAACTAGAGAGTGCAAATTTGCAGTAGCAGTACCCATGCTTGTTCAATTCAAGACACATTTTTAAGTGTCTGTGGTAGGCATTGGGTATACAAAAACAAAAATCAAACAGACCTTGCCTTCAGGGAGCTTACCTTCTACAGGAGGGAACTATTTCAGAAATGAATATGATATTTCTAGGTTTTAAGATAATCAAATATTATCAAAAATAAATCAAAAATCATTCACTGAGAGGAGTACCTCAGTAAATTTTGTGGTGTTTTTATAAAGATTCCTATCTCACCTACTCCCCACTTATATACACACATGCATTCACCCCACCACTATGTACTGTGAACATAAAGTAGGGGCTCAACCAATTCTTACTGAATTGAAGTATTGTAGAGCCAAATAGTATGACACCATTAGTCATCAAATAATTATTTGGCTCACTTATTCTCTAACTCTGACCTCCATGCCAACACTTCAGCAGTTTAGAGTGTTATGATACTACTTCCCTTGCTAGTTTTTTTTTTTTACCAAGAGTTGATGATAAGAATAGTGAGAAATAACAATAGTCAGTGTGTGTGTGTGTGTGTGTGTGTGTGTGTGTGTGTGTGTGTGTGTGTAGGTCCAGTCGAGTGAAGTGATTTGCCCAAGGTCACACAGTCATCTAATGAAAGAGCCAGATATAGAACAGAGTTGTTGTTGTTGTTGTTGTTTTTTTACTGCCCACTCCAGGATATATTTCTGAATCCATGTGACACATACTCTGTGTGTGTATGTGTTTGTGTGCATAATGAAGAAGGGATGGAGACACATGGAGGGAAAAAGTGTTATACTGGTAGGATGCTGAACAAAGAGTGGAGGGGACCTTGAAAGGATAGGAAACACTAAACAAATAAATGCCTATAAATTTTCTGAACTTGTGTTTCAATTTCCAAGTGTGGGTATGCTATATACTCACAACTGTATACTTCAAAAACCTAACATCATCTCCCCTACTTTTGCTGTTAGATGTACAGGTTGTCCCAAAAGTTTTAGTGCAGTTTTAAGCTATTAAAGCTTGAAACTTCACTAAGACTTTTGGGATACCCCGGACATAGTACGTAAACCTACACATCCATGAATGTACATGTGAACATAAAGTCCTTGAAAAAACTAGTTTCCTAATGGTATTGTCAGTCTGCTGAGGTTTTGGATTGCTGGTATTCTAATTCTTTCCCCTTGGGATATCATCTAAAACCCAATGAATCAAAGACATTTTAGATTCAAGGCCTTGGGAAAAGCCAGTATTGGTACTTCACAGGAATTAGAATTATCCCCCTCCTCACCAACATGGAGCATTCCCTTATGACTCTTTGTTAATGAAAGGAATTTCCCATTCTCATTAAGCTTAGGGGACTTTTGGTAAACCTTCCCACATTTGCCTTTTTAAGGAAATTAAGGTTTGTCTTTCAAGAAATAAGGTCAACAATCATGTATGCGTCATGAAGCATGTGAGCTCATTAGAATGTCTCAGGAAAAGTGTTGGCAATACTGGGTTAATACCTTTATACTGCCCAAACAGGGTCTACCCTGCCTTCTCCTTTTGGCTCATGGTACATGTAATTCCAGGAATATGCCTGTGAATAGATACTCCTAGAAAGAAGAAGGTTGCCATCTAGTGGATCTCTTTATTTATTACACACTCAGGAAGCTATACAAGTTTCCTATTTCATTATACCAAGTCACTTAGAATAAGTATATATAAAAAGTGTAGCAACAATGAAAAGAAAAGAATATAGATCATATTCAAAAGACCTTTCTCTAAAAATGTTAAAGTATCTAAGGCATGTCCCTGTTGCCTTGCTCTTTGCCTGATTTGAAGAAAGGAACCTTCTAATAAGGTGCTACACTAAAAAAAAAATAGAAATTCAGTCCTTTTTGCTTTCTTTTAAAGCACAGCTAAATCTTGTACTTTAAAATAAATAGTTCTAGGTCTTCATTTCTCCTAAATGTCATTTCTTTTTTAAGGCCACTGCTACCATCCTAGTGCTTTTAAGCCACAATTATACAAATTTGATATGAGAAGCATATGCCTTCACTCCTGTGATGCAGTTAAGTTTGTGGGTGTGGCTAAATTATGAAGTCTTATTCTAAGGGAAGGCTGAGGAAAACATCTGTTTCTTAATGCAAACCATCTGCTATTACCAGACACTAAGTCAGGCATTTTAACACGATATATTCCTTACAATTACACTTACTAAACAGAATACTATTACAGAATTCCTACTAATGTTCTCATCGCACACCAACTCAGGGATCTTCCCTTGCACCTCATATGGGATTGATCAGTGCAATTATTTTGTAAAGGTCTTTGTCAGTGGATTCAAAATAACCAGAAATAGTAATTATTATTATTTAGCATTCAAGTGTTAATTTTCCAGCTGAGATGCTGCCTCAGCTTTACACAGTTACAGGTGCGGAAAAAGTCAAAAATAAAGTCATTTGTGTGCAACATTTTTTTGGAGGAGGGGGGAGAGATGGTAATAGTGTTCTTCTTTGACAGGAAGTATTCTTACTGCTTACATGTAGGGCAAACATGACCCTGAAAGGCTCCACAGAGACCAAGTCCTATGAATCCCTGTCTTTCTAACAATACTGAGTAGATACCCACATACTTAGGCTATTTCTGGCTCTGTATTCTTAAACTCACAGTTGTAACTTAGCTCTTCTGAACTTCTGAGAGAATATTTCTTTTTTGTGAAGTAGTGGTGTTTTGTTTTGCTTTTTAAATATGGTAGAGAGTCAATGAATCTCCTCTCAACTCAACATAGAGCAAATACTTCATTAACCCAAAAAGAGCTGCTACTTAGGCTGAAATAGATAAACTCAACTACTTTGTTAAGCTAAAGAGATTATTGATGGGGCTGTCACATCCTAGTTGAAAAATCAGAATCATTAGAGTTGGAAAGGGCATTGACAGACATCTTGTTCAATTTCCCAATCCAATCTTCTTTACAATATCCCTAACAGGAAAGAAGGAAGGAAGAAATAAATATGAATATTATCTCATTTGAACTTCACAACAACCCTAGCAGATAGGTGTTATCATCCTCATTTTACAGAGGAAGAAACTGAGGCAGGCAGCCATTGTGTCTTGCCCAGGGTCACATAACTAGTAAGTGTCTGAGACCAGATTTGAACTCAGGTCTTCCTGACTCCAGACCCAGAGTTCTATCCACTGTACCACCTAGCTGCCAATCTATTACAGATGGCCATCTAACCTCTGAATAAATATTTCAATTCATGGGGATCTCATTACTTCATAGGACAGACTTATATTTTAGCAGGTTACAGTGTCAATTTTTCCTTGTGTTGGACTGAAATCTCTGTTCTTGCCTATTATTGATCATAGTTCTGTTTTCTAGAGTAACATAGAACTATTATTTTTAATAAGCCTTTGCTAGTGATACCAACCCAAAGGCAAGTGTTACCAACCCAAAAAGGGCCTTTGTCCTCACAAGTCATCTGTTAAGCCACACCTAAGCTGGTCTTCCTAGATAAAGCAAGAAACAACACTGGAGTGGTGATCATGGGCTTGCTGAGATTCTTTCACTGGTTAGTATTGGCCCAGGAAGTTTTAGTTAGACATCAGGATAAACCCACCACCTTTTCTATGAGGTGGTCAAGTCTCTGAGTCTTTGCATGTTTGTAAGTAGGAAAAGATACTGAGTAGAGAGAAGGTACTTCAGCAAATATCTCAAAAGATGAAAAATTAGCATAGTGCCTGGCACAAAATAAGTGCTTAATAAATGCTTGTTGACTGATGTGTGTACTTATCAGACAACAAGTATTTACTAAGCTAACACCTACTATGTGCCAGGCACCTGCTAAGCCCTTGGGAAAAAAGTACAAAAAAGAGAAACAATTCCTACTTACAAGGAGCTTGTTTTGTAATAAGGGAGAGAACAAATAAGGATGTAAAGATATAAGAATAAACATAAAGTGAATAAATACAAATATATGCAAAATAGTTAAATACAAGATAGTTTGGAAGGGGGACAGCTAGGCAGCACTGGCCCTGGAGTCAGGAGGACCTGAGTTCAAATCCGACCTCAGACACATGATACTCACTAGCTGTGTGGCCCTGGGCAAGTCACCTAACCCCAATTACCTCACCAAAAAAAAAAGAAGATAGTTTGGAAGGGAGGGTACTGGTAGTTGAGGGGATCGGGAAAACATGCAGCAGATGGTGGTTGAACTGCATCTTGAAGGAAGAGAGTATATAGGATGGCTAGTACAAAGACACAGTAATGGGTCTCGAAGCATTATGTGTGAGGAAGAGGAAAAAAGGCAATTTTGGCTGAATCAAAGAGTATGGGAGGAAGAACAGAGTCCAATGAGGCTGGAAAGATAGGTTTTAAAAGCTAGGATCATAGAATTAGAGCTAGAAGGGACCTCAAAGGCCGTCTAATCCAATAAACTCGTTTTACAGTTGAGGTAACCAAAGCCAGGGAAATTAAGTGGTTTTCCCTAGAATCAAAGGGAAATTTGAATCTGGGTTCTGTGACTCTAGAGCTAGTTCTCTTTCCATTGTACCACAATGCTTCTAATAATCTGGAGTTCAGAGAGGCCTAAGTGTCTTGCCTGAGGGTAAAAGGCATCTCTATGTAGCAGAGCTGGGATTTGAACCCAGGTAATCTGATTCTAGGCAGCTAGGTGGCGCAGTGGATAGAGCAGTGGGCTTGGAATCAGGAAGACTCATGAGTCCAAATCTGGTGGCAGACATGTCCCAGCTGTGTGACCGTGGGCAAGTCACTTAACCTTGTTTGCCTCAGTTTCCTCATCTGTCAAATAAGCTAGAGAAGGAAATGACAAACTACTCCAGCAACTTTGTCAAGAAAACCCCAGATGGGATCTTGAGGGGTTGGACATGATTGAAATGACTGAACAACCACATATCTGACTTCAAATTTAGTGTTTCTTTTACTAACATCACACAAGCCATTTCAACCTTAGGCTCTAGGAGTTCTGCTGAGATTGTCAACAAAAGTGCCAGTTGTCTTCCTAATGAAAACGCCAAGCTTTTGGGATTAAAGTGAGAACTAGAATAAGTTAATGGGTCAAAGCAACAAAATATATGAATTTTTTTTCTAGATCTACCACAAATGTATTAATCAAGCAAACTTCTCTACTAAACAGAAAACGGAAATATTGACACTTCTCACTTGTGCAAAAGTAGAAAATAAAAATCAGGCTTTATTTTTCCTCTGAAGACATTGATTGCTTATTGGTGGTTTTTGTTTGTTTGTTTATTTGTTTGTTTGTTTTGGCTTGTTCTGTTTGTTGTCCTTAAAGCAGTGTGGAAAGACCAATGGGTTTGGAGTCAATGGACCTGGATTTGAATCCCAGTTCTGCTTCTCACTATGTAACTGAGTAAGTCATTTAAATTCTCTGGGCCTTAGTTTCCTCATCTGTTAAATGAGGTGGTTTGACTCGATAAGAGTCAGAGCTTCCAGTTTTAATATTTGAATATTTAATATTTATGAGCCTATGATCAGAATTCTTAGCATTTAGCAATATAGCCTCTAGAGGGCACCCAAGCAATTACCTCAGACCATGCCACTCAAAAATGGGCTGCTGTTTTTTTCACAGGCCAATAAACCAGCATAACATGTTTTATTTACTCTACACTTGGGCAAGATTGGTCGTATGAGTGAGAGATTAAACATAGTAATTGTCTACAAGACCCAATGCAATTTCCTCTAGAAATTTAAAAATACAATTGTCAGAGCCATAACCGGGAATACTTGCAACTGGGACAAATTCAAATTGCAGCAATGGAACAGAAGACATTCAGACCAGAAGTGTAGTTGTGCTTAGAGGGTAGAGCTTTAGGAATATCAGCTGGGGAGCTATGGGAAAGATGGGTTGTAGAGTAGAGAATGGTGGGAGGGAGAATAATTAGGAGGTTATTACAATAGTACCAGTGAGAAGTGATGTGAGTCTGAATTAGGTTGGTGGCCATGTGAGTAGAGAAAAAGGGATAGATGTGAATGATATTTGACCATTGTTTGCAGTGCTGGGAGAGTATAGAGGGGTGGATGGTGGTGTCCTCAACAGAAAGGGCAAAGTTAGGAAGAGGGAAGAGTTTGGGGGGAAAGATTATTCAGAGACATCTCTTGGGGACCAGGAAAATCAGAAGTGGAGTTCTCGCCTCTCACCAACTGCCAGACAACATGTGCCACTTAAGGCTTTAAAAGGAAGGAAGCAAAGGAAAGGAGTGGAGGGACAAGCCTGAGGAGGTCTTTGGCATATCAAGGGTGGAACTGAATATGCCTAAAGAGAAACTAGATGCAGTCCATCATTTTATATATTCATCTATACACAGGCTTAATTAACAGTGATCTTCAACTGATTCTTCTTCACCTACCAGGAAAAGAAAAATTATCACAGGTGATTATTTTTTGGATATTTTTTCTCTTCAAGGGAACTTAAAAAAAACCTCTCTGAAGGAAATATTAAAGGAAACTCTTCTAAGACTTCAAAGTAGCTGTTCCTGCTCAAGCATACATTACATATATATATATATATGTTAGTGGACATAATGCTGATAGGAGGATTTATGTTTCTTTGTTTTCATAGTTACTTTAAATATATGTTACTATAGATATATGACTCCTGTCAGTGTAATTTCATCAATGGAAGCATTCTTTCCATTAATGAAGATTATAACCCACTTATCTATCTAACTAATGCCTGCTCATCAAGCACAATTCTTTTCAATATCCTCCCTTACGTTTGCCACGGAGCCTACCCAATGTGGGCCTCTTTCAGATTCTCTTGCCATCACACAGATGCCAGTGGAGCATGTGGATTTTCCAATAGTTATCTCTTGCTCTTGCCTTGTGACTGAACTATCTTTTAAAAAGTATTCTTTTTAGTGAAGTCTTTAGTTTTTATATCACCTTCATTTTTTAGATAGTTCCTTCTCCCCTCTCATACTTAGTGGACCATCCCTTGTAACCAAGGTTTTAGAAGAGAAAAAAAAAGCAGTTTAGCAAAACCACTCAACATATCAGCCAAGTGTGACAACATACAAAATATTCCACATCCCTAGTCCCTTCTTGGGAGACCAGCCCCTCCTGGTTCCCTTCTGTGAAGAAGACAGAGAATTGTGATTTCTCAACTCTGTTCCAGGGTAAAGCTTGATTAATTATTGAGTTCAGTTTTGCTGTATCTTCCCCCCATTATATGGTTGTCATCATGTCTGTTGTTTTCCTCATTCTACTTAATTCACTCTACATCACTCTATTCTTTCCATGCTGCTATGAATTTCTTTTATTTGTTATTTCTTATGACAGAATAATATTTCAGTTACATTTCTGTACCACAATATGTTTAGGCATGGCCCAATTGATAGGCATTTATTTTCCTTCCTGTCTTTTGCTTCCAAAAAATAAAAAAGTACATTTTTTCCCTCATTCATACACTTCTTTAGTGACATTTTTCATACTACTTCTGCTGTGTAATTCTGTGTTTGTAATGTGTTATAGCCTTCTCACACCCACCAAGCAGCCTTCTATTGCCCTGTGAGCAATCTTCAGCTTCAGTTCTTTGGAGAAGGCATTGTTCCATGATTCTTAGATATATGCTATTACTGGAAGAATATTCATATCAAAATATGTTTATTATTTCTATTGGATATTTAACATTTCTATTAATTTTTTTATTAAAATCTTTTGTTTCAGAGAGAAGTTTGGGGTCACAAAAGAACTTGCAGTTTCCTGAAGGCAAGCCAACTGATTTTGTTCTGTTCATTTCTGGGCCTACTTCATCCAACTACTTTTCTCATCATTGTTTTCTTTATTTCCTTTTCTACTTTTTCTAGAAGACTATGAGTTCCACAGAAGCAGAGATCTTGCCTTAACTATCTTTATACGTCTCCCTCACCTGGCACAGGGGCTCACACATAAAAGGTACTTAATAGATAGTTGTTGTATGAATGAATTAGAAAGACCCAGATTGTCCCATAAAACTTCTACAACTGTTGATTTAATAGTACAGATGTGGTGGCTCTCCATTGTCCTTAATGGTAAAAAGAATTTACTATAAAAATCTTTGTAAGTCTTTTCAGTTTTTTCATGTTTGTGGTCTTCCTTCCAGTTTCATCCTTAAATGTCCTCAGAATGACTTTGCTTAGTTGAGTCTCTCACCAAGTTTTCTGTAAACTTGTTTTTCCCTTCAGTGATTCTTACTTTTTTATGAGAAAATACTGCTCAAAATCTTCCAGTATTCTCCTCTGTAAAATTTTACAAACAAGTTTATATTCTAAACTGATGTTGCCTTTGGCTGTCATAGCTCTCTCTTTGGCAAGGAGATCAAATATTTACTGACTGAAATATTTTTGGCCTTATATAAAATATATAGTATTAATATTATGCATATGTACATATACAATGTTTTTAAATAGATAATGAAAAACAACGTTAAGTCCCATACCGATGCCTCACTGTAGTGCAGAGATGACTTTAGTTGTGCCAGTGCCGTACAAATTCTGGCAAGTCCTACTAAATTGGAATGGCATCAGGTAGGGGTTCAGTGACATACTGTATCTCTGCCATTTGAGGGCCAGCCTAGTTAAGTTCAGAGAAACCCTTCATCAAAATGATGAATGTTTCAGCTGCAAAAACTCTTAAAGAGCAAAGGGATTGCCCATACTAACAAAATCATGTCCCTTTAGAGTATTAAAATAAAGAAAAATAAAGAACTTTAATTTATTCCATGTTCAATGAAATGCATAGCCAAGCAGGAAAAAAAGGTCAGTAAAGACATGTAAAAATAGAGTCAAGTTAAATGAAAACTATTGAACGAGAAAAAAGGAAAATAGCAATGAATATTTGGTTTGAAAAAGGAAAGTGATTTGTATAGAAGAGTACTCAGTAGTTTGGGAAAAGGAAAAGAAAGTTGAGCAACTTTAGTAATAAATAGACCACATTAAATATATAAAGTGACATATTTCCTTGTCTCATATTTATTTAGTATGACATGGGGAAAGAAGTGCTAATTAGATGATATTATAAATCTTCTCCGTAGTAAATAATCCCAAAGCTATATAAGTAAAAACACTGAAATAGATGTGATCACTAGGTATTTCTAAAAGAACAAGAAAAGAGGGGGACTCCAAGAATCTCAGATTTGGTGGGTACAACAGCAGTCATCTGGTCCAAACTGTGCTTAAAAAAAAAAAAGGAATCCATTGTAGAACATCCGCAACATCATCCTATGCTTGAAGACCTCCAGTGAAGAGGAACTTACTACCTCCTGTGGCAGCCTTTTGGATAGCTCTTGTTAATAAGTTTTTCCTTACACCTAGCCCAAACTTGCCTCTGTAATTTCCACCCATTGACCATAGTTTTGTCCTCTTACGCCAAGCATAACAAGTCCAATTCCTTTTCTCTACCAGCGGACTTTCAGATACTTGACAGTGCCCATCATATACCCATAAGTTACTTAGGAAAGGAAAAAGAAACTCAGAAAGTCCTTGCTCTAGGGATGGGAGCATTGGAGAGAAGCTGTGAAACTAAATTCTATTTCACAGAAGATCTGGAAAGAGAGAGATCATGGCTGGAAGCAATAAACTATGCTTGCGGAAAGAGAAGCAGTTTGGCTATTGCCTAGCACCGAGGGGGGTGGGGCAGGGAGAGAAGATAACTTGTTTGGATAACTAGGAATTGGATGGAAAAGAGAAATGAGAAGATTACAATGTCCCCAAAAGCTCTTTCCTCAATTCTCCGAAGTCCCCATCCTTCCCCTCCCTCTAAATAACCTCTGCCCAAATGCTGCTGGGGTCATTGTTTCCTGGCCATTAGAATTACCAACAATAGCGTGGAGCTAAGAAAGTGCCTATTTACCCTGACTAGAAGGTGGTAAAGGGAGGGAGAGTCCCAGTCTCACTGTCGTGTGGTGATATGTGCTCTTAGAATCCCAATTTGGCATTTTGAATGTATTTTCCCAAAGAAATATTGTTCTCCATAGTGATTGTTTTTGATGGTGTAATTAGTACAGGCACAGCCAAAGCAATCTGTTCTCTGCCAACATCTAGGAAAGGGAATTCCTTTGTCCTTTGCCCTAACTCCCCCCACCTCTGCCAGAGTGCCAACCACTTGAGAAACAATACCTTTTTTTTTTAATCTTGCCTTGGGCTGCCTCCCTAGCCAGGGTCCCATGGCTGTCCCATAGCTCTCTCTGGCTGCATTCTCACTGGGATGGATTCTCACTGCCTGGCCTAGTAGTCTAGACCACCTGGGATGACCAAGATCAATACAGTATCCATCATAAAGATCAATAGCTTTGTCTGGTCCCACCAAACCCCTTGGTAAACTCTTTTAGGGCAGAGTCTTTGTCTCACATTCTCTTCCTAGGTCTCCCTATCACCTTAGCGCAATGACTTACACAAAGAAACTACTCCATAAATATTTGTCAGTGACTATTATAATAGCTTATTTCCTGACAAATTATCTACACTTGCCCCCACACAACTGAAAGAATTCCACTTCCATCAGGGTCTGCAGAAGACTTTGAACACCATCCTAAGTAGAACCTTGGAGCTAATTTAGCTATTCAAAAGTTGGTAGTGCCCATACATATGGTTAGCAAATTCCTCTAATTCATGATTCATGATCACTTTCTCTCTAGCTGGAAAAACCCTTTCCCCTGCTACCTCTCCACATGTATTCAGTCCAATTGAACTTAGCTGTAATCATCTTGGGTCCCTACTCTCCTCTGTCCTCTGCCATTCCTCTGTGTAACCTACCTCAATTGTTAACAACTCTCCTAAAGGTTTAACCCTTATTTTAGAGCTCTTCCTTTCATGTGCTTTTCTCTGTTCTTTTTTTTTGTGAGGCAATTGGGGTTAAGTGACTTGCCCAGAGTCACACAGTTAGTGAGTGTTATGTGTCTGAGGCTGGACTTGAACTCAGGTCCTCCTGACTCCAGGGCCAGTGCTCTATCCACTGTGCCACCTAGCTGCCCCTTTCATGTTCTTTTCTTCTTCTGAAGTTCATTGAAACCTAGCTTTCTCCTGATGACACTAAATCTCTTGACACCCTTTCCAAGCTGGACTATTCCTTCTCTCCCATCTCCAATACAAAGGGATGGGGGAGTTGGCATTCTCCTTGTTCTTCCTTCCATGTTCAGACTCTCCTGCAAAAATCCCAGCAACCATCTCTGTCTTCAAAGTTCATTCCATCATTACTGTAACTGTCCTCTATGGATGCAATGCTGAGATTAGGTTCAACAGGCAGGATCTTGAGAATAAAATGACCCTAAAGATCACCATCTCTGTGACTCAAAAGATCACCATCATCTCTTTGACTCATTACATTCTCATTCAGAATTTATTCCCGGAAATATTCAAAGATAGCTTGCATTCAGCTTGCATATAGGTTTCCAGAGATATGAGAACAGGGTCCCCAACTCTTGTATGAGCATTCAGTGTAACAAATTTTGTTACTAGGTAGAAGACAATCTTTATTTCACACCTCAAAAATGAAGGTGATTCAAAAAATTCACAGGAACCTATAAATAAATGTACCAAGCACATAAAAGTGCTTACAACAGTCCATAAACAACACAATAATCCTCCTACTCTGTGGGTCCCACTTTCTAAAGGGCTCTTACACTGCCTTCCTTTCCCAGACTCACGCTACCATTTCATGGTTTGGGGCTTTTTCACCAAAGGAAACAAACCTTGAGTCTAAAAGACAGGCAATCTCTTAGCCATCACATCTACTCTGTCCAAATAATTCATGGCAATAGCAAAGAACATAAGTCTTTTGTTCTTTCATGTTGCGGGCTTTAGTCCTTTACTGAACTTTTGGCTGGTGGGGAGTGGGGAATGTTTTAAGACAAAGAAGAAACTCCTACAGAGCTATAGAGTGGTCTCAGTGACTCTTTTCCCCAGTCCATTCAGTCCCCCATCCCTACCCCGAGATATCCTCCCATCTTTAGAAGCAGTGGAACAAAACCCATTAGCTGAGATATGATTGTACAAAAAAAAGTCACCAAGTTTTCCTTACTTCTAGCCACAAGTCTTCATCCACCTAGCTAGTATAAAGAGAAGCTCCTAGAACAGCCCCTTCCTAGTGTTTTTCCCAGACTAGCTCCACTGACTCCTTCAAGAGGGACCATCCAAGTCCTCCAGAAAATCTTCCCCTCTCCTCTGCCTCCCCTGTGAGCCCTGCTCACAACACCTACTTTATTTTAGCTCAGAATGCATCTCCAACTTGCCCACCAAGTTGTACTCAATTAAAAAAAAAAAAGACCTATATTCACTGCTACAAATGCTTCTTGCATGATAGAATAGCCCTAAGCCAGACACAGTGGGTCATATAGATAAACTTCTTCTCTTCCCAAGAGACATTGCTCAGGAACCCTCATACGTCTGGATAGAAGACTGGTTCCCTGAACACTCAAATTTTAGTTACTCATTAAGCAGCCCCTAAGTCTAGTGCTGCCCAAGAAATGTCCCTAGGAAATCCTTATTGTTTATCTAGGATTCAAGAGCTCATGAATGACATCATCCATGAACTCCCCTCTTGGGTCACATGGGCAAGTATGTATCACTCCTCTAGAATACTCAACTACTGCTCCAAATGCTGCCATCTCTTGGGCCAGGAACGTCTACTCTTATGTCTTTATCTTTGATCTGTGCTCAAAAAGGAGAAAGGAAAGTCCAAAGGTGATGAGTTGCTCTCCTTTTGGGCCACAATGAGTATAAGCAGTTCTCATATGTCTATGTACCAAAATGATCATTGAAATTTGTGATCCTCAAGGGTCAAAGGTTAAAAAAAAAAGCTTAGAGTCTCTGATGAGGAATTGTTTTATAGGCCACTTCAAGCGGTTACTTTTCTAATAAGAGTCCATTCTCCCAAGAGACCAAGACAATTAATTCATCTTAGGGGCAACTCTAGTCACTGAAAACTATTACTTAGGAGGTACCAGGTGGTATCTCTAAATCTACCAATTGATCTTGAGGCTGCCTCAGCTACTAAGAACTAATCAGAAATTATATTTTATTCTCTTAATAAGGTGCCAATGAATATGACCATGCAAAAGGATGCATATAAAAGTATTCGTTCCTGTTAAACTTATCAAATCCCACACAACAACTCACCAAGTTGATTAGGGAAGATGCCCCCCCCCATCAGGTACATTATGAGTAGGGCAGCTAGGTAGTGCAGTGGCTAGAGCTCCAGGCTTGGAGTCAGGAAGATTCATCTTTGTGTTTAATTCTGGCCTCAGACATGTCCCAGCTGTGTGACCCTGGGCAAGTCAGTTAACCTTGTTTGCCTCAGTTTCCTTATCTGCCAAATGACCTGGAGAAGGGAATGGCAAACCATTTCAGTATCCTTGCCAAGAAAATCTCAAACAGGCTCATGAAGAGTAGAACATGACTGAAAAACAACTGAGCAAAAACACATTATGAGTTAACTATGTTTTTGAGGAATGACTTGGGAAGCTAAAGTATTATGCATAAACTGATTCTATGGGGAAATGAGTTCTGAGTTCGAAACAACTAACTTACAGATGGATCTTTGGAATATGTACAATCATGCTACAAAACTTATTAATGCTGAGTAATTTTGAAGCAAAGTATTTAATAAGTCTTCTCAAAGGACTAATCATTAATTTTTTTGGGGGGGAACACATAACACTTATACTAACTCCCATTATTGACATCATTATTATATTCATGAGCATGATTAAACAACATACAGTATTGGGCTTTTATAAGCACATGGCTCCATGCTTGTCATTATCAACAATAACAGTATTTTGAACAAGCCAGAAATATTTAGAATAATTTATACCTTAATGTGAAAATAATAGTAGCTACTATTAAGTCTAAATGTACCACTAATCCTATGATGAACCCCAGCATTCCAAGTGTCAGGGACCTCAGGGATCATCTGCAAGTCAGATATGACTGGTTGTTTTCACATTCTATTTAATGAAATGCTCACCCTATGAATTCCACTTGAAACTCTTGTGCATTCTTTACTTCCATCTCAAAACTTAATGCAGAACAACATTCTAAAGAGTCACTGGAGAGATACTTCTTTCTATTAAACACCCCCTCAACTTAATAGGCTCTCCTTATGTCTGTTCTGTGCTACATATCAATGATTCAGATCCATCTTCTGTTTTTAATCACAATAAGATGGTCACCTTGGGTGCAGGCTTTTTATAAAGCCTCTCTCCAGTGGCTGTTGTGAAAACTTGACAATTGTAGGATGAGAGGCAACACTGATTGAGATTTACACATGAATTCCAAGTGAAATTCATACAGGGAGACTATTTCCCCTTAGCATAAAAAAAAAGCAACCAAAAACCTGCCATTTAGATACAGAGATGAGCAACATGAAGAAAGAAAAGTAGAAGGAAGGAAACAAATATTTATTAAGTACCGACTGTGCTCCAGGCACTGTGCAAAGTGGTTTACAAGTATTATCTCATTTGATCCTCATGACAACCCTAGAAGGTAGGTGCTATTATTATTCCCACTTTACAGTTGAGGGTACTGAAGTAGATTGAGGTTATATGACTTGTCCAGGATCACATAGCTAGCAAATATCTGAGGCCAGATTTGAATTCAGGTCTTCCTGACTTTAGGCCTACTGCTCTGTCCACTGCACTACCTAGTTACCTCCATGAATGAATCTCATGAGTTAATCATAAGGTTCAATTCATGGAATGTCTGAATTCTCAACCATCTTTAGATAGCATTCTCTTTAAAAAAAAAAAGGGTAACTTAGATATCAATGGTAAAACCATCCCATCCTATAATGTAATATGTAATCGTTGAGGTTTAGAGGTGCTGGGACCAAAATAGTGATACATTGTTCCTGCCCGAATGAATTTGACCCAAAACTTCTTTCAGTCAAAGACAAGGTTTATTAAAACACCAATAGAGGGTAGGTATGATTCTAACAATACACCATATTGACCAGACTCTTAAGTAATCCAACCATTGGCTAGACTCTCAACAAATCTGAGCCCCTTAATGGAGGCCAGGATGGATCTTATATAGAAAGACTGTGGGAGGGATCTAGGAGTGGCCAAGTAGTTTGGGGTGACTGGGAGAAGGGGTCTAGGGAGGATCTTGCAGGGAGTGGCCAGTAGACTGGGGTGACTGGGAGGTAGAATGAGGTCTAGATAGGATCAAGGATGGGGAAGTCGCCAGGTGCCATCTTTACATGACAGACAGTGGAGGGCTCCCAATCAGAAGACTGGGCATAGGCTACAATGAAAGGCCAATTGAGAGGAGTATAATCTCAGGCAAATGCCAGAGACTTGGGAACCAAGGACCTGGGCCATGTGAGAAAGTCTAGGGCTTTTCCTTTTTGGGGATCCCAAAGACATGGTCTTTTCCTTATAGGGGTTCGGATCCCATCCCCTTCATTATGGACCTTCAGGATTCACTTCAAGTCAATAATAGTAGCTCACACATATGTAATGCTTTAAGGTTAACAAGGGGCTTTCCTCGAAACACTGTTAAATAGGTAGAATAAGGATTATTCATGCCATTTTACAGGTGAGGAAACTCAGGCTAAATGATTGCCCCAAGGTCACATGGCCATAAATGTCAGAACTTGACTATAAACCCAGATCTGACTGCAATTCCAGAGCATCTGCCACTGTATCACACACGTTATAGGATATAGTAAGTCCCTTGAAGTCAAGGGCTATATCTTATTTATTCTTGTACCTTTCTCTCCCTCTCTGTCCCCTACTACCCAGGCACAAAGCATTCATAGTAGATGCTTAACAAACAGTTGTTGAATTAATTCTCAGGAGCCAGGTCTCAGTACCAAAATGCCATATGTCAGATTTAATAGTTTGGTAAATTGAAAAGGTATCTGAGAATTTTTAAGGAGAAAACTTTAATCATAGTAGAAGCCCAAATTATGTTCTTTTCTCTTAGATTTTCTCTGGCAAAAAAAAGCTGCTCAAGTAATCCCAAAGCATACAGGGAAAACTCAACTAGTGAAACTTCTTACTACTCTCTCTATACTCTTCTGCTAATTAGCAATATAATTGGTGAAGATTATAATATAAAATTGAGTCTTTCAAATTCTGGCTCTTTAAGGAATCACTAAACATATATTCCCACCAGTCTTTGCAGCAGGAGAACCATCTAGGGGTTTTATAGCTTTTCCCTTTAGTAGGAATGAAATGACAGTAAAAGTAGAAGGTAGAAAGAATTATTTTCTGCCTATATCTTCTCATTATTCTCCCATTGCTTCAAAGTGCTAGGAAATATTCCTGAAAAACAGCCACTGTTAGTATAAAATACATCCTAGACCATCTCTATGGAATATGTACATGACTTTCTCAGCATACCCTTTATTCTAGTCGATTTGTGGGATCATTTAAATGCCATGTTTCTGATTGATAGTTAGAAACCAACGTGTTCTAGCCTCTCTGATTCAAATCAGTCATGTTCAGTGTGCCAGATGCTCTCACAGGGAACAAAATCACAGATGTTGTCTTCATTCCTTCTTCATTCCTTATGGCTCTTCTTTTCTTCTCTATAGCATATGAACCTTTTCTAACTAATATATCGTTTTTGTAGCACTCTTTTTTTTTTTCAAGAGCACATGATGTCTTTTTTTTTAAGTAGGCTGTTCCTTTTGGCCAAAATATATTCTCTTTCTTAATTTCTAGCTTTTCAGACAGCCATCTTGCTGAAGATAAAGAATGTTAAAGCCCATAGGAGTGCAAAATAGAGCCAGTAAATGCTAGATTGAATAAGCCTAGTACTGCCTTTTTCTTCATAAAATGGAGTTTTGCTTTGGGGACACTAGATATTTGGCATGATTTAATGGGTCTAACAAATTTGGATGTACTGTTAAAATTGAGCTCTAAAGTAAATCTCAGAATCTAATTTCATCTTATATGGAGGCTCTCCTTTTTACAACTAAACTGTATCATGTTTAGAGCTATATTTGAAACATTTTTAGACCCCATTGACTCACCTTAAGATTACTAGAATTCAGTTCCTCTGGTAGAATGTTTCCTCAATGGTCATTGGATGAGAGCCTCAATTTAAGAGTATAAACATATAAGTTAAATTTATAAACTATCTAAAAATGGTGTTATTCTTAAAGCCACATGCCCCACGTTTCTGTCACTCTGTTGTGATCCCTGAAGAAAATATAGGGGATCAAACAGGATTTAGGACCACTTTTATTTGTTTGTTTGTTTCATGAGTTGGCACAACTAAGGGACTCATCATCTGGTGGGAAGTCTGCTGAGGGTGAATTCTCAATGTTTAGACTGATCTTCAGGAAACAGACACAGTCTATTGTCAGGACCATACCCAAAGGCTATTCAACACAGTAGATTCTTAAACTCTCCTGCAGTATTCTTTAGGAATCTAAGGTCACTTGCATACCATGGTGAGACATTGGAGTAGGATGAATGCAGCCTAAACTATAATACAAACAATGAATTAAGAAAGAGAAGTAATATAAAGGATATTATTAAGAAGATAAATAAAAAAGAAAGCTAACTAGTCATGGGATACCCAGTAGATAGCCCATGCACACTTTTGCTATCCTTCCCATGCCAAGAGAAAGGGAGGAGGGTCCCCAGCACACCGAATCAATCCCTATGGTAGATATGAACAAGAGTCCCACAGGAAAGGCAAACACAGATGGGTTGTGACCAGCTCTGTTGGAAGGAACCTTCATGTTAAGGAGGTGACAAATACACTTAAGTAGTGAGTTGAATGTTGATTTACATCATCCCTGGATGGATTTATCTGTCCATCTTTCATATTTGGCTAGGCTGAAAAGCATGCATCTGCATCATCTCTCACAGAGGACTGGTCCTTAGCCCCACAATGGATTGATATGGTTAGTGGAAAGAGCACTGGCTCTGGAATCAAAGGATTATCAGATCATAGATTTGGAGGTAGAGAGGATCTGAAAGGCCACTGAGTCTAACCCTCTTGTTTTATTGATAAGAACTGAGGTGATAGAGGTTAAGTGACTTGCCCAGGGTCATACTTCAAGTGAGTGTGAGAGGTGTAAAAAAGCAAAGATAGGCCAGGTTTATGTTTGCATTCTCAGCAGAATCCTGATGATCCTATGAAGCAAAATGAGCCTGTACCAGAGAAGCTTCATAAGACCCTCATGTCAGCTGCCAGGTAAAGGACTATAGTACTTGTCTTATTGGGCAATCTTCATCTTCTCCCCATCAGTGGCATGTGTTATTTTTTCAAAAGTTTTGGTAAACCCTAGGTAGTACTATCTAATAGATCTCCCTTCGTTTACTAGTTCAGTAATCCTGTAACAAAAGGGGAATAAGGTTGCATTGGCCTAGAACATTCTTGTCAAAGCTGTTTTTGATTGGTTTTGCCTCAATGGAGATGTCCCAGAACCCTAAACCCAAGAGACTTGGGAACAGTAATGATCTCCACATCCCCGGTCCTGTTTCTCGCCTAGAATCCATGGCCATCAGAAAGAGAAGTGATCACTGTGGAGAAAGAGTCCATGACTTTAGAGGCTCCCAATTTATATTGGTATGGGGAGGTATGAGTCATATAAAGTATCTTTGCCAAAAATGAACTCTACAAATGTGAACCCAAGTTAATGAGGCAATTACTGGCATAAGGGGCTAATTATTTTATGAGTGAAGGCAGCTAGGTGGTCAGTGGATGGAGGGCCAAGCCTAGAGTCAGGAAGATCTGAGTTCAAATCTGGTGTCAGACACTTACTAGCTGTGTGACCCTGGGCAAGTCACTTACCCTTGTTTCCCTTAGTTTCCTTATCTGTAAAATAAGCCAGAGAAGGTAATGGCAAAACACTCTAGTATCTTTGCCAAGAAAACCCTAAATTGAGTCATGAAGAGTAGTACATGACTGAAATGACTGAAGAACAAAATATTTTGAGTGAAATGAAAACTCAAGTTCTATTTAGACTGACACTGATACTTCAAAAAAAAAAAGTAAATCTAGCCCTTCATTCTGCTTAAGGTACACTTTTCTTACTCTTGGGGCTTTATGTTTAAGATGTTGTTGCTAAAGTTATTGCTTTCCATGTTTATAACTAAAAATAAGGTGACCCACCACTTTCCACACTGAAACAGCCTTCATTTTGTGACTCTATTAGGGATTATATCCATTTTCTGCAGTAGCTATAACCATCTCTCTACCCTCCTTTCTCTTTTATGACTGGGAGATGATCAGCAGTACTTCTTCCATGCTCCAATCTTATTTTCAGCCTCTCCTTTGGGATAGGACAAGTTTTAAGATGGCATTATTAATTGTCATTCCTCCTTACACATGCCTAGCTTGATAGTACAAGCCTGGCCTCTCTTATGGCAAATATACTAGAGTCTAAGAACTTATTGTTTAATGATTTTGACATGGGTTTTGATCTTGCATATGAGACATAGATGTCACTGATGGAATTGTCCCCAAAGCTGAGTGATTTCTGATAATTATCTTCTTCTTAAGTGTTGCCCTAAATCTTTAAATGGAATAGAAAAGCTTCATTTTTCAATGAAAATTATTTATGACTGCTAAATGTCTCTGTCTAGGGCAGCTTAGCTCAGTTGGTGAGATACTCTTGTTGATGAAGCCAAGATTGAGGGCTCAAACCCCATATGAGTGTATGCCCATCTAGGCCTCTCATAAATACATGCTAAATGCTCTCTACCTCCTGAAAGAGAGGTTATGGACTGAAGGTTCAATATAAGTATATATAATGTGTATATAAATATATAATATATACACATATATGTATATATGTGTGTATATATACACATATGCATGTATATATGCACACATATATGTAAGTATATATACATATGTGTGTACGTATGTGTGCATATATGTCTATGTATGTGGACATGCACACATACATATGTATGTATATATGTATATAGACCTGGCCAGTTAAGAAATCTATTTTGCTAAACTACACATATTTGTTACAAGAGTTTTTCTTTTTTTTTTCTTTTCTTCTCTTTTCTTTTTTTCCCAGTAGGACTGGGAGAGAAGGCAAACAGAAGAGAAAATGGATTTTTGTTAATTGATAAATAAATAGATAAAAAAATGAATAAAATCCTGCTGTAAGTTAAAAGGTCGTCTGGGCAAGACAACATTAATGGTGCAATGCAAAATCCTGATTGGAAAACTAAAATGCCCTCCCTTAATGGTTTCTTCATTGGTACTCAAAAAATACTCACACATACACACATACATACAACTATGTGTCCTGCTGTGAAGATATACTAGTACAAAGTACGTATTCTCTTGATGATGAGTGTGAATTTCGGCATACAGACATAAATCTTGCATTGGGTTTTGGTTTTAAACATGCAAAATACTTAGGGAAATATATACTAAAACTCAAGCTACTTCTGCTAGACTAAAAATGTACATGGATCTTTTCTATTAGAATGGGCAGAGAGTGATAATTGAATTAAAGTCCTTTTCAGGGCTGCTCATCTGTCTTTGGTGTCCTCCTGTCACCCAACTCCTACCTGTGGCTCCAAGAAGCTGTGGCATGCACAGTGACCACACCCTGGTAAAACCTTCTTGGCAGATGGGCTACACCACATTGAGGGTAGCTAAGAGGCCTCAAACCTATCAGTGAATCAGGGATATCTACCCCAGGCACGTGAAGACTTCTCCAGGTGGAATGAATAGACGAGAACAATTTGTTCCAATGTCCATGAAGGTGGCTGAAGCAGGTACTGTGTAGTGCTTAGAGCTTGGTCAGACACTGAAGACATCAAGGTCATTCACTGCATCCTGGGCCATCACCAGTCATCCTGACTTTTGTCTTTCCACTGGACTTAGATGACTCCGGAAGAGAGAGTGAGGATGATGACTTTGTACAACTCTGCCTCACTTAAATCCAATTCACACACATATCAAGATGTCATCCTGTGATGCCTGATTCTAAAACAAAAGACAAATAACAACATCCCAATTTGTACATTTGGGCTCCAGCTTTTTTAAATGTTTTAGCCAATGAATTGAAATGCTTCATTCATGGACACAACAACCTTTCATACTTCAGTTGCTTTGTAATCACAGTGAAAGAACAGATATAAATATTCAGGGTGATTTTTTTCCTCTTCTGCATCATACAGTGTAGTATTCAGCCTAATTATCCACAGTGGGAAAACCAAATGGATGAAGAATATCTATTGTCTAGATCATGATATGCAGTTAGCTGAACAATCTAAAGAGCACATGCATTAGTACATAGATCTGTGATAGACATAGAGAGAGAGAGAGAGAGAAATGAGCTGACTCAGAATTGAATAGAAGAAGTAGAGTTGACTAGATTGCTTTTGGAAAATTACAGAATGCTTTTAATGACCCCAAGCTTCCCTAGTAGGGGGGAGGGGGCTCATTTTTTTCAAAACCAATATTCTTTCAATGATATTATTATATGACTGAGAATAATGGAATATTACCTTCTACAAAGCATTTGTGTTGAGGGTCACTCAAAAGGCAATGGAGGGACATATGGTGGTTATGAACAGGTTGCAATACATTTCAAATGAGGAATTAATGGAAGTGATGTGAAGGATGTCATTAGGAAAAATAAATTTCACTAAAAAATATATGAACCAGTCACTTACACACAGAGAGAGAGAGAGAGAGAGAGAGAGAGGGAGAGAGAGAGAGAATGAGAATCTATGGAAAGCCATCAAGCTTTGCTGATACCTATAAAATGTCAGGAGAAAAAGATGAAAGTCACCAGCATTTTACATGGACTCCCTGTGGTGAATCTAGGGGCAGACATAGACAAGAACTGCACAGGATAGGCAGACATAGATGGGTTACAAGCTGTATAATTGGAGGGAATGTCCACATCAATGAGATCACAGATCCACTGAAGCATACTTGGCACCAACTAGGTATTTAATAAATCCTTGTTGGTTAAAGTATTATATGTATCATGCATATCAGAAAAAAAAATGTGAAAGTAGAGAGAGCATGTGAAGGTGCTCAATTCACTCTCTAATTCAAAATATATCTCTGTAAAAGTATGCTGTATTCTGACCAGGAGAAGGTATCAAATGCAAACTCTCAGTTAGAAACAGAAACTTTCCCCAAAGGGACATGAATGACATTTCAGAATAATTAGACTCTGTGACGGTTGTTTTTTTGGTTTTTTTTTTTTTGGCGGGAGGAGGAAGGGGAGCAAAAGGAACTGCTGTTCACTCTTCAGTCTTAGACTACAGCCAGAAATCTTGCGGGTGATTGCCTTCAGGTGTTTGCCTCTAGGAAGACACTGAAATTGAGCAAACCACCAGGGCAGTATTCCCAGAAGAAATAAATCTGCAGAAACTTTCCAAATACAGCCTTTCTTTAAAAAAGCAACATTAAAGATATTTTTAAGAAATTTAAAAAGCAAGTATTTGGTGTGCTTAGCTAAACAGATGGATTCTTATTGTAATAATAGTACTTACCTCCCAGGGTGAGGATCAAATGTGACAATATTGGTAAAGCATTTTGCATAGTGCCTGGTATATAGTAGGTGCTACGTAAATGCTAGTTATGACTATTATTATTCATGTTCTCTCCCAACTTGAATTTTGGTATTATATTCTCTCAAAGAAAAGAATAGTTGTGCTAATTTTGTCATGTATTTAAATATACTGAAATTTGAAATAGGCGCTGAAATTGACGTAATATCAAGAGCCAAGATGGCAAAGTAAAAGCAGTCGAATTGCTTGATCTCTCCCCCAAACTCTTTCAAATACCTGTAAAAAATGGCTCTAGACAAATTCTAGAGCAGCAGAACCCACAAAAAAGACAGAATGAAACAAATTTCCAATCCAAGACAACCTGGATGGTTGATCAGAAAGCTATATCGCACCTGGGCAGGGAGAGGAACTCAGTTCAGCATGGGTGCGAGGGCAAAACAGGCCTCAGCGAACCTAGAACAGCCCTCAGAGGACTGAATCACAGACAGTTGTGGCAGTTTCCAGACTTCTTAACCCACGAAGGCCAAAGACAACTTAGGTCAGTAGGAAAAGTCTGTGACATTGGTGAGAGAGAAGCTCAGTTCCAGCCCCATTCCCCCTACCTGGCCTCGGGGTGGCGGCTGCTTCCAGAGCTTCCAGCCCACAGACTGAAGGGGAATCAAGTGGCTGATCAGAGGGGGATTGCAGGGACCTCTTTGCTGGTGCAGGATTCTCTTGCTTTGCCCATGCTTGAATCTGGGTCACAGTTCTGGGTGGCGGTCCTGGGGCAAGGAGGAGTGCTGGCGTGGTGGAGCTTGTAGTGGTGGTTGAGAGGAAATCCTCCTCACAGTTCCAAGGCAGAAAAGAGTGCTGGTGGTCACTCACAGACCAGAGCACAGGCCAGGAAAGGAGTAAACACCTTGCCCCTTATCATACCACATTGGAAGAACTGAAAATTTACAGGTCCCTCAAGATATCTCTGAAAACACTGCACAAAACCCCCAAACCTTGGTACAGTACATTCTCCACACAGGAAGCAGACCCTTACCTTAACAAAGAGTTTATAAGTTGAGTAATTGGCTGGGATCATGATCAAACTTTGCAAAAAAAAGTCAGACCATAGAATCTTTCTTTGGTGACAAAGCTCAAAACATACAACTAGAAGAAGACAACAAAGTCAAAACTCCTACAACCAAAGCCTCCAAAAAAAAATATGAATTGGTCCCAGGCCATGGAAGAGCCAAAAAGGATTTTGAGAAGCAAGTAAGAAAAGTAGAGGAAAAACTGGGAAGAGAAATGAGAGTGATGCAAAAAAATCATGAAAAACAAGTCAACAGCTTGCTAAACAAAATGCAAAAAAATACTGAAGAAGATAAAACCTTAAAAAATAGCCTAACCCAAATGGCAAAAGAGGTCCAAAAAGTCAAAGAGGAGAAGAATGCCTTAAAAAGCAGAATTGGTTGTATAAAAAAGGAAGTCCAAAAGCTTACTGAAGAAAATACTTCCTTAAAAATTAGAATGGAGCGAATAGAAGCTGGTGATTTTATGAGAAATCAAGATACTGTAAAACAAAACCAAAATAATGAGAAAATAGAAAACAATGTGAAATATTTCATAGGAAAAACAACTGACCTGGAAAATAGATCCAGGAGAGAGAATTTAAAAATCATTAGACTATCTGAAAGCCATGATCAAAAAAAGAGCCTAGACATCATCTTTCAAGAAATTATCAAGGAAAACTGCCCTGATATTCTAGAACCAGAGGGCAAAATAGAAATTGAAAGAATCTAGCAATCACCTCTTGAAAGAGATCCCCAAAGGAATACTCCTAGGAATATTGTAGCCAAATTCCAGAGTTCCCAGGTCAAGGAGAAAATATTGCAAGCAGCTAGAAAGAAACAATTCAAGTATTGTGGAAACACAATCAGGATAACACAAGATTTAGCAACTTCTACATTAAGGGACTGGAGGATTTGGGATATAATATTCCAGAGGTTAAAGGAGATAGAATTACAACCAAGAATCACTTACCCAGCAAAATTTAGTATAATCCTTGAGAGGAAAAAAATGGACATTCAGTGAAAGAGAGGACTTTCAAGCGTTCTTGCTGAAAAGACCAGAGCTGAATAGAAAATTTGACTTTCAAATACAAGACTCAAGAGAAACATAAAGAGGTAAACAGGAAAGAGAAATCATAAGGGACTTATTAAGGTTGAACTGTTTACATTCCTACACAGAAAGATGATATTTGTAACTCACGAGACTTTTGTCAGTGTTAGGGTAGCTGGAGGGAAAAATTATATGTATGTTTGTATGTATACATAGATAGATAGATAGATAGATAGATAGATAGATAGATAGATAGATAGATAGATAGAAAGATAGATAGATAGGCAGATAGATAGAGGGCACAGGGTGAGTTGAAGATGAAGGGGTGATATCTGAAGAATAAAATTAAGGGGTGAGAGAGGATTCTGGGAGAAAAAGAAAGGGAGAGGTAAAATGGGGTAAATTTTCTCACATAAAACAAACAAGAAAAGACTTTTACAGTGGAGGGGAAACAAGGGAAGGTGAGAGGGAATGAGTGAATCTTATTCTCCTCAGATTTGACTCAAGGAGGGAATAACAAACACACTCAATTAAGTATGGAAATCTATCTTACCCTACAGGAAAATAGTGGGGGAGTGGAAGGGGACAAGAGAGCAGGAGGATGGTAGAGGGGAGGGCAGATTGGGGGCAGGGATAATCAGAAGCAAACACTTCTAAGGAGGGACAGGGTCATAAGAGAGAATAGAATAAATGGGGGACAGGATAGGATTAAGGGAAATATACTTCATTTTTCACAACAACAAAAAAAGAAATTGATGTAATGTCATGATTATTTTATCTATGTAACAGAAGGATGAATCTTTGCCATTGTGTTTAAGTAACCAACAGTGGTTCTGCCAATCCTGTTGCTTCTTCTCTGTTCTGGGCTGGGCATGATTCAAATTAGTCCCCAAGTAGTTCATGTTGGAATGTATTAAAAGACTCACAGATCATTCAAAAGTTAACAAAAGTAGATTTACTTAGCAATTGTAGGCAAGTAATATTCAAAAAGTATACATACATTAATTTAGTGGAGTAAAGTTCCCATGCTTTTGAATTGCCCATTAGAGTCCAAAATCCAAGGGTCAAAGCACACCTGGAGCTCTTTGTGGCTGTTTTGTACTCAGCTGACCAGGAAACAATGGATTCAACTGATAATTCTCAAATGTACACAATACAGCCCTCACCTCTCTCCTAACCTCCAGTTTCACATCTCCAACTGCCTATAAGCCATCTTGAACTACATATCCTGTATATATCTTAAACTTAATATGTAGAAATATGAACTCATTATCTTTTCCACAAAACCCTTCCACCCTTCCAAACCTTCCCATTACTATTGAGGGTGCCACCATACTCTCAATCACTCAAGCCTGCAACTTGGGTATCATCCTCAACCCTTTACTCTCTCTCACATCCCGTATCACAGATATTGCTAAAGCTTATTGATTGCCTTCACAAAATCAATTATAGATGCCCCCTTCTCTCTTCACCATTTTGGTAGAAGCCCTTATCACCTTAAGTTTGGACTATTGCAAAAGGATACTGTTGGTGTCCCTGCCAGACATCTTTCCCTAACTCCAGTCCAACCTCTACTCAGCTACCAAAGTCATCTTCCTAAAGTGGCATGTTACCTTCCTACTCAGCAAACTCCAGTTTCCCTCTATAACTTCCAGTAGAAAACTCTGGCATTCAAAATTCTTCATAATCTGCCACTCACTCCTACTTTTCTAGTCTCCTTATACCTTACACTTCTCCATGTACTCTATAATCCAGTCATGCTGGCCTCCTTGCTATTCCTCAAACAAGACACAGTATCTCCCAAACCTGGCCATCTCTCTTTCCTGGAATATTCTCCCTCCTCATGTCTGTTTCCTGGCTTCCTTTGTATCCCAGCTACAATTTCACCATCTACATGAAGCCTGTCCCCATTCCTCTTAATACTAGTGCCTTCCTTCTGATGATTATCTCCAATTCATCCTATATATAGCTTATTTTTACAATTGTTTGCATATTGTTTCCCCTGTTGCACTGTAAACTCCTTGAGAGCAGGAACTGCCTTTATTGGTAAACTCGGTGCTTAGTTCAGTGCCTGACCCACTTGGGTACCTAACAAATGTTTATTAACTGACTGACTGTAGCCTGAGACCTGAGTTCCTGGAGCAAATTAAGTATTCAGTGTGGTTTCAATAGCTTTCCAGGAAAAGGTAGCCTGATTTGCATGAGGAAGGGTGGTTCCTTCCACCACTCCCTTTCATTTTTCTGGGGTTTTCTCTTTATTTCTTTGAGCAACACAACACTTTACATGACCAAATGTTCCTCCAGCTTCAAAAAGATTCAGCAGAAATTACTATGTGGGCCTCAGGAGAGAAGGGGGGAACATTGCCTGTACTTTGAGGTAGAGAATAATTGAATGGAATTCAGTCACCCCAAAGCAGTTAGGGGTAAGGGTGCGGAACCTTCTTTTAAGAGAGTTGAGTCAGTAGGTATTAACAGAAGCCTGAAGGGCCTTTTCACATGCTAACTGTATGGAATTGGATTAGATGGCCTCTGAGATCCCTTCCACCTCTAATATTCTATCAGTCTTTGTGCTTTGGGATATGTGAGCAAGATTTAAAAAAGGAAAAAATAGATGGATGAAGAGTTCTTGTCTAGGTACAATGGTACAATGGTTGTAGTCACCTATCACTATATCAACTATTAACATTTTTTTAAGGAAGAAGATACTGATGACAGCAGGAGGAGGAGGTAGTAGACAACAAGTGAAAATAATAATAGGAAGCCAAGGAATTCTTGGCCCTGGATCTAAGCCTTAGGACTGTGACTGGATGGCGGAGGCAGTTAGGTGGTACAGTGTAAAGAATATCAAACCTAGAGTCAGGAAGACTCCTCTTCCTGAATTCAAATCCAGCCTCAAAAACTTACTAGCTGTGTGACCCTGAGCAAGTCACTTAACCCTGTTTGCCTCAGTTTCCTCATCTGTAAAAGGAGATGGAGAAGGAAATGGCAATCCAGTCCAGTATGTTTGCCAAGAAAAATCCAACCAGAGTCATGAAATGACTGAACAATAAACACAAGCAGTGGCAAAGGGAAGGAGGAATTCCTGTACCAAGCTAAGGAGTTCCTGACTTATGCCAGCAGCCAAAACTAAGGAACAACACTAGCAAAGCCAGATCTGGTCCATCACTGATCCTGTAATAATAATGGTCTTTACATGTCTGGAAGAGAGTAGGTTGATGTTCTAGAAACTTCAAGTTCTTTCCTTATAGGGTCCTCAACTCCCTGGCAGGGCTGTAAGTCTTCAGAGATGGTAAAAGTTTATGAGGAAAGGTTTGCTTGCTAAACTCTCTAATAGCCATTAGTTCTTCTCCCACATTAGAGGCCTCAACCCCAGGGTGGTAATATGTCTAGGATGACTCACGATCCTTGGGAAAGGTAGTGTGGTTTCTGGTGGGGAGGGGGAAGCTAGAGGTATGTATTTTCTTCCTTTAACATGAGTATGCCCATTATGGAATAAACTTCCATTTCAGTGTAAATGGGTAGTTGTATCGATGCCCTATGTTTTCATTTCCTACACTCTAGAAAACACAAAGTGCACAGTTTCTTGGAACCTGAAGTCAGTAATAGATTAGTTGATTGGGAATTCCGCCATCTGTCTTAGAACACAACAAAATTTCTTCAAGATCAATGCCTGACCATTTATGAACAGAGAATGACTATATGCTTTTCTGTATTCTAGAAATTTGTTGTTGCTCAGTCGTTCAGTTGTGTCCAACTCTTCATGACCCTGTGGACTATACTGTCCATGGAGTTTTCTTGGCAAAGATACTAGAATGGTTTGCCATTTCCTTCTCCAGTCGATTAAGGCAAACAGCGGTTAAACAACTTACCCAGGGTCACACAGCTAGCAAGTGTCTGAGGCTGGATTTGAACTCAGGTCTTCCAGATACCAAGCCCAGTGCTCTATCCACTGAGCCAAAGAGTTGCCTCCTATACTAAAAGTATTTGTAAGAAGCCACTCATATTTACAGCTTTCCCCATTCAGACTTGATTACTTTATGAATCAGTGCAAAATAAAGCTTTTTATTGACTTGTTCCTGAAATTGCAAGCAGTGGATCTTTTTTCCAACAAAGGGGTGGGAGTAGGGGGCTACCAAAGGAGAAAATTTTCTTGACTCTCTATCGGTTTGAGGATGAGTGCTTTCTGTATTGTTTATTATCTGTAATAAACGTATTCTGTGATCCATGCCTTGGCAGCCTCAGAAATTCCAAAGGGAAGTGAGAGTACCTAGACAAAAGTTAGAAATTGATACAGGAATTTCCTCACCAGGGATTCTTCTACAAAGATTAGATCACAGGTCCAGTTTCTAAAAAAAAACTTTAGTTTTTTTTCTTCAAAATTTTATATGGCTCCATGTGAAGGGATCATTTTCAAAATGAAAATAGTTAAAGGTGAAGACAAAATGCCAAATGAGTCATTCAGTTATTGCCTGTAGAATGAAAGGATAGTGTTTGCCAAGATTAATGCCATCATCCAGTGATCCCATCACAAGCTCTTGTGCTGAAATTTTGTAGGTTTTTACTTGGATTCTTATTCATGAATGAATAATAGGCCATAAAGAAATACTATAGCACAACTGCATTTCACCTTCATTTTGTGCCTAATCATTGTATGTGAATGTTGGAACTTGGTTGAAAGTGAAAATAATAGGGAGTGTTTATATCAACTGCTCAGTGATGTGTATTTCCCCCATATTGTAGGTATAGATGCCCTGGGGCTCCAGTTATTTATATAAGATTCTCCTCATTGATGGAGTGTGATTACTTCACCGATCTGTGGTGAAGTGTAGAGTGGGTGAGAGCTTGAAGAGGTGACAATTCTTATTTCTTCTGACTTCAGAACATCAGGAAGAGATCCCTGGAGGGAGAGAAAGACACTAGGAAGAAGAGGAGCATTTACAAATATGTTTATTATAAACATAGTAATAGATTTCATTTGTATAGCCCCTTAAGGTCTACAAAAATTCTTATTAATATTACCTCATTTGAATATGGATAACAAGATTATAGATTTAGGGGCTGCAAGAGACTTGAGAGGCCACTTAGTCTAAACCCCTCATTTTACAGGTGAGAGAACTGAAAATTAGATTGTGAGCACTCTGAGGGCAAGAACTATCTTTTGCCTCTTTTTGTATTCCCAGAACTTAGCATAATCCCTGGCACATAGTAGATGCTTAATAAATGTTTATTGATTGATTGGAGAAGTTAGGTTAATAGAGGTTTTAGAAAATCAGGGCTTCTAGCCACCTCATTAATATTTTGGGATCCTTTCTGGTCCTTGCTCAGGGGAATGGAGGGAGATGTTTGGGAAGTATTCAGAGATTCAACTTATGTAAATTGGAAATTTACATGTAAAAATTATGCTTTTGAGATATAATTCAGAGTATTTAAATCTCTGTACAAATAAATAATAAATGGAATACTAAAATTTTGGTAGGATGTGACTCACACTGAACTATTCAAGCAAAGCCTATTAGAGGATTGAAATGCTAAATCTGTCTCTTTGTTCTACATTACGACTGGTCTGCTAGTATTAAAGCAGGCAGATGAAAAGACTTTTATTCAGGTCATGAGAAGTTAGTACCACATCACTTTTTGTCAGCCTAGCCAGGTGAGCACAGAGATGAAGGTGTTGAGTTTTAGGAGTGTTGGGACCCCCAAATAGCGATTGGGAGGTAACAGACAATGGAGGTTGGGCTGGATCAGAGGTGACAGAATTGAAGATTGGGCATAGCCACAATGAAAGGCCAGTTGAGAGGATTACTGGGATGGGTCCATGCCTCAGGTGAACACCAGAGACTTGACCATGTGGGAAAAGGAGAAAACTCAAGGAGAGTTCAAGGGGAGTTAGAAGGAGGGTTTCCCAGGACCCTGCACTCTATCAAAGGTACCTTGCCGCCTCCAGGTCCTGAGCTTTATCCGATATAATTAGAGTTTAGCATTCAGGCAGATCTGTGGAGGTAGGAGTGTGGGATGGTGAAGAAGGGAGTGAAGAGAGAAGTGAGGGTCAGGTGTTTGCTGGGAAGATTTTTATAATGAATAGAATTTACAGAATCCTAGAGTAGAAGAACTGTGATTGCAATTTAAGACAAATATATTTGTGTGCTTTTGAGAATATGGTGAATATTATAGAAACTGTTTTTGAAAGATATTTAAAATTATTCTCCATCCTTTGCCCTGCCCCCTTGCTTTGTTATAGGTGGGGTTTTGTAGCAATTTGCCTGAACAATCAAGACATTATCAAGCATGTTGGGATACAGGCTCTGGAACCTCCCCCTCCTTGAATTCTCCTTGAATTTCCCCACTTGATCAAGTGTCTGGAGTTCACCTGAGGCTATAATCCTCTCAACTGCCTTTCCCCAATCTCCCAATTCTCTGTTACTCTTAACCTAGCCCAGCCCTTCATTGTCTGTTACCTCTGGATTGCCCCTGGCTACTTCCCACCCTTGATCCTATCTAGACCCCATTTTCTTGGTCCAGGTCCCTGGTGTTAAACCTCCCAGTCACCCCTGCCTATTGGCACTCCCATCAAGATCCTCCCTAGACCCCTTCTCCTAGGCACACCAGGCTACTTGGCCACCCCTAGATTCTTCTCCCAGTCTTTTTGTATATAAGATCCATTTTGCCTCCATTAAGGGGCTCAGATTCAATCTGGTCCATTTGCATTAGCTATACAAATGTTCAGATTCCTTAAGAGTCTGGCCAGTATGGTGGATTGTTAGAATCACGCCCACCCTCTATCAGTGTTTTAATAAACCTTGTCTTTGGCTGAAAGAAGGCTTGGGTCGAATTCATTTGGGCAGGACCCATGTGTTGCTATTTTGGGGTCTAAGTACCCCTAAACCTCAACAGAAACTACATTAATGAAGCAGAAATCAGGAAATTCCAAGCTAAATTTACTGACAGAACTTCATATTTGATCATATTATCTGCTCAGAGGTGTTAAACATGAGGCCAATGGGGGCATGCAGTGGACAACACTCCTGAGTGCCACCAGAACCAGATTAAAATGTAATTGAGAAATATTTAACAACAAATAAAAATACAATAAACGTAGACACTATTAATTTGTATATTTCTGAATCAACATGTGGCCCACAGGGACTCATATGCAGTTTAGTGGCCACGTTTCTATTTGAAGTTGATGCCCTTGATCTACATAAGTTCAACATAGTAGCCTGTCTTCTGTACATTCTGTATATGTGTTTATTGTTGTCTTTATTGTTCAGTCATGTCTGATTCTTTGTGACTCATTTGGAATTTTCTTGGCAAAGATACTGGAGTAGTTTTCCATTTCCTTCTCCAGCTCATTTTACAAATGAGGAGCTGAGGCAAATAAGGTAAATGACTCACCCAGTGTCACACAGCTAGTATTTGAGGAACTCAGGGAGATGAGTTTTCCCATCTCCAGGCCTGGCATCCTATTCACTGCTACCCCTTTATTATTTTCTAGGATTCAACAAATACTGTGATAATTATAATATGCTCTTAAATGTAGATATCACTGTGTAAAGTATCACCCAGCTTAGATTTCAGTAAGAACTATAATTTTTTAAAGTTACATATTTAACTGGAAAGGAAAATACCACAACTTTTGATATGAATACTTCTCTAGTTTTTGGATATTTTGTATGACATTTTAAAATGTGGAAGCAGGAATTTACATTTAAAAACTTTTCACCAATAGCTCAAGTGTGTGGCAGGACTGAATCCAGTAATGAGGCACTCAAATGTGTCATCTAACTACCTAATATGGTATCATATTTAGGATAGTTTTTTTTTTTAAGGATGCATGAGCTAAAGCTTATTTTTATGGACCAATGCTGTGAATGGATGGACTCCCTTCTAATTTCAAATTCCAGGTTTGCCAAGAAGTGTTATCTTATTTTTCTAGCAAAAGTACCCCTGTGGTGATAACCTCACTGAGTTCTCAGATATCCTTTATATTATCCAAAGTTAACCCTGAGCTGTGTGATAGTTTTAACATATGGGTAATAGATAGGTGCCACTCTTAATGAACAGTCCCTTCAGTAACTTCTTTACTTACAATATTACTTTATCACCTTCCCTCAGAAAGAAAAAAAAATCCAATTTTTGATTCCATAAATATAGATTCACAACTTGTTCTCAGTTGTAGGAATTGCTGATGGATATTATTTTCTTATTTTAATTCCTTACAATAAGCGGATAGACTAAACGGATTTCATTTTGCATTTGAAATGTAATTAAAATGAGTAACCTTTAGTGTTTGACTTCCTTTCAGTAACGATAAACGATAAACTATACTATCCATCAGAAACATCGCAGTGGTACTTTGAATGCGTAATTTTTTTTTCTTAGAGAAATGGACCACAAATATCAACTTAAAGAGAAACCATTCATTTTTAGGAGTACCTCATTATCTCAAAAAAAAAAGTATGAATCATTATTGGATGTTTGATTATGTTTGGTTTGATGTTTGATATGATTGGTTTTATTTATTTGTTTATGTTCACAACAAACAAAAATTCTTACAAAGTACACACCTTCAAAATAGTTTATCAGTTATTAGCAGAATTGGGGATGTGCCCTTTCATTTAGACAACATGAAACTAAGATAGACTACTGTAACTGACCAGAGGTTTGTTATTTTTGTTTTTTTTTTGTCTCTCCATGTTGACTAAATAAAGTCAACATGTAAAAAAACATAGGTGTGGTCATTGTGTAAATTGTTCTCTTGACTACGCTTCCATCACTTTACATCACTTCATGTGATCTTGTATTTCTCTGAAATGTTTTTATTCATCATTCCTTATGGCAGAATAATAACACTTTACATTCTTATACCATAATTTGCCCAACTGTTCTCCAATCATTGGACATGCATTTTGTTTCCAGTTTCTTATTATCATAAATAATGATGTTGTGAATACTTTTGCATGTGAAGGTCTTTTCTGGCTATCAATAACCTCCTTGGGATATAGTTTTAGTAGTGGAATCCAAGGGTTAGGCGAAGGGTATCAACAACTTAGCAACTTGTATTTTGTCGTTCTAAATTGTATTCTAGACCAGCTGAACCAATTCACACTTCCACCAGCAGTAAAACAGTGTGTCAACTTTTTGGCCTGCCATCAACAAGCATCCCTACCTTTTAGCATCTTTGCTAGATTGATGAAAGCCTATTCGGAGTTATTTGAATTTCAATTTTTCCAACTGTTGATGATTCTGAATTTTTCAGGTGATTATTGATAGAATGTTTTTCTTTTTCATTTTAATTAATTTATTTTTGTTTTTTGTCTATGGAGGAATGACTTGGTCATATATTTGTGGCAATTCCCTATAGATTTTGGACAATTTAATGCAAAGATCATTTTTCTAATCTGTATTCATATCTGTATTTTCTGATTCTAGCTGCATTGATTAAAAAAAACAAAACCCTGAGGTTTCGTTGCTATGGGGAACTCCAGAAAAGGAAATGCCCTCTACCAATGTAGACTGGCGTCTGTGCTACAACTTATAGTTTTAAAGATCTTCCTGATGAACTGAGAGTTTAAGTAACTTGCCCAGGATAATATAGCTAGTCTTCTTGATTCTGAGGCTGGTTTTCTGGCCACTAAATCACACTGCATTTAGTATTAATTTTACTTGTGCATAATTTTTTTTTTATTTTATATAATCCAAATGGTCTATTTTTTCCTTTTTGGTCTCTTCTATCCCATGCCTAGAGAGGATTTTTCCCTGTCACTGTGAAAGCTTAAACTTACAGCCTGTAATATTCTCCCTTTAATAGGAAGATGTGATTTTTATATTCAAATCATTTATCCATTTCAAATTTATCATGGTATGTTTGATTTTAGTACATTTAATTTAAATCACATATATATTAAAATAAATGAATAAAACATTTATAAGTCAAGAGAATAAATTCAAATTTAAGTCCATAACCCCAAAACATGTAACAGACATTTCATGTCTATCAGAGGGGAAATAACATGTTTAAAATAAGCCTGCTGCTTTCTGGAATAGAGAGAATCAAATTCTGTTTTGTTGCTACACTTCTGAGCCAGATTTCTTGATCAGTCTTTGATAGTGAGCTTTTACCTCATCTTATTCAGACCAGGTCACCACGACACTTCTTGGTAATTTCCAAACTATGCTGACTTGACTCAGGCCTTCTTCCGTTTTCTCCTCCTATCTTTATCTTTCTCCTTCTCCTCTCCATCTTCCTCCTCCCATAATCTTCTCCAATGGAAGCCAGAAGAACTTCTAGCTCAGATGTCTGTATACAAACACCCCAAATAAGAGTAACAAGCAAAATGAAGTAGAAAGCTCAACACAAAGAAATAAATTCTATCTCACAGATATTACTGATATTTGGTAGGATAAGATCCATGGAATACTACGGTGTGACTGTACATCATTTAAGAGGAACAAGATAAAAGTGGGAGGGGGAGATATAGTAAAGTTCCATATTAAGAAGATATTTGAGGAAATCTGGAATCAGATGGTAGACAGCATTTTCTATGAATTTGGCTGTGAGACGAAGGAAAGATGGGACCTTAAAGGGACAGTAGAATTAAGTGAAGATTATTGTTTAAGTATCAGAAGACCTGGCATATTTTCTGTAGGTTGCAGAAAAGGAGCTTATATAGAGATATTGAAGATTGGGGGTGGGATCTGAGGAAAAGAATGACAGCTAACAAGCATTTATTTAATATCAGTGAGCCAAGGCACTCTGCTAGGTGCTGCTGATACAAGTACAATCCAATGGCCTTTCCTCAGAACTTAACCTTCTTGACCTCTCTGTACATCTACTGAGCAACCTCTCATCCTAGACACTCTCTTTTCCCTGGGTTTTTGTGATGTATTTTCCTTTATCCTCCTCCCACCTGTCTGCTCTTTCTCAGTGTTCTTTGCTGAAACATAATCCATACTCTATTCCCTGCCACTGGAAAACCCTCTAAATCTCTGTGCTAGGATTTAACTTCTCTTGTCTTCTCTCCTCTCCTTTTCTTTCTTTCTAACCTGTCTCTCCGAACCCACCCAGGAACACAGGGTACAAAAGATCCACCACTATCACCCTTGCCATTCCCCTGTTGACCCCTTCCCCAAACTCTCTCCATCCCAATCCATCCAAGCAGAGGGAAGACCTGTCACTACCATGTGACCTTTTTCCCTTGCTCATCTTGCTTGAGAGCTAAGTCAACAACTCTATTCCTTTTGATGATATGGGGGATTACTGGGTCTTGCCATCTTGTCCTTCAGGCCTTACCATCCACTCTTCTTCTATGCTTTTGAGTCCCTTAGCACTGTCTTCTGACCTATTTATATAATCTAAAGACCATTGGACTTTGCTGTTCCCTTAGGGCTTCTGCCTCTTTTCTTCGGACAGCTGAATTGTCATGTATCATCTCTTACAACTAGAGTGCAAGCTCGTTGAAAGCAGATACTATCTCAGTTTTTCTATTTGTATCCCTGGGCCTCAGTGCAATGCTTAGCATATAATAAAAATCAAGTCCCTGCCTTCAGGGTACTCATATTCCAATGGGGGAGATAACATGCAAATGTATAAATGTACAAACAAGATATATGCAGGATAAATTGGAGCTAATCTCAGAAGGAAAACACTATGATTAAGGAGACCTGGGAAAGGTTTCTCATAGAAAGTGGTATTTTAACAGAGACTTGAAGGAACTGAAGAGGCAGAAAAAAAGGAGGGAGAATATTGCAAAGGGGGACAGCCATGAAAATACATAGAGATGGGAGATGGTATGCTATGTGTTAGGAAAAGGACGACAGTGTCATTGGATTGCAAAGTATGTGTATGGAGGTGGGAAATAAAGTGTAAGAAGACTGAAAAGGTAGGAGAGGACCAGGTAATAAAGGGTTTTAAAAGCCAGAGTATCTTATATTTGATCTTGGAGGCAACAGGGAGAACTAATTAAAATTGAAAAAACTTAAGTTGAAGAACTTAATATTTTCCTTCTCTTTCTTTCTGTTCAAAGATACATTTATAAGTAATTAATTTTTGATGAAACTTGGCAGGCTTCAAGAAGGTATTAAGATATCATCACGATTCAATTTGTGGCAAATTTTCTGTAAATTTGAGCATATTTTAATTTAGGGTAAAGATTAGGTTATAAAAATAATTCATTGCCCTTTGTGAGTTTGACATTTCACAAAACTACTAGTAATACCAGCTTTCCCTACTTTATTGGGGATGTGAAAACAATGAGCCTGATTTCCCCACCAGTTCCTAAGTAATGGTTCACACAATCACAAAGGCTGAATCAACAAGCTTTCATGGTAGTGAGGACAGCAAGAATGTTTCTTCTCTACGCGGACACTTGGAGCAAGGTGATCATTCCCAAGAACGAAGTACCAAAGGCCTCCTGGCATTTAGGGCCTGACAGCTAACAAACACTAACTTTCCGGAAGATTTTTGGGGAGGAGGCAGTTTCATTGTTTCCCAACCCAAGGTATATTGCTATCCTGTAGAATGCTAAAAAAGGTAAATTCTTTACTTATGACTTCTCCATTTATCGTGAGTGGTTCTCACTGACTAGAAGGAAGGGGGAGGGGGAAGAAAATCAGGGTTAGGGGAAGGGGTTCTTAGCCTTTTTCTTGTGTCATCAACCCTTTTGGTAGTCTGCTGAAATCTTTGGACCCCTTCTCAGAATGTTTTAAAATAAAATACAAAGCATTACAAAGGAAGCCAATTATAATGAAATTTGGTTATTAATGTACTTGCATGTGTGCTTATATACATATAAAAGCACATGTAGATTATCTACATAACACACATATACATGTATACACACAAATGAATGTATGTATATATATCAAGTTCATCAACTGCAGTTTAAGAACCCCTGGTTCAGGAAGAAGGATGAAGCCAAAGCTAGCAGGAACAGGATGCAGGGATGAATGAGCAAAAGAAATAGGTTTTTAAAGTTTAGCAGTTTTATGGAGCAAAAGCCTTTGGTTGTAAAAATTTTATTTACTAGGTAAAAATATTTTGTGGGATTGTCTGGTCCACAGTTGAGAAATAGTATCTAATTCTAGGGTATCATTAATCCTTGCTTGAAGACACTCCCATGCTCTCCATCTCTGTTCCACCTCACTTAACCCTTACTTACATACTGCCCATTAATTTGTTAATTGCCTCTTGTGTTGGACTTGTCTCCCATAACTTGACTGCAGGCTACTTAGGAGCTGGGACCAGGAGGTCAGGTCTGGCAGATGTGACATCTGTAGAGCAGGAGGTGAGACTGGAACATCAGGGCCAGAAGAACCCTAGAAGGTTCCACAGCCCCAGGCAGCCCAGGGGTGTCTGTTGTGGGTGGCAGTTGGCAGTCTAGGGTGTCTCCTCCATTCTGCGATGAAAAGAGCCCCTTGCAAGAGGGCCCTCTGGAGGTACTGAAAATTCATTTTTGTTTGGGTGGCCCAAGAATGGGGTGTTGCTAAACTGGCATGCCTAAATTCTAGGTGGTAGAGGTTTTCTTTTCTTGTTTCTCCGTTAAAGTTTGAGGTGAGAGTAGGGGCAGTGTAGGGAGAACATTTTGAAACCTGTGCCTTATATCTGTGGTATCAAACACAAATAAAAAACGATCCCTGGGGGTCGTACATTGATTTACAAAATCACAAATTAACATTATCTATGCAGTATTTTTATTTATTTTCTTAAACACTTCCTAATTACATTTTAATCTGGTTTGCTCTCAACAATGGGGAGTTTTGCTGGACACAAGTGACCAGCGAGTCTGACACTTCTGCCTTAGGTGATCCTGAGAGAAGATGCATAGGGGAAAGAGCACGGAAGGAGATTTTGGTTGATGAAAATGTTTGCCTCGCGATTTGCAAAAGTTTGTCTCGCACTTTCTACCTTTTTTTTTTTTTAAGCAACATCCCCTCCCAGGAGATAAAGGAATTCGCACTAAGGTGTTACCCCTTAAAGCTAGCTACTAATCATTTGATCTAGATTGAACTCGCAAAGTGCTTTCTAACTAAAGTGTTCTTATTAGGATTAGCACTTTAAAATGATATGCACAGAGGGATTTAAGTCAAAGAAGAAATCACTAATAGTGGACTATCAGACTCTATAGCACCTTAGTAAAGGATTTGGGGGCCTGAGGATGCCTAAAACATAAGGTTTACAAAAAACTCTACCTAAGCAATCGCCTAATTTGCTCAGACCAGAGGGTGGTGGATTTTCCTTTTTTAGGCTAATAAGCATGTAGATATGCAGGCTCCTATAAGGCAGAGATTGTTTCCTTTGTGTTTGTATCCTTGGGTCCCCAACACAGGGCTCTGGTACCTAGCAGTTGTTCTAATTAATGTTTCTCCAATTGAAATTGGGCATTTGGTTCTCTTTAGGAACCTTCCCAGTGCTTCTGAACTCAGTAGGAGGCTGGTTTCCATTATTTTGTGATAAAGATGGATCCATGAATAAAATGAGTCACCAGTATTATCTAAAACAGAAAGGACAAGAGTGTAAATAATTCCTGAAACTATGGTACGTTTTTTCTGACTGTGGAAGGAGAGGTTTAAATGTCTAGGAAATATCTCCATGAGAATCCGGGTTGAGTGGAATTCCCTAGCAAGGTCCTAAGTTGGGGACAACAGGTAAAATGGGACACACATCACACTATTCCTCCTAACCCAAATCTGAAGTTTTAAAGTCTATTTCTTATTTAACTCCCTGGCAGTTTTCGATATGAGATCAAAGAATAACAACAGACCGAAAGATGCTTTTACAATTTCTTTCCGCAGGAGGGCTCTCCGCGAAGTTCCCAGGGCATTGAACACGCAAGCGCAAAGGACTCTCTCCCCTTCCTCCGCTTTTATAGGGAGGACCCGTTCCCAAAGAGACTACAAGTCCCAGCATTCAGCTGCGAGCGGAAGACCAACAAAGACCAGTAGTTGGTCAGCCCAGCTTCCAGACACCACTGGGGACAGTTGCATGCTGGGATTCGTAGTCCTCATGTGAGCGGACATTCTGCGGGTGACCACGAGGGCTTCTGTACAACCGCTTCCGCTGTTTCGTGCGCGGTGAGGGTTATTCCTCGGACGTTTCCGCTACCAGTTGCTCACGCAGCCGCCCCCTCCCCAGGCTCCCGGGACTCCGTGGCTCTCCCTCCCGCGTGCGTGTGCGCGTACGTGTGTTTACACGCAGGCCGCCCGCCCACAGACACACACGCGGTCTGGGTGAAGCACGTGAGAAGCCGCCCCCTTGGCCACACCCTCTCCCCTCCGTGAGGTCATCACGTCTTCCAGGAAGTCGTCATGGACTGGGGGAACCGGCGCGAGATGACTCGCGGAGCACAGGGCGGGAAGAGCTGAACTAACCACTTACGCCCCTGCCCCACACCCGGGACGCTGGGATTTCCGCGTTACTGTGGCTTTAAATGGAAGCCGGGCCCTAAATACGCAAGCGTTTACGACTCTGCCTTCCCTCTCCCTGTTCCATCCTCCCTCCCCATCCTGACCCTCTCCTAAAGGAACAGTTACTACTTTTTCTCACACCTTTCTAACCTCTCCTTCCACTCCGCCTCTCTTCCCTTGAAGTCGCTATTCCTCTCTCCCCCTTTGGGGGAGGGCTAACCTTCCTCCGTTCGCTTCCTGGTCTCGAGCCCGGCGGCGAGCGCGTTGCCATAGCGACCCGTCCCGCGCGCCCTGTTGCCCCCCAGCCCCCGGGAACTAGAGGCGGAGGCGCTGAAGCAGGGGAGCGGGCCCGGTGCACACGCGGCCGGGAGGGTGATGGAGGCGCCGGCGGACCCCAGCGGCGGCGGCGGTGGCGGCGGCGGCGTCGGGGACTCTGCCACCGCCAAGGGGCCAGAGTCGGGCGGCTCTGCTGAGGGCCCAGCGGCGCTGGCGTCGGCCGTGACCGAGATCCGCTGCCCGGGCCCCAGGCCGCTGAGGCTGCTGGAGTGGAAGGTGGCGGCCGGCACGGCTGTGCAGATCGGCACGGTGCTGGCTGTGTGTCTCCCCATCGTGCCTCCCGCCGGCGGAGAAGCGGGCGCGCTGCCGGCTTGCAGTGCGCGTCGGAGAGCCGGGGAAGGAGAGGGAGAAGGGGGCGGCGGCGGCGAGGGGAGCCCCCACCTGTGCGGGAACCAGCGCGGGGAGCCCTTTCCCTGCCCGGAGGCTGGCGGCTGCGGCCGGACCCAGCGGTTGGCGGAGCGCAGAGTGAAGTCGGAGAGGGCAGGAGTGGTGCTGGAGCTGTGTGCGCAGCGGGGACAGGTGGTCCCTCCAGGGTAAGCCGCTTGCCGGGGGCGCTCCCGTGGTTCCCCCACCCCTCGTCCCCGACCTTTCCAACGCCCCCTGATAGGTGCCGACCCAAGCAAGCTCTCCTCCCCATCCGACAGCCGCAGGCATCTTTGGGCACCCACTTGTTTCTGTTTGCCGACCCGGTGAGACTGGCCCGGGCCGACCTGGGGAGGAGGAGGAAGGAGACTGAGGGAACTAGCGACTGTGCCCAAGCCCGAGTGTTTTCGTTCTTTTTCCTGGAGGGCGGAGGCGGAGAAACTATTCAAAACCGAGAACTTCCGCCGTCTTTAACTTTATGGTCCCGGGACCCTCCTGCACGCCCTCTGTTCTTCTGCTCCTCTTCCTCCCCCCCAATCCCACCCCCAGGCACCTGGGAGGACCACCGAGCTGGGACGGGGGGCCTCTGCGCCTGGTGCATTATAGTAAATCCTCTCACCGACCCGAGAATGCGAGGAGGAGGCAGGTGCTGTTCTGGGAGCTCTCCTGCATCCTAGCTTTTCTATTCCTCCCTCTTTCCCCACCCCACCCGCTGCTCTGCAGGTGGGTTTAAAGGGGAAAATAACGTGATTAAAATAAGGCCCTTACTCTCAGGAATAGCTAGAGGATTCTTTGTTGTCAGGTTTCTGAGGCTCACGTCTGACAGAGATGCCTTAATCTATCAAATGATGACGTTTCTGTAGGGAATGAAAAACGCATTCACCTTGAAATCTGGCTTTTTTTAAATTTGTTTTATTTTTTTGCTATTCCCACCTTACTCTCTGCAGCTTTGGACTCATCTCCTTTAAATCGCTGCTTACTAACTGGACACACAGAAGTTGTTTTTTTTTTTTAATTAAATCTGATTTTCTTTTCTTCTTGAACAAATCTTTTTTCTTCTGTAGCCAGAAAGCTGTGGTTGTTGTTATTTTCATATTACAAAAAATTTGAGGGGATTGGAGTCAGTCTCTAAGAAAACCAAGCATATTTATCCCACTTCTTTTTAAAAAAAATTTTATTTGATTTTAAGATTTAAACAGAAAATTGTGATACTGAAATATGTACATATACATACATATACGGATCTATGTTTAAATACATAGACATCTATGTATGTGTGTGTGTATATACACATACATATACACATATATGTATACATGCACGTATCTGAACCATAATTGGTTATTGTTTTGATACACTAACTTGTTCAAATTGAGCTGGTATTTGGTGTTGTCTGTCTCTTTTTTTCCTGAGCTCTAATCTTGTGAAACTAAGTTATAAAAATGCGATACAATTGTGCATCATAGCTAAGAAGAATGTATGAGACTGAGCTCTCTAGAGTATAAAATTATATCAAGCTTTTGAATCTAGCCAGACTTCTATCCTGTCCCAGTACTTGTTTGTTTCAAACTCTGTGATCATATATTTGACCATATACCTTTTACTGAGTCATTGGGTCATCATAAGATAATTAAAGCTGAAAAAATAATCATTTCACTTGAGTGGTAGAATCCACTGCTGAAATGTCTTTTTTTTTTTTCCAAACATTGTAGATTACTTTCATCAAGTTCTTGAACTTGTGGTATTCTTTACTGTGCAGTAGCTCTAAGGAAAATTGGCCTGTAATTAATTTTCTTTCCCCATGGGTTTAAAGTAATGCTATTTGTTTTGTGGTGGTGGTGGGGAGTGGTCAATTTTTTGTATGGTATTATTATTTGCAATTGGTGAAAATAGCATAAATTAACCTTTTTGTAAGACCTTAGGGTAAGCATGATGTGGAGGGTAGAAAGCTATCTTGAGTGTCATTCAGAACTGTGTTCAAATTCCACTTCTGACACATGCTGGCTGTGTCCCCCTGGGCAAGCCAGTTACCTCAATCTGCTAAGCAACCCTCTAAGACTAGGAGTTACAGAATAATAGCTGATTTGAGAGAGATTTCCTTCACTTTCAGTTCCCTACACCAATGAAATTACAACCCACAAAGGTAACTTAGGTTTAGCCTAAAGGTAAAAACAAATCAATTTAATTGCTTACATAGCATTTGTTGTTATTATTCCATATATATGTGTGTGTGTGTGTGTGTGTGTATATATATGTAATAATATGGCATCATAGATCTAGAACTGGAAGGGAGCTCAGAGTTTAGCCCCTTCTTTTTACAGATGAGGAAACTTTTGACCCAAGGAAGTTAAGTAACTTGCCCAAGATCATATAGCTAAGGACATGTAAGAAAAGAGATTTGAACATCAGATTCAGTGCTTTTTACTACTTTTTTTTTCCACCATTGAAATTAAATTTGACAGGAATGTCAATCTTTTGGTATATTTTTGCTCTTTCAGTTCAAGATATGAATATGAGAAAAGGCATTTCCAACCCTTGTGAAGTTCAGACTAATGGAGGATAGAACATTAGCAAATAAATACATCTGCAGTGAGCATTTGCCATTACAATTGCCATTACAAGAATCGCAAAGCAAGGTGAAGGTCCGTGGTTTTTTACATTTTAGTTGGGCTAAATAGGTAAAGAGGTGAAAGGGAGGTTTTTTCAGGCATAGGGAACACTAAAAGCAAAAGTACAGGATACATTTGGAGGACAGAGAATAGTCTGTTTTGACTTAATCATAGAGTATTTGGAGGGAAGTAATATGAAATAAGACTGACCAAATTGGTTCCACTTGTGCAGTCAAGACAAGTCAGCAAATGTTTATTAATCTCTTACTATATGCCAGGAGTTGAGCTCACAGTCTAATGCAGAAGACAACATGCAAACAGCTATTTACAAGCAAGATATAAACAGAATTAATTGGAGATAAGCCCAGAGGGAGGTCACTAACATTAAGGAGGACAGGGAAAGACTTCTTGCAGATGGTGGGATTTTAGATGAGACTTGAAGAAAGCCAGGGAATCCTGGAGAGGGAGCATTCCAGGCATGAGATGCCCAGGAATGTGTGAAAATACATGAAGTCTGGAGATGAAGTGTTGTATGTGATCCATAGCAAGGAGGCTAGAGCCAGAGTAACTAGATCACAGAGCAAACTGGGAGAGTAAGGTGTAAGAAAGTTGGAAAGGTTTTTGAAGGTCAGAGTATTTTATGTCTATGACCCTGAAGGCAATAGGGAAGTGACATGGTCAGACTTAGGCTTTATGAAGACCACTTGGGTAGCTTAGTGGAAGATGGCCTGGAGGTCCTTTGATGCCAGAGGAGTTTGAAATTTGTTTAGTAAGTAATAGGGAGAGGGATCTCCTGAAGAATTGAGCACAAAATACTTACGTGGCCAAATAGCCACATAAGGAAGATTAGTCTGTCAGCTGTTTGAATGATATTTTGGAGAAGAGAGAGAGTGGTAAGACCTATTTAGAGACTGTTGCAATAGTCCTGGCAAATGTTATTGGGGTGGTGGATATGGGATTAGTAGGAAGAAGATGGATATGAGAGAGCTTGTAGAGGTATAATTAACTAGGACTTCACAGTGGGTTGGATATGTAAGGTAGAGAGGAAAGAATCAGAATTTTGAAAAGCTGATTGTTAGACCATTGATGACCTATGGCTTGGTAGTATTAATAGAAGTGGGGAAGTCGGAAGGAAAAACAAGTTTAGGAGAAAAGATTAGAAGAATAGTTTTGGTCATTTTGAGTTGGAGTTGGCTATCCTGTTGGAGATATACCACAGGCTTAGAACATTCAGGTCCAGAGCTCAGAAGAGAGGGCAAGATTAGAGATAATAGATGTGGGAATCTTCTGCATTGAAGGAATCCCTTAATACCCTTAGTGAGTGAATGAGATTGTCCAGGGAGAAAGAGTGCAGAAGAAAGAGAAGATTATTTTGGACAATAGTAGTAAGCAACACCCTTCCTCAGCCTCTCTACTAGTGCAGTGCTTTGCACAGAGATACGTGGTGGATAAAATTGGATGAGGAGCCAGTGAAGAAAACAGTTGTAGTTATTGAATTGGGAGGAAAACTAGGAAAGTATATATTCTCCGAAGCCAATAAATCCTGTTCAGCGCTGGGATATGGCAGAACAGTGTCAAATTCTGGTGGAAAATAAAAAAGAACCATAAGAAAGGCTGTTGAATTGGCAGTTAGATGGTCATTGGCATTTTGAGACAGTTTCAATAGAATGGTAGGAGTTAAAGATGCAATAGGTTGAGGAAATGGAGGCATTGGTTATGGATGACTTTTTCAAGAAGTTGTGTGTCCAGGAGAGAGGTGGAATGGTATCTGGAATGGTCAAAGGAGGAATTGGTTTTTAGGATTTGACACAGTAGTTTGATATAAGCTAATGATAATGTCTTCCTTGGGCAACTTTTCTTTCTCCTGATCTTTATTACATGACATGTTTTTTTGTGTGTTTTGAGTCCCCTTTTTGCCACTAATTCTCCATGTGTCATGACCTTGGGAGATATCTTTGGATGGGTCTTATCTTTACCTGTAAAAAAGGAAGGACGTTGATCTCTTAAGTATGCCTCTCTTAGCTTTAAGATTCCATTATGTACAAAATGTGCATGTGTGTCTATCTTTATATACACAATTCTCCCAATCAACAAGTATTATTAAGTACCCACACTGTGCTTGGCCTAAGGGAATAGGGACAAAATGACAGTACTTATGGGGGCAAAGACAAAATGACAATTCTTAAGGGAATTTATATTTTCTTGGGGGAGATAATGTACATAAATAAGCTTATACAGAGTATATTGAAGATAATTTGGAGGAGGAAAGGGAGGTACTAATCACTGGGGGATCAGAAAAGGCTTCATGTAAAAGGTGGCACTTATCATAGTTTTGAAGGAAACAGTGAATTATAAGAGACAGAGGTGAGGACGGTGCATTCCAGGCATGGGCTTTCCTGCTTTGTTCATTAGGCTCCTTAGTGTTTGTGAGAACTCGTCTTTGGTGAAGCTTAGCTAGGGAAAGACCATTTAGCAAAGTCATTAGTTAGGGCCCTGTTTGCATTTCTTCTGGCAACTCTAATTATATTTGTTTGAACTAAGGTTTAATGCTTCATTATAATCATTAGTGTGTGCCAAGGAATGATGTATTTTAATTTCTACAAGCATGCCTGACTTTTTCAGTAGGAGCAAAGGATGTTTATTTTCACATACGTGGGCACTTGTGATTAAGAAATAGGCCTTAAAACTAAAGTGTTTTTTTTTTTTCTTCATAGTTTCTTTGTGTGATATTGCCATTTCATATGTGAACATTTTTGAGGCATTGGGGTATAGTGTTCAGAGTACTTCACTTGGAATCAGAAGAGATCTTGGTATAAATTACTTTTCTAATACACAGTCATTGTGTGACCTTGGGCAAGTCACTTATGCTTCTGTGATGTCTTACATATTATGGTAAATGTGACATAGTCTTTTCTTGGTAACTTAAGTACATTATGAACCTCAGTTTTTGAATGTGGTCTTAATTTCTTCTTTAAAAAAAAACTTGAATTTTATTTTTTAACATTTTAAATGAGGGGGTTGAACCAGATCTTCAAGTTCTGAGTAGCCTTTGGGAGTCCTTTCTCATCCAACAGTGCTCTTGATTTTGTGATTTTGTAAATCACTAAATGACTCAAGACTACTCTCTATGCCTTTGAGTTTCTGGTTTTCTTTCTTTTTTTCAAAACTTTTTCTGTTGCTTATCTTGCTGCCATCTATCACTTTCAGCTCTGTGCTTTCCTATAACAGATCTGATGTTTCTGTTCCTCTCCCTCCCCATTCTAATTTGCTTTTCCATCTGCTTCTAGCAGATATTAAACAGTAAAATAATCAAACTTTTTAAAACTTGTAAAATAAAGTTAAGTATTAGACTCTGAGGGAGATATTCACATTTTGACTGCTGATGTACAATTTTCACTTACTATTTTTTTTAAAATTCAAAATCTTGTACTAGGTTATTTGTCAGAATACTAACCTTGAAGGTTAAATTATATTAGTGGTATGTGCCTGAATTATTAATCTGAAACTTGAGACCTGGCAAAAGAACTTTATAAATCATCTAGTTCAACTTCCACATTTTATAAATGAGGAAACTGAAGCATAGAAACAAGTGATTTGTACAGAGTGACACAACAAATAATATTAGTGGCCAACAATAAAACTTAGAAGTTGTTCAAAATAATATTATGTTTAAAATTGTTTAAAATAATGTTAAGGAAAAGGAAGATCTCATGTAAGCACCTGTAATCTGACATTGTATTGTTTCAGTATTGCTTACTAAATAAAGCATGATATTAAAGAGAAATGAAACAGAGATTGTTAGCTTAAAAATAATAAGCCTGTGAGGCAATTTTTTAAAAAAAAATCTTGACTTGGATTATTTGATCAGCATTCTTTTGGTACCTCTTCCTAAAGAACTTCCATTATATTCCTTTTTCAGTGATGTGCTTTTTGAATATTTTAGAGATTAGTCTATACCAATAAAATATCAGCATATTCCCAAACTTAATGATAGTTTACGTAATTATTTAAGATTTTTAAATCAATTTACATTTAAAAAGTTTTATCCTCATAACAGTTGAATTAAGTTATCATTGCAAATATTACTCTCTCCATTTTATTGATGAGGAAATCTTAAATTCCTTAAGTTGTACAGCTTGTAAGTAGTAGAGTTGGCTTGAATTTGAACCCAAGTCTTCTGGTTCCAAGGTTGGTCATCTTTCCATTAAACCAGGTAGGTGTAATTACAGGGGGCATAAGTCTGGTATTTGTGTAGCTTTGAGGCTGTGCATGCCACATTGCCTTATATAGCCCAAGTTCAGAAATGCTATGCATATGTTTGAACACTGAAGTAAAATTTAAACTAATTTTGATTTGAGAATTTTTAACACCATTTGAACCTGTTCATTCCTAGAACTGAAAATCATTGTTATTTTTGACTTTTTGTCTTATGACATTGCTGTCATTGGCACAGAATATCCTATTTGCGTTGTACATCTCAAGGTATGACCACAAACAAACAAAAAACCAACAGGGCAAGGCAAATGTGAGAAGAGGTCATTAGAAGTCATCTCCAAGTGTCTGTAATAGTAAGTTTGGAGAAGACTGTTACTACTGAAGCATGAAGATTGTATTTATACTCCAAAAGAAGAATTTTTATGATGGTATGACAATACTCTTCAGTATTTCAAGAAGCCATGATTCCTTTGGTGTAGCAACATTGTGGTGTAGTAACGAGTCTGTATTTTGAGTTAGATATCTATGTGAACTAGAACAAGTCACTTTATAAGTCACTTCACTTTAGTTCATACATAACCTTATATTTAAAATGGAGTTGGGGTTATTTGATTATTTGACAGCTGAGGTACTTTTTAGATTGAAATTTGTGATCTTCTGACACACCTTCTTCTGATGAAACATTGCAAGTCCCTCTGGATCTTATTTTCGTTAGTTTTTGTAACTATCACGAAAAACCCATTACTTGGTGGTCAGCTTTAGGTTACTTGCACTTAACTACACTAGTCCTTAACTATCCTGATCTGTTACCATTGGATACTCGGAGTCTTTCTAACTTGGACCTGCCTTAATTTGTTCTGTGTTGGTATGCCATAAACTTCAAGAACCCAGGATCATTTCCATAAGGCATCACAGGATTTTAATGGGGAAAGGGAAGGGACCTCTCTAGCTAAAAGAAGATAAATTAATTTAACTTTAAGACCAAACCTCAGTGTATTAGTTTAATTATTACATTGCATTTGTATTTTATTTTCTAGAAGCAGAAGACTAGGGGTAAGGAAATTTGGTGTGAACATTCACCTAGAACACTCGAAACATTCTAAAAATCTGTAGGGAAAGAATGTTTTTGCAAACTCAATATACTTAATACTTCAATTTTATTTATAATAGTCTAGGCTTTTTGGATGTTTTCTAAAATCTTTTCCTTTTTTTCCCCCTTCAAACTGGCATCAGTGATCTTGGTTGCTTTAGAAATTAATTCCAGTTAAGCTATTTTTTTCCTTCCCTGTTGACTATTGCTCAAACGATCGCATTTAACTCTGCAGGGTGTGAAAGTATCACATAACCCAGTGAGTTCTATTAAACTAGCAGTTGGTTGTATTTCAAGTCTAGTTATAGTTTAACAGGCAACAGTTAAAACTTTTTACTTCCTTTGTCTCATGGTGGCAAATTATGTATGGGGTGTTGGTGGTGTTGGTGTTAATTTCTTATTTGAGTGCTTTAGAATTAAACTTATTTAAAGTCTGTGAGTCTTATAGAATGTTTGGTGTTTAAAGATGCTCTATGCTGAGGTGTCATAGTCACAGCCTCAAGCAGCTAGCAAAACTTCTGAGCGAGGCCTAAACCAGATTAAAATGTAATTGGAATATGTTTAACAAAATAAACAATGTTAATTTGTGGTTTTCTAAGTCAATATCTTTTTCTATTTGAGTGTGACAACACTGCTCTATAGGATCCGAGAAAGTATAATATATGTTGTCAGACACTGATTTCTTAGCATAAGTGTGTATTTTGGCTACTGTTATGTTATTTAAAAACAAAAACAAACTTTTTTTTTTGAGTTAACAAATGGTACCTGAAGAATTTCTGAATATATTGTTTCCAATTAAAACTTATTCTTAAGCTAGGGTTGGTGAATTTGTTCTTTTAATGTTTTGATTACTGGATTTCTATATAATTGGTTCCTTTTATAATCCTATAATATTTTATTTTATACATTTAAAAACCTAATCTCAAGAGAAGGGGTCCATAGCCTTCATCAGACACCCTTGGACTGGGACTAAAAAAAGGTGAAGAACTCAAGTCAAAAATAATTGTTGGGATGAGAAACTGCTGAGCTTCACCTGTTGATTATGCTTGTTCTTCTTTTCTCAACCTCTGATTTGTGGTATTTGAACTGTGAGGCTTTGGGACTGACTCGATGCATGTTGAAATCTCCTCCATGCCTTCCTATTTTGTGCTGAACAAAGGACATGTCCAACATAGTAGAGGCCTTTCTCTTGTCTCTCTGTCTTGCTAAAAGAGAAAAGTACATTTTATGATGCAGAGATGAAAAAGACTTTTGAGTTGAGGAAACTGAGACTCCAATAAATGACTTGTCCAAGGCCAAAGAAGTAAGTAGCAGAATCAGGATTCAAACAGATCTTAAGACTGTATATGGGATTCCTTATATACATATATACCTTTTATACCATTTTTTTTATGTATTCACCATTATTGGTAACAGCCTGTTGTCTACTTGTGCATATCATCTTTCTTAATATTACCTTTTTAGTTATTTGTAAGTTTTATTCATCTAAATTGTTTCATGACTTGCATGGAATCACTTGGGAGAGATGTACTGATGATAGAAAGTGAGCATTTATGACAGTGAGCTGTTTGGGACAATAGAAAGAACTGTGTAGTTTCTAAAATGAAGTCTAGCCTGATCTTTCCCTGTAAGCCTTTTCCCATCTCATTGTCCATCTGCTACACTCATTCGTGATATACATATTGATGAACTTACTTGGTTGGCTGCATGCCACTGTCCAGGCAACATGTATTTTTGTTTACCCCACCATTTTACTATACTGGTGGTATATATGGAAAAATTAAAAGTCAGAGAAGAGAAGAGTATAGGTATCTTACTTTGAAAATTTGTTCCTCATATATACTGAAATACTTATACATCACTTTTTGTGATAGCAAAGAATTGAAAATAAAGGAGATACCCCTCCACTGGGTAATGACTAAACAAATTGTGGTATATGAATGTAACGAAATAGTACTGTGCTGTAAGAAATGATGTCTGTGATGAATACAGAAAAACATGGAAAGATCTGTATGAATTGATGCAGAGTGAAGAAAGTAGAGCCAATAAAAACATATACACAATAACTAATACAATGTGAATGGAAATAACAACTACACAGCCAAAAAAAAATCAGGATATAACAGAATTATAAAGATCAAGCAGACTCAGGTGAAGAGATATGATGGAACATCCCCAACCCACCCCTTCAGAAAGCTGGGAGGTCCATAGGCATCACAATTGCACATCTTTTCAGATTTTTTTCAGTAAATATCGGTTGTGCTGAGTTTGGTTTTTTTTTTTCTCCTCTGTAAAAATACTGTTTGTTATAGAGGATGGCTCTGGGAAGAGGGGGAGATACTTGATAACTATGGTGATATAAGAAACAGAAAACAGCAATAAAAACTTATTTTAAAAAATAAAGATAAGTAAAGTAGCTCAAAAGACATATATTCTTCATAAATTGACTTAATAGGACAGTGCAGTTTTAAAGGAATGCTGTAAAAGAAGTATTAAAAATAAATTTTCATAATTTTATATTTTTGTATTAGGATTTTCTTGAGGGAGGCTGAGCATATTTATTTTATCTTCTACTTTGTTTTGTTTTATCTTTAAGCTGACCCCTTTCAGATTCTGCAGTGTAGCTAAACTTCAGTTGTATTGTGGGTTTCTGCCTCAACAACAATTCTGAGAAATTGTTCTTAGATGGCTCGTGACCAAATTTGTGGTTAGGCCCAGCTCTGTCTCTGATAGCTAGACTTTTAGTGGCAAATTAGTGTCATTTACTTTCAGGCTGAATATAGTTTTTCTTTTGGTGGGTGATGGAAGAGTAAAAGAGTAGATAATTCATAATGATCATACTAAAGAATCTTGGTAATAAAGCTTTTTTAAAAAACTCATGGAATTTTCATAATAAATAGCAAAATTTACATTAAAATAAAGGAATTTAGAATTTTAGAGTCGTAAGGGACTTAAGTAAGACATTGGTCTAAGAGTTCTTATCCTAGGCTCTGTGGAACTTGGATGGGGAAAAAATTACATCTTTGATTCAATATAATGTTTCTTTTGTAACTATGTATTTTATTTTGTTAAAAATGTTCTTAGAAGGGTCCCATAAGTTTACCAGACTACTAAAAATGGTCTATGAGGGAAGGGGACAGGAAAGAAGTAAGTATTTATATAGTGCCTACTATGTGCCAGGCACCATGCTACGCATTTTACTCTAAAAAAAAGATTATCCTTTGCTTTGGTCCAACATGTGTGTCAATAGAGGAGGAAAATGGGCCTCTTTTGAGAGCTAAAACTTTTGCTCTTGGTTACATAGCTGAATAGTGGCAGGACTCAACCAAGTATTTGACTCTTAGTCCAGTGTTCTTTTTACATTACTATTTTTTGTTTGTTTTTGTTTGTTTTTTTTTTGCTAGGCAATGGGGTTAAGTGACTTGCCCAGGGTCACTCAGCTAGTTAAGTGTCAAATATCTGAGGCCGGATTTAAACTCAGGTCCTCCTGACTCCCGGGCTGGTGCTTTATCCATTGCGCCACTTAGCTCCCTTACATAACTTTTTTTTTTTTTTTTTTACATTGTGCTTAAGCAGAAAAAAATTGACTTAATTTACCTAATTTGCTCATTGAAGATGGGTACTGAGTACAAAAGTACTAAGGATAGCTTTGGGCTTCTTTGCTTTAATACAAAGAATGATTATTTTAGGAGTTACTTCATGATTTTTCTATTTTTATTTTTGATGGCCAAACCAGGAGGAATACAATCTATCTGGTATTTAATAACCTTTTTTACTCATAGCTTCAGTTCTCTATAACGTTGCTCTTTTTTTGGGGGGGGGGTTGAGATGCAATAATAGTATCAAACAGAGTAATTGCTCTTATGGAAATCAGTGATACCTTGTTTTGCCCTTCTTTGTTTCCTGTTCTATAACCACATACATCTTTTTCTCAGAAGGTACTTGAAGCTTGGTGAATGAATTTTTGTTTGTTCGGTATAGGCATAGGATGCTGAAGAAATCTATATTCACTGGCTCTCTTCCTTGACAATGCCGTCTTAAGACACCTTTGGACTTAATGATGGAAACAGAAAGTCATTTATCTCCCTTTTTCAAAGTATTAGGTTCAAGTGATATGGGCTAGGGAAATCTACCTATGTGACTCATCATAACATGATCTTACATTGTTTTGGTCAGTATGACAAATATATTGACCTAGTGATATTAGACAGTTTAGGATTAGGAATACATTGGGGAGGCATGATTAGATGGCAGGTTTGTATGGGGAAAAAAAAAGTAGGGGTTTTAGTGACCTACAAGCCCAATAACAGATAGTGCAGATGCGAACTGCATTAAAAGAGGCATAACTTCTAAGAATAAAGAAGTTCTAGTCCCTCTGTACTCTGCTCTTATTCCACCTTATTTTGAAGTATTGTATTCAATTCTGTGCATCTTGATTTAAGAAGGAGATTGATAAGGCTGGAAGGTATCCAGAGCAGGGCAACTGGTCTGGTAAAAGTCATATGAAGATTGAAGAAACTGGGGATGTTTAAATAGAGAAAAGGACTGAGGGCCAGGTAGAGGGTAGAGTGGGATGGGGTATGATAACTTTCTTCAGGTTTTTGATGGGCTGTCATATGGAAGAGTGATTCTATTTCTATTTTGCCCCAGAGGGCAGAGCTGGGAGCAGTGGGTAGAAGAAATGACAGAGGCAAATTTAAGCTTGATGTTAGGGTAAACTTCCTATCAATCAACAAGCATTTATTACCTACTTCATACTGTACCAGGTACTGTCCTAAGCAATGAGGATATAAAGAAAAAGTGAAAATAGTCCCTACCCTTAGGATTATATCCTAATGAAGGAGACAACATGTACATGTAGGTATGTATATGGCAGATGCACAATAGATACCAGAAAGCCTTAGAGGAGAAGGCACTAGCCGCTAAAGAGACCCAAGAAAAGCCTTCTGCTTCAAGTGATCTTGAAGAAAGCCAGGGATTTAAGGAAGTGGAGGTGAGGAGGGATTCCAGCCATGGGGGCCAGCTAGTGCAAAGGTGGGAGACAGGGCCTGTAGTAGGCAGGTATGAATTGTGTGGAGTGTAGTAATGAGTGGAAGATGATATGTGAATTGGGAAAAGCTTTACATGCCAAACGGAACTTTGTGATCCTAGAAGTAATAGGGAATCACTGGAATTTAATGAGTAGGAAATGACATGAACAGACTGGAACTTTCAGGAAGGATGGATTGGGTAGGGAGACCAGTTAGGGAGCTAATGCAATAGTCTAGGTCAGAGATGATAGAGACTTGAACTAAGGCTAAGTGCTGTGGGAATAGAGAGAAAGGGAGATACACATATATATATACACACACACACACACATATACATACACACACACACACACACACCCATACACCCATACACATACATATATCCTCAGATGCTTACTGGCTGTGTCACCATGTGTGAGTTACTTAACCTCTCTGTGCCTTGGTGTCTTCATTTGTAAAACTGGGATAATAGCACCTACCTCCCAGGATCAAATGAGATAATAACTGGGAAGTGCTTAGCATGGTACTTGGCAAATAATAAACACTATATAAGTGTTAGCTGTTATTATGTTATTATGTATGTGGGGTGAAGAGATAGTAAAGAATCAAAGATAACACTGAAGTTGTGAACTAGGATTGAGTACAAAATTGACTTTAGTTTATGAACAGGTTGTGTTCATAAAGTTTATTTGTAAGTCATTTGATTGGAAATTAGAGTACATTTTCCTATAAGTAGTGGGTCAATTCATTAAGAACTAGTTGTAATTCTTTACATTTATGATTGAAAAATGGAAAATAACATCATTACAGTATTAGTAATAGAATAAAATCAAGTTTAGTAAAAAGTGTTTTATGTTAAATGCTAGTACTTGAGAAAAAGCAGGCTTAATTATCAAGTAGTTGGAGACTTTGGACTTTTGTAAAGAGCCTTAGAGGTTGACACTAGTTCTTTGTTTAATTTCATTTCCAAACCTAGCATTCCATTTCCTTGATTAAAATGGACACACTCATACAGCTTGGCGACTGGTCCTGCAGGTGATATAGTCACAGCTACTGAGAACCCAGAAAAGAAAGTTTTTGTCAAAAAATTTAACATCAAAAACTGACATGTGGTTTTTGTCAATGGAAATGACTTTAAAGAAGAGGTATTACCATCTGCTTTGTACCTATACCCTCAGGACCATGGAACCTCTCCATTTTACCTATAGCTGAAACCTTCCATATGCTTTATCTCCTCTATTAGAATGGAAATTCTTTGAGAAAAGAGACTGTCTTACCTTTCCATTTGTATCCCTAGTGCTTTGCACTTGGCAGATAATTAATTAATTTTTTTTTCCATTCATTCATGGCCATTGATCAAAATTAGGTCTATGTATCATATCACTTATTCACTTTTTAGACTTCTCTTTGCAGTTTGGCTTCAACTGAAGATTTTCTCTGAGGTGACTGGTAACCTAAGTTACTGGTAACTTAATTGTGAAATCTAGTGATTTCTTTCACCCCAGTACTTAGCACAGTGCCTGGCACACGTAACAGGTGCAACAAATGTTGCTTGTATTAAATTGAATTTTTTTGTTTTTTAAATTTTTATTGATTTTTTTTGTCTTGATATTGAAGTAATTCACCTCCCACCTCTTCCTTTGGGACAAAGGAGAACATTTAGGAAAAACATTTGATACAGAGACTGAGCTGACAACATATATGACATTCTGTCCTAGTAGTATACATACCTCTAACTTTGCTGTGATAGAAGAGGGCTTGTTGATATGTCTCATTAAATCTTCTCTGGAATTTTCCTTAGTCCAGTGACCTTTTTGCAGTCCTCATCCTCCTTATTTAATTTTATACTTTTTCATTTATTCATTTTCTGGCTTCTCTTCCTAGCTCCCTAAAGTGGGTATACTCCCAAAGTTATGACTGTCAGTCTTCTGTCTGTGCATTTCTTCCTTTACAGTTTTATTCAGTCGTATGTTTTCAAAGGGAGAGGGAAGGGAATAAGCTTTAAGCACCCACCAGGTGAAAGGCCCTGTGCTAAGTGCTTTACAAATAGCTTGTTTCATTAATTTTCATTTTCAGTTATCATCTATGGGCAGATGACTCCTACATGATCTATATCTCAACTGTACAGAACATCTCTGTGAGGATGTTATACAAGGGCCTCAAACTCAACATAGTCTAAACCTATTCCTCTTCCTTACTTCATTTGTTGTTAAATGGTATTAACAGTCACCCTGATAACTTATTGGAAACATTTTCCAACTTTCTCTTTTTTTTTCTTTTTTTTTTTTTGGTGAGGCAGTTGGGGTTAAGTGACTTGCCCAGAGTCACACAGCTAGTAAGTGTTATGTGTCTGAGGCCAGATTCGAACTCTGGTCCTCCTAACTCCAGGGCCAGTGCTCTATCCACTGTGCCACGTAGCTGCCCCCCAACCTTCTTTTCTTATCCAACCAGTTGGCAAATTTTGCCAATTCTGCTTTCACTATACTTGTTGCACTTTTCTCCTTTGTTTCTTTTGCAAACCTGTCTAGAACTTATTACCATTCACTTGAAATGGTGTAGTACTTTCATTTAAGGCCCTTTACAACCTAGTGATCTCTTATTTTTCTTACCTTAGTTGTCACTTAACCCTCTTTGCCTCACTTTCTTCATCTGTAAAATGAGCTGTACAAGGAAATGGCAAAACACTCCAGTATCTTTGCCAAGAAAACCCAAAAATTTGGTCACCAAGAGTTTGACATGACTGAACAATAACAACAAAATTCCAGAGGCAGACCAATTAAATTTTGGACATTTCTGACATGCAGGAAAGAGTTGTACACGGATGAAAATGACTAACGACAATAGATAGCTAGTATACTCTCCTTTTTTTTTTCCTACCCCTCTCAACTTATAAAAGCCTTCCTTGGTTCTCTGTTTCCCATCTCTGTATTCCTCTACTCCCATCACACAATATTTTGCTCATACCTCTTATGCACTTATGGATTATTTTATGTTACAGTTATTTGTGTATCATCCCCCATGAGACAATGCAAGCAATGACAGCTACTTTATCTAAACTTTGTATCTACCTTCCCCCAGAGTTGCTTAAATATTTGAATTAGATTTTTTAAAAATCTGCAGATAAAATGAAAAGGAGGAAGGAAAGTGTTTTTGGTCAAGAGTTAGATTTTAGAAAGGAAAGAGGGAAAAGTGAGAAAATTGGATGCGTCTACAAAAGATATTGATTGTAAGAGTAAAATTTAACTGAATATGAGTAGTAGCGAAACAGAGCATTGTATTTGAAGGCTTCAGTTCAAATCCCACCTCTTCCATTTAATACCTGTGTGACCATGGGCAAGTCATTTAACCTCTTTGGGCTTGAGTTTCCTTATCTGTAAAATGAGAAGATTGGGCTAGATGGCACTAATGACCCTTGTAACTCCAAATACCATTCTAGGAACATGATCCTTTCCCCTTAAAAGGTGGTAGAAAAGAGATGTTAGGTCAGAGGGTTCCCTCTGCTGGCCATCAAGTGAGAAGTCAACCCCCAGAACAGTTTGCTTGATGTCTAGTGCTGTTTGGAGTTAGGGAAATGAGACAAGTATAGATAGTCATTCATATATGAAAGTCATTCTATGACTTTGGGTGTGTTTAGTTCTAGGAGTGATCATTAGAGTCTGTGACCTCTTGTGACCTACTCATAAAACTTTCTGGAAAATATTAGACAGATATACAAATTTTAAAAAAGGGAAATCAGTGATTTATGACACAGAGCCCTGTCTTCCTTATTTCCTTGCTTTGCTGAGGTGGAGTTTCAGTGCACCTAACTCGCTTGTTCTAGCACATCAGAATAAAGAAACCTGACTTTAGCATCCATGCTATTTTTTTATGTTGTATACATATAAAATTCTGTTATTATTGATGCCCTCTGTTTTTATACCACCTTCATTGCTAAATAAATCCCTTTCCCCCTCACTTCCTACTCTAGATGTCCTTTGTAGCAAAAAGGACATCTAGTGATGGAGAAAAAAGGCAGTTCATGAAAACCAACCAACAGTGTACTATGTCTGATATCATATGCAATATTCTATGCCAGTACCCCCATATATTTTCAATGAAGTGATGAAGGAGGTACATTTTATCAACTCCTCTCTGGGACCAGATTTTGTCATTATAATTATATTGTGTTCAGTTTTGTTTTGTATATATAATAGTCATGTGCATATTTTTTATGTAGTTCTGCTTGCTTTATCCTGAATTGGTTAATTTAAGTCTTCCCTATGCTTCTCTGAATTCTTCATGTTGACCATTTCTTAAGACATAATAACGTTTATTACACTCAGGTGTCACAATTTTAGTCATTCCTCAATCAGTGTTTTCCTATTTTGTTTCTAGTTTTTAGCTACTGTAAAACTGCTGCTATTAATATTTTCATATATATGAGACTTTTTTTTTTCTGTCTTTGACCTGCTTGGGGTATATGCCTAATAGTGGGATCTGTAGATCAAAGGGTGTAGACATTTTAGTTACTTTTAAAGCCTAATTTCCAAAGACTTCTGCTTTTTATGGTAGTTCTTGTTCTGTGGGGTGTGTGTGTGTGTGTGTGTGTGTGTGTGTGTCTATGTGTATGATTTCACTAAAGAACTCCAGATGTGGAAATACTTTCCACTGCAGCAGATTGGTGACTGATCTACATTTAGACACTGGGAATTCAAGTGACTTGCCCAATGTCCCACAGATAGTAAATATCAGAAGCAGGACTTGAACTCTGGTCATAGGATCACAGATATAGAGCTGGAAACAACCTTTGAGGCCATTTAATCTAACCCCCTAGTTTTACACCATGTCTTCTTGACTCTAAGGTTAGTCCTCAATCCCCTACCCCATACTACTACTTACCTATGAGACTTAATGTCTCTTAAGTTAGAATGAGAGCATCTTTATAAGTTGTGGTGTTTTATGGTTTGTGGGTGTGTTTGGTTTTGTTGGGTTTTTTTTGTTGGTTTTTTTTTTCAACCAGAACTTATTTAAATGGAAAAAACTCGCTTTTGATCTGCCTTTTTTTTCCCCCTTTAGGATATTCCTACTTAACGAAGAAAATTCTACTTAATTCTTTGGATTCTGATTACGGGTCCAAATTTAGCACTATGAAGTTGAATAATCATAAATGTAAACTCATTCATTTAGGTTAAAGTTTTTCCCACACATGATCGTGTATAAATACTGCAAATGTGAGGGGAAAAACCCAAACTTTGGGGAGTGCCCAGCTGACTACAGGCTTAAGAGTATTGTGACTGCCAAAAAAAAAGGGGGGCTGCTGTTGTCTGGATAGCATAAATTTGTGTAATAGCCTCCCACTCTCATCTGGAAATAGTGGGAAGGCTCAGCTTTTGTATATTGTTCCCTAAAGTATATTAAAAAAAAAAAAACTACTGCTGTTACAAGAGAAGTATAGCAAAAGGGAAGTAACAGTACTACTATAGCTTTTGTTGGACAGATTATATATAGAGAGCAATGTGTTCAGTTATGAGCATCACATTTTAAGAGAAATGTCACTAAGTAAGGAGGAAAACAACCAGAATGGTGATAAGACTGGAAAACATGTCAAATAAGAGGTAGCTAAATAAACTGAAACTTAAGCCTGGAGAAGACAGAAAGTCCTCTTGTGGAAGAGGAATTGGTGTCATTCTATAGTTTCAGAAGACAGAACTATGTTTTAGGGAGTTAGATTTTAAGTAAGAGTAAGGAAATAACTGTCACTGTTAGAGTTGCCCATTGGAATGGGCTTCTTTGTGAGATGGAAATTGCTGTCCCTAAACACGGTCAGATTTAAGCTTAATTGTTAAACCAGGGTCATATAATTTAGTTCTTAGCTTTGTGTCAGTGCCTCTAAAAGTATATCAAATAACCATATAACTTTTCAGGGATAACAAAAAGTAACTTTGTGATGAGTGAAGTACAAGAAAAACAAAAAGCTTATGTAGAAAATTATAAATATTGTGGTTTATTGTGGTGGGAAAATGTAGCTAGATTTTTGTCTGTACAGTAGGAATGATAACTAAGGAAAATTTACATGCCTTTTTAGATATTTTCTAATATTTTGCACCTTAAAGTATAGTATTTAATTTAAGGTTAAATCAAGCATCATTTCTTAATTAAATATTATTTGTTCAATGTATTTCTTTTTCAGTTTTTTTATCTCAAATACTACAGAACACATTGATTTTACAGTAGAAATTATGCTATTAAAATGTTTCATGTCACTTTGTTTTTCAGAGGTGTTCTGGTGAGATTAGAAGGATGTAGCCACCCAGTAGTTATGAAAGGTTTATGTGCTGAATGTGGTCAAGACTTAACACAGTAAGTATAATTGTAGATGAAAAATAAATAAAATTTGTTTGAAAATAAGCTGATTAAATGGGTAAGAAGAGAATGTACTTGAGTACTATCATGGCTACAGTATAGTAACAAATATAAATAAACCTAACTTGGATCTCTTTTGGTCTCCTATTTATCATTGCTATCATTGATACTAACTGCAAATTTAAGACTTTTTTTGTTTAGTTATATTAAAATTGGCTTCTTTCATCTTTTTTTATTGTTAGTTTGAAGGCATATAAATTTAATTAAGAAAGTAAACTGCTTGACCTTGTAGTTTCTCTAAAAGTGAACATGATGACAGACAGATATAAAAAGCTTTGAATTGTGCCTGCCAAAAGCCTGAAAGGGACACGGCATAGCTTGAATTGGCACTTATTTGTCTGTCTGCCTGTCTTCGGGTCAGGACTAAATGATCAAAATTTAATTTTTTTAAGTGAATAAAAGTCAGGCATAGCAAAAAAAAAAACCTATGACTATCAATATTTTACCAAGTCTGTTACATTGGTTAAAAAAAAAATCTTATTCCTTGACTATCTTAATTTGATTTTCATGTAAACAATTTTAACCATAAAAAATTAAACATGAAGAATTTAATGCATATTCAAATGTGTATAGTTATACTACTTTTAACCTGTTAAACTAAGAAAAGCAGTTTGATCCTATATTTGAGGATCTAGCTAATGGGGTAAATAAACACATTAGGCAGACATATGTTTTGCTAAAATATTTAGAAAATTCGTAATCCCTCACCCTCACAGGGGATGCACACTTCATCCAGAATATTGGGAATAATGAGACGGTAACTAGGAGCATTTCATTATAATGTTTCTTATGCCTACTTTGTTTAGAGCATTTGACTAAATATTGTGTGACATAATAGTTTGGACTGAATGCTATGTGATGTAATAGTTGCTTGAAATAGGAAAAAAAAATCTCTGAAGTTGGGTCAGTGTTAACCTCTTTTCAGTTTTCCAACACTAAAATTTTCCTAGAGAATTTGTAATATACAGGGAATAATGATTGTTCAGATACACTTAGTAACTGTAAAAGGGAGAAGAGAATAAAGAATATAGAGCATCCATTGCCTTTTATATAATCAAGGCATTATTTGAAGGGGATGAATGAGTGGAATATCTGGAAAAATTACTACCTACAGATTTTCCTCAGTGTTGTCTGCTGCTTGATTTCTGTGTGCTGGACAACCTAGTTTTTCCCTGGTGTTACATGCTATGTAGTAATGCTAAGATGTGTTAGACTTGTAGGAGCTCCAAAGGAGAAGTTGAAGTGCTAATTTTTGTTGAAAACTTAGAAGGGAATATGTGTGTCTGTTAACATAGATTGATCTTAGGGTCATAGATTTAGAGCTGCGATAAAACACTTAATCCTGCTAGTATAAAAATGAGGCAAGCAGTACTATTTTATTTTATTGTCAGGCCTTTATGATCCCTTGATCTCTTTCAAATACTGAGCAAGTAAAAAACGAATACAGTGTTTCCAGTGAAGCATTGTATCTATTATTATGAATCCTGTCACAATGAAATCTCTTTCTGACAAATGGACTTATCTTAGCCCACTTATTTTCCAATAATGTGGAAAATTAGATACTTTTAGAAGTATAATAAAATTTTTAAAATTTGTTTTCCTAGCAGGTAACAAAGTATGTCTATCCTTGTGCTTCATTAGGAAATATCTAGGGTGCAACAGATAGAATTACTAGCTAGAAAATAATGAATTCTTATTGTATTATAATATACTTTTAAGTAACTTGGGATAAAAGGAATAATTATGAAAATAAAATTGCTTGCTCTACTTTGTAAATAAAATAAAAATAGTTTATCTGGTTAAAACTTTTTTTTGAACTGCTTATAGTTGAGCTGTCATTTAAAATCTAATTTTATATTTTCAAGTTTAATTTCTTTACCTTAATTTTCATAAAGAATTTTAGAAATAGATAACTGATTATTTGACTTTTTCTGACCTTCAGTCCATTTCAGTAGTCATATATTTAAAGCAACTCTTAGAATATTATATTCAAAAGTAAATCCTAAAACCCAATGGTGACTTTTTATGAAGTGTAATTTGCAACTAGTCTGCATGTAGCTCAGTAGTGTTGAAATGTGCTTTATTGAAACTGGATTTTTTTCTCCTCTGTCTAAACAAAGGCTACAGAGTAAGAATGGAAAACAGCAAGTGCCATTATCCACAGCAACTGTCTCCATGGTGCACAGTGTGCCAGAACTGATGGTCAGCTCTGAGGTAAGTTTAGTCACTTGGGGCAAAAGATGGAAGATTTTGGAGGATTTTTCTTTTAAAAAAAAAAAGTGATGACAATTTCTGTTTCATGTAAACCAGCATAATTGGAGGGAATATGGGGGGGAGAGATATTGAACTCACCTTTCTTTTGTTCAAAATTTCTGCGTGTTAATGTTAACTGTAAATTTTTTATTCTTTTCAACCAATCTATTATATTTATATGAAGCTGATTACTAGGGTGTAATTCTGTTCTCTCATTTTTCTTTTTCCAAAGAGCACTATGTATTCGAATGACAAAATTATACTGAAGTATTAATAAATGGTTACATCAAGATAATCATTGTAGGAAATTTAAAAAAATTTCTTCCCTGTATTGAGTAGGAAGCAGTACATAATATTACTGTCACATTTGACTTTGTTTTCATGTCATGGTAAAATAACTATTTCCTCTGCCTTATTTTTCTTAATTTAAAATCCACTGTTGGTTCAACTATAACTCACACATAGGATCTGCTTAAGGGATTTAAATTAACAGTCTCTTTTAGTTAATGTTTCTGATTTTTCGAAAGTTAAGCAGAGCTATTTTGGATTTTCTCAGAGTAAAAAAAATTTTTTAGTAATTTTGAAAGGGAGCATTCTTGCTTTTCTAGTTTAATTTTGACTTGCAATCTTCTTCCTGTGTTGTCCAATTTTTTTTTTCATAATAGAAGGGCTGCTTCTTGACAGTAGGGAGAGTTTCATTTTTGTCTTTGTATTCTAGTTTGTCACAAAGTATCTGTCACGTACCAAACATTTAATAAGTACTTGTTAATTGATTAGTTTTCATTACCACTTTGTTTTTTCTTCCCTTCCCCAGTAGTATTTGCCTATCCTCTCCCATTTTAGTTTTAATTCAGGATATGCTCAGTAACAGCCATAATCAAGCTCTCTAGGATTTTTAAAAAAATTTTTTTAATTTTTATTTTTTTTCTGCCTTTTGGTAAGGCAATAGGGGTTAAGTGACTTGCCCCCGGTCACATAGCTAGTGATGTGTCATGTGTCTGAGGCTGGATTTGAAGTCAGGTCCTCATTACTCCAAGGCCGGACCTCCATCCACTGAACCACCTAGCTGCCCCTCTAGAATTTTTAGAAGTGGTATGGGACATGTTGGGAAAACAATTTTGTACCTTTTCTAATTTTTCTGTCTATCAGATATAGTTATTATATGTGTTTGCAATACTTACTTAAACTTTTTTTTTTATTCCTACATCTTAAAGGCAGAAGACTTGTGATTTTTGTGTGTTTGTGTGAGAACTCTAAGGCTAAGTTCAAATCTTAATACTTTCCAGAAGGAAATGTTATTTATTTCTGTTTTTCCCCTAACCTTTCCCATTATAAGATTAAAAAACAACTTTGTATTCTATTTTTATAATGCTAAAATTTTCCTTATTGATTATATTCCTCCATTTAGTAACTTTCCTTGATATGCTCTGTGTCCTTGAAGGGCATGAGGTATAGTCAAGAGAAAGAAAAAGAAATGGGGAAAAATAAATTAGAAGGGAGATTAGAGCAGTAAGAAGGAAGAGGGAAAGTTTCATGTCATAGGGAATTATGGGTTGCTAATGGCAATTACTCAGTATTTTGTCTTTTTCAGTATGATATGGGTACTCACTCCACCAGTACAAATTGCAACCCATTGACACCTCATTCTTGTACTCTGAAAGTTTTAACTACTCCTGAATTGTCTTTTCTACTAAAAAATAACTCACTTATTATAGTAGCTTGTTTCTGAAGAGAACGTTTGCTCAGGGACATGTAATACTAGATATGCTAGATATGACTTATACTTAAGTTACAATATTTGAAGTTAGAAGAAACAACTATCAGACTTTGTATATATTTTTGCACTTAATCATATTTAGAAGTGTTAGTAATTGCAGTTTTGTTAGATAGGTTGTCCTACTAAAATATATATATACTTCTCCAGGTTATTTTGTAATAGGAAAGCAGTCTTAGGATTTTTTTTTTTTTAAACTTAGCTCTCTTTTTAAAAAGTATCAGCCAGCTTTCTGCTGGTGTCTGCTGGTGTTTAGAAATGGTTGAATCTCTACTTGGTCTGAAACTTTTTAGTTTGTAACTTATTTTGTTGTTGTTTTGTTTGTATTTTAGCAAGCTGAGCAGCTAGGCAGAGAAGACCAGCAGCGGCTACACCGAAACAGAAAGCTTGTCCTCATGGTCGATTTGGATCAAACATTAATTCATACTACAGAGCAGCAGCGCTGTCAGCAAATGTCAAACAAAGTAAATGACATGATACATGTAACAAATAATTCAGTAATTGTTCTTTGTTTTATTGAAATGTTTACTATCTCTTTGGATAGAGTAAGTCTTATATTTTATCGTTCTTTGTTTTGTTTCCATTTTTTTCCTTTGTCCTGTTTGCAACATTAACTAGATCCCTTAAATGGCATTATGTATACTTTGAAGGCGAGGAGAGTATCTGGTTGGATTTCAGTGCATCCAGAACCATATACTTTATTGGAATAGATTTATATTGGATTATCACTGCAGTGACTTGACAGTACTAAAGATAAGAGAGTTCCTCTTACATTTAAATTTGGTCAAGTAACACTTTTTTTTTTTCGTGTCTACCATGTATCATGTATTCTTGGTGTTAATTTGGGATATCAAGAAACATATGATAGAGTCTTTATCTTAAGGAGCTTTTGTAGTCTGATTGAAGAGACAAGATAAGACACATTTTAAAAATTTATTTATTTATTTTTAGTTTTTAACATTCACTTCCATAAGATTTTGAGTTTAAAATTTTCTCCCCCTCCTTCTCCTCCCCCCTCCTGAAGATGGCATGCAAACTGAAGGTAGGATACATTTAAGAGTAATTAACATGGCACTGTAACAGTAAGTGAAATAAAGGTTTCAAGGAAAAAGGAGTCATTATGAATTAGCTTAGTCAAGGAGAGAATCAGAGAGGTAATATTTGATGTGGACCTTGATGGATAGTAGGATTAAGATAGGTTAAAGCAGAGAGGTCAAACACCTAGCCCCAGATGTAGTCACATCACTCCTGCATGCACCTTGAACCAGATTAAAATGTAATTGGGAAATATTTAACACAGTAAATACAAATACAACAAAACACAGGTAACATTGCATTTTAATACTAAGTTAATAAGTAACCCCTGTTTCTATTTAAGTTTGACACCACTGGGTTTAAGGAAGACATGGAAAGTCATGAATGAAACTAAGAAGGTAGGGATGCTCAGTAACTACCTTATGGGACCATGAGTACACCAATCTGGCTGAAGCAGAGGGTTGTTGTAAATGAGTAGAGAGAGTGAGTCCTGGAGAGGTAGTTTGGAGCTAGAGGACCTTTAAGATCATGCCTAATAAGGGCAAAAATGGGAGCAATTGATAGAAATGGTAGAAGTAGATTTTGGCTTGAGATAACAGAAAAGCTTCCTAATAATGTCTTTCTGAGTGGTAGTATACAGTGCTGCTTCTGGTGTTAATGAGTCCTCACCATGTTTGGGAAATATTGTTGTAGCAGGTCACTTTTAATAAAGTGGAATCAATGGCCAATGCTGAGATTGTAATTCTGAATTTGGAATTTGTTCTGTATTCATTGATATTTTAAAGTAGATTTAATCTGGGAAGGGATATGTGGAAAAGTGTGTTGGAGAAAGAGGAGCATGTTAATTTGCAGTTGCTTAATCTACTCTGTAAAAATGACTTGTTTGTTATGTTTTGGAGTTTTTTTAAATTAAAGCATTGAAGATGGTTGTAACATTTGGAGCTCTGTGTTTTAATCCAAGACAAATTTAGGAATAAGTAGGTGCAAGAATACTCTTAAAGTTGATAATAATCAATAGAGTTTCCCAGGAAAATAATGATATCTCTAGTTAAATGGCCAACATTGAAACTGTTTGCCCTTAGTAGGCAGCAGTAGTTTTAAAATAACAAAGCTATATACATGTCACAAACTAGCACAATTATATTTCTAAGGGTTTTTAAAGGTTTTTGGGGGAGGAAAAACTAGATAAAGTAAAAGTTAGTGAATTTCACACTATTAAGTCTTTATAGACTTCATAGGCCTAGTTTGTAATCATTTGAATTGGTCTGGGCTGAAGTTTGCCCAGTTTCAATTATAATGAATAAGTTAATGTCATGAACTGAATTGTGGAGAACAATTCTACTTAACTTTGGAGAACTGTTAACATGTTAACAGTTTACATGAAAGCGTGATAATAATGCTAGTCACAAATAAGTCTTAAATACATTTTAAAGCTGGCCTTATGAGACCTCTTTCTGTATGCTTTACATTTATTTTAAGTTAAAATTGCATTTCCTTAAGAAAAATTTACAATTCAAACTTTAATAAATTAAGCCTTCTCTGTAAAGTTTACTATACCTATTTGTGTCATTGGAACTTTTCATCCAAAAAAACCCCCAAACATTCTATTTATGTATAGCCATTACAACTGTCTTTCATTTTGTTTTTCAGTAGTTTGGTAATTAACATTTATCAGTTTATTCAAGTATCACATGAATTGGGTCTTCTGTTTTGAAATAACTACAGTATGAAGAAGGCAACTACTTTTATATGAAATCTTTTAGGGAACTTATCTTAACCATTATACAAAACAGTAATAGCAATTAAAAATTCTGGAACTTAAATAATCACACCATTGTATATCTGAAGAAGGGAAGGGGGAGAGCTCAAAAGTAGAGCAAATTGTTATGTGAGATGCATGCTTAACAGATATTTTGGCATGATACCCGCTTACTATTTATGATGGTTATCTTTGAAACTATTTACAAAGACTCCTTTAAACATATCATCGGCAACTAGTAAATAGTAGTGGGCTGATTATTTGGTCCACTATAACCAATGATTTGAAAGTTCTAATGTCATATTCCATTAAGAACAAACAGGATCCAACTCAAGCAACATTTTAAAGGTATTGTCCCTAACAAAACTGACAAGAAAATTTAATATGATGTTAAGTTATTACTCTCCCGTGACCTGTTCTTTCATCAGTTTTTCTTCTTTCCTCCTAGGGTATACTTCATTTTCAGTTAGGCCGACGTGAACCTGTGCTACATACTCGGTTACGTCCTCATTGCAAGGAATTCCTAGAAAAGATTGCCAAACTGTACGAATTGCATGTTTTCACCTTTGGTAGCCGGCTTTATGCACATACCATTGCAGGTAAGCAGTATGATTAAGAAGCTGTGAAACATTTTGCTTAATTTGAGGTAATGTGACTATTATTTTTATTTTAATACCTTTAACTAGGATGTAGAGCATAGGAATTAAGACTAGCAGGAGCTTGAATGCTTCTTAGTCCAGCCCCCTGATTTTACATACAGGGAAACTGAGTGGTAGTGACACACCCTAGGTCACAATATCAGAGCTGAGATTTGAACCTAAGTCTTTGACAGCAAATCCATTGCTCTTTGCATTACATTATGCAGTATCTTGATTTATTATCATTCTTCAAATACTGTAGAAGAATTGCCCCAAGTTCTTTAAAGATTGAGTCAGTAGATCAAAATTAAAACTTTTTTTTACCTTTCTTGAACTGTCTTGGTTTAAGCCTTATGATAAATAATCAGAGTGGCTAAGGAGGCCAGCAAATCCCTTACTCTCTTTTATTATATGTTATTTTCAGTCACAACACTCAGCTTCCAGTTAGATCCAGGATGTCTCAAAAGTCTTCATGTAGTATTACAGTCTTAAAGTTTAAAGATGAAGACTGCACAAAGACTTTTGGGACACCAGTGTAACATAAGCATCAGTCTCAGGTTGGAATAGCTGCTTTGACTGTTAACAGAGTTACCACTCACTATATTTTTGGCCTGAATGCCTGTATTCCTGGTCCCAAACCTTGGGACCATAGTCTGGTTTATTCACAATGACACTGGCAGGGTAGAAATCTTGAGTGTATAAATATGTTTGTCTGTTTCACTTAGTTGGAAGTAATTTTAGAAATACATTGAAGGATGTTTTGGCAGGATTTTTTTTTTTTAATCTGTAGTGAACACCTAAGTAATACTTCTTTCTGTGAAATAAGCCTGTTTTACTTGATACCAGACAGGCCACTGGGTTGGTCAGTGCTAACACTGAATATTTTATATTCTCTTGTGATTGCTTAGGCAAGTGTCATTTGGAATTGTATTTTTTAGTCACCTTATAGGACATGTAAAATAAAAGTTATTTAGCTGTAGCAGTGCTGAACACTTGATGGCAGTATTGGTCATAGGAATGATTTATGAGAAAATATTTTTTATTTTAGTTCATGGTGTGGAATTGAGGTCAAAGTTCAAGGACATTCATCTGTTTCAGAAAGATCATTAAATATGTCTATTTTATAAGGTTCAGGAAAGGGACTACACATAGCTCTTGATAGATGCCTTTCCCTAATCCAACTTATACCATTCAAGGCAAAAGATTAAAATTGTTTAACGTAGAACTATAAACAAAACCTTGATTCAGAATTTGATAATTGTTTTTCCTGTTGAGTGCTTTATATTGTAACTTGTAGGATGTCTTCTAGTTTTGTAGAAAGAATCTTAATTTAAGTGGTTTGTTTAAAAAAATGAAAATAGTTTTACTTTTAAGAGTATTCCAAGCCTTTTTATGATTGAGTTTATTTTAATTCCTCTCTTAATATATTTATGGCTCTTATTTTGAAGGCTCAAATTTAGCTTAGCCACAAGAGTATTTTTTCTTTGGGATCCAATTCTACTCCAGATCTCCTAAGGTTGCCCAGCCTAGACCCTAGAACTCAGCTGGCCTCCTGGGGCTGTCCAGGCTGTGAGTATTCTACTCTGGGAATGACTTAAGAATTAACAGGCCAGAATTTAGTAGTTTTGCTGTGGTTGAGGTGAGGGGAGATGGTAAGCAAGATACTGTTAGATACATTCATTAGGCTCTTTATCAGTGATGAACTGATAAAGTAATGAGTTAGCATTCACTGATAGAAAGTATTTGCTTTTAAAGAAGAGGTTTTTTTTTGCACTTTAATCAAGAAATTCTACTGTAAGAGCAGATGAGCTGTCTAATGGCTAAACTTTTAAAATAAGTCATAAAAATGTGTAAAAATTGAAGGACATTTGCTTAGACACAATTCTGGAGTAAAAGGAACATGGTTATATATGAATCTTAGCTTTGAAGTGACCTATTGGGCCATCAAGTCCAACCAATACCTGAATATCCTTTGAGCAATAAGTTAGGTTGTGGAGATACTAAGACAAAATGAGAGTTTCTGCCTTCATGTTCTAATAGGGTATGCATGTATGTAGATGTTTATAAAAAAACTCTACAAAACAGATTTGAGATAACCTAGAAGGGGGTAGAGATTAAGAGGGCATTATTAGTTGTACCAAAAAATGCTTAATGTAACTGAGCTGAGTTTTGAAGAAGACTAGAGATTCCAAGAGGTAGGGTTGAGAACAAGAGTTTATGTTTGATCATGGAACCAACAGAGATACTAGAATTTACTGATGGAAGAGTGACCCTTTTAGGAAAATAATAGGTCTGGTATTGGTTGGACTACATAGCCACCTAAGCTACTTCTAAACCTGAGATTGTGATAAAGCATATGGAATCATGTACCTTTTATTCTAGAAATGTTGAGAACTTTACAACTAGACCTTTTATTCATTTAAAGCTTTATTTAAAGTTTAGCCACTGGGTGGCTCATTTGCTCTTATAATGGAATACCTATTTCTTGATTAGAGTGCAAAAAAAACCCCAAAACTTGATCTCCTCTTTAAAAAGCAAATATTGTCTGTCAATGGAGTGTTAACTTATTACTTTTACTACATGATGAGCTGATAAAGAGCTCAATGAAGTCTCAAGTAGTCTCTTGCCTCCCTCCTCTCCCCCATCCTTTGAAAGATTATTGAATTCTGTTAATTCTTAAGTCATTCCAGAGTAGAATTCTCACAGCCTGGACAGCCCCAGGAGGCCAGGTGAATTCTAAGGTCTAGGCTGGACAACCTTCAGAGATCTTTGAGTGGAATTGAATCCCAAAGATAAATACCCTTATGGCTGAGCTGGATTTGAGCCAGATTGTAGAGATGACAACCAAAAAAGGGTATCATTTTTCTCCATTTAGTTTTAAGTAGAATTATCTTCTATCTTTTTACATTTTTACTATGAACAATTGAATTATAATTTGAAAATGTTTTGAGATTTCCCTGTATAATAATAGCTGACTTTTATTTAGTACTTTTAAGTTTTACAAAGCACTTTATAGACATTCTCATTTGATCTTCTCAACAACCCTGTGAAGAATAGGTTTTGAAAGTATCCTCATTTCATAGATGAAGAGGCTCAGAGAGGTTAACTACTAGTAGTTACTTAATATAAGATTGTTGATTGATTGATACAGATAAGGAAACTGAGTTCTGTCCTGACCTCTCTTCTTTCTCCCTTGGTGACTTCATCACCCACCATGGATGTAATTCATAAAATTCCTTTATACTCCCAAGCCTCGAATGTATTCTCCCCTTACTTATGCTTCATAGAGTCTCTCCATTTAAGATGCTGCTCAGACACTATCTTCTGTATTAAAGCCTTTCAGATTCTCTCTCCCCTGTAATTAACTTGTACTTATTTTGTGTATGTCTTGTACATTTTTATATATGTATCTACATATGTCCCTATTGTATCCTCCAGTAGAACACAGGGGTGTGTGGGTGTGTGTGTCTGTCTGTCTGTCTGTCTGTGTCTGTATGTTAAAACCTGGAAAATGAGAAACCCTGTTTAGTGACAGTTTTATTTGAAAGCACATATAAATTATTTCTTTTCACCATAATGCTTTTTGTCGTGATATTACAAAGAAAACTTAGAAGGTTTTAGTCTATGCAAAATACTACATAAAATGAAGTTTAGAAATAGTTTAACTTGGGCTTTTTTTCTTTCAAAAGGTTTCTTAGATCCTGAAAAGAAGCTTTTTTCTCATCGAATATTATCAAGAGATGAGTGTATTGACCCATTTTCTAAAACAGGAAACCTTAGGTATGTATATGATTGTATGTACACAGTTATAGTCATCACATTACAGTTTCTTTTTTTCTCTGAGAACAGAACAGTTTTTAGTTGCCACTGTAGATATAGGTTATGGTTCCATTTAATCCCTCCCCTCTCATTCATTTATTGAAGTTTATTTAATTTTGAAAAACAAGTAACACCTTTGTATTCTGATGGGGAAAAAAAAACTTAATTATTCTTGCTGTTAGTACTTAGTCCTGGTACTTTTGTGGTGGTGAATTCTTTTTCTGGTTCGAATCTTTGTGCTTTCAATTTCCTCATCTGTAAAATGGACCTAATAATACTACCTGTTTCATCTCAGAATTGCTGGTAAAGTGCTTTGTAAACCTTAAACATTACATAAGTGAATTATTCCATATTTTAAAACATCTTTAGCTCTTGTCTTTTGCTTTTTCCCTTCCTTTTTGTCTTTTCCCAAAGGCCACTCTGCTTAAAACAGCATTCAAAGGTCGTGGTGGGGTGGTGGTTATGAGTGAGAGCTCATTGCAATGTTTCTGCAGTTCTGTGGAATTTTTTTCTTAAAAGGGCAAGATATGTAGATTTCTGTGTATAGTAATTTATATTCCCAATTCTGAGAATATTTATTTTCTTTTTTTTTTCTGTAATGTGCCCAGCATAAAGTCCTACGAACAATGCAGGTAGATGGTATGTGAAGACTAAGATGTGAGGTTCAGATTTGAGAGAGTAGAGAACAGTGTAGTTTTGAGGAAACATTGAAGCAGGGCAGGGGGGATATTAAGTGATGGGAACAGGCACTAAAGAATAGAAGCAGAAGAGGAACAGCTTGTAGAAAAAGGAAAGGACTGAGAGTCTGGACAAATATAAACCCTACAAACCTGACCCTAAATATATGAGTAAAGCCATTTTGCTAAGGCACTGATTTTAAGTTTTCTATGATATTTATAGCTAAACTCCATGATTTTCATTTTCTAAGGAACCTATATGTTAATCTAGTAGTGGCTTAGAAAATTGTCAATTACATTATCAACTCCTCCATCCCATATCCATCTCTTTATTTTTCTATTCTATGCCTTGAGTTTACTCCTGCTTCTGTTTGATCCTGCCTACTTATCCATGTTTCCTACGAGAGTTTTCCTTTCTGTTTGAACAGAAGTTATGTTGTTTTGATTTTTTTTTTATTCTAGGTAGTGCTACTTGTTCCCTAAAAGATATTTGAGGTTTTGTCTCAAAAAATAATCTTTGTGCCCTCGTCCGAAGTTTTTTTTTCCCCCTTAAATACTGATATTAGGCAGAAACTTATGGATAATGTCGATGTTTATCCCCTTGTCTTCTTTTGATTTACAGATAGGCAGACCCATTTAAGTCACCCTTGGATAAGCTTCCCTATTTTACAGTAAGAAAATAGACAAAGCAACAAGCATTTATTAAGCCCTTACTATGTGCTAGACACTATGCAAAGTACTGGGGATACAAATACTAGCAAAAAGAAAGTTCCTGCCCTCAAGGGGCTTGCATTCTAACGAAAGAAGACCACATACAAAAGGGAGGTGAAAAGTTAGAGGAGCAGTGTGGCAAGGGTAGAAGATGAAGGTGGTCACACAGGGTATAGTGTTGATGATTGAAAAGTCAGAAGTATAGCCAAGAGGAGAATGAAGGTTGGCCAGCCTGGGTCTCTCTTTAAAATGGAGGAAGATAATTCCAGTATGAAAAGAACCCAGGCACTGAGGGAAGTTCCAAGGTAAGACTTCATCTGAGTCATGGTATTGTAGTCTGGAAACTTGGAAGTGCAGGTTCCATATGTAAGATAGATTAAAAATTTCCTCTAATTTGTTAGAGGGAAAAATTCTAAATGATTTTAGAATGGATTCTGTAGTTAGTGCCTATTTATTTCAGTGACATCTTTCCTTCTCAGTAGGAAGTTCTCCTGGAGTTGATCAAGAAACATTCATTAAGTGCCTACTGTATGCTAGTCACTGTTCAAATCTGGCCTCACATACTCACCAGCTGTGTGACCTTGGGCCAGTCACTTAAGTTTTGTTTGCCTCAGTTTCCTGAACTGTAAAATGAGGATAATTACAGCACCTACCTCACAGAATTGTGGTAATAAAGATAAAAAGATATTTGTAAAGCACTGAGTGCCGTGTTTGGCACATAGTAGGTGGTACATAAAATCTTATTCACTTCACTTCCCTGTTAAGTGAATTGCTATGGGAGTGAGAGAAGAGAACATTTTAGAGGTTAACATAAGAAGAAAGAGGGGAGACAGCACAGATACACCTGGGTATGAACAAGCACTACCACCTCCATGCAAAAAATTGCCAATTTTTCACTAATTTTCCCCTAAATTCCCCAAGATCAGGTACCTTCTTTTTTTTTTCCTCTTTCCCTCACGAAAAATAGCTAGCTGAATTATACTATTTATTCTCCTCTCTCCACTTGTCCCCCAGCCTTTATATATTTAAAGTACTTTAGGGTCTTCAAAGATCTCTTTTACCCTGGTTGTTGCTCTTAAAATATGTCAAATGAGCATCAGAAAAGTAGAGCCATAGAGACCTAGAGCTGTTGGGCATTTCTCCCATTATTTTCCCATGTTCATTCTTTATTTTGAAGAAGGAAATATGGGGATAAGTTGGGTTTAGTGCTGGCTTACTGATCTTGTAGTTGGAATTACTCAGCCTACTTCTCCATCATTCTTGCCAAGTACTGCTTCATATCCATTCTTCTAAAACTTAGTTTACCTTGTGTCAGAAGCCAAAAGTTATTGGAACTAGGGATGTGAAGAGGGAGAAGAGATGTGTTTTGTATCAGAGTTGCTAAGTTAGCTCTGCAGTTAAAAGCTAAATTTTGTATTTATTAATATCTATTGTAAATATATATTCTTATAGTAGACATGTTCTGATTAATGTTTGAATGCTTGTTTTAAGAATTAAATTAATCTTTAAGTAAACAAAAATATTTTCTCTCCCTCCCCCATTGAGAAAGAAAAAAGAAAACCCTTGTAACAAATATGCATAGTTAGCAAAGCTGATTCCTGCATTGAATATGTCTCTTTGTACCCTGAGTCTGTTATCTTGAGGAGATGAGTAGCTTGTTTCATCATGGGTCTTCTGGCATTGTGGTTGGTCATTGTGCTGATCAGATTTGAATGCCTGTTTTAAGACTGGCAAAACTTCCAATACAAACATGAACACAGTTAGGGAAAAGATGACCTATCACTTTTTTTTTTTAAAGGTAGGCAATGTCTTATATTCTCTTGTGTGTAACTAGAATCTCTTACCTTCCTTAGAAGTCCAAAAGCTTTGGGGGAAAATGTAATTTTCATATTTTCAAAAAAGGATTTAAGGAGATTGGAAAAATTTGCATTGGCTCTTTTATAAAGAACTGAAAAGAAGGCTCTTTGATGAGAGATTGGTAAATTATTCAGAAAGGGACTGTTTATTGGTAGTACTGCTTCTCAGCCATCTCAATAGTATATATACATCTATGTGTATATATGTGGAGAGAAGGGGAGCAAGGGAAACCTCCTTGTTGACCAAAAATAAAAGATTAATCCAAATGTCAACCCAATAGATTTTTTTAAAATTGTGCTAATAGTACTCAGACACATTTTTCCTTTTAGAAATCTTTTCCCGTGTGGAGATTCAATGGTTTGCATTATTGATGACCGAGAAGATGTCTGGAAGTTTGCGCCCAATTTGATAACTGTAAAGAAATATGTATACTTTCAGGGCATAGGAGATATTAATGCACCCCCTGGATCCAGGGAAACTCAAATGAAAAAGAAAGGTGGGTAACAATTGATATTTCACAAAAAATTTGCAAATTAACATTTTGCTTTATAATTCTATATACTTATGTGCTATTTATATGTCTTACTTTAGGTGGTAGAAAATTCAGGACTGCTTTTTTTATGGTATTAGAGGAAGATTTTGTAGTTAAATTGGTATTGTTTAATTCTGCTTTGTTTTCTACTAATAGTTCACATTTGGGGGGGAAAAAAAAGACAAGTACTGTCATTTTTCTCTGGTGTAGACATTGTCCCCAATGTTTCTTAAGTAGAGAAACAGTATGGCAGAGTGAGGAGAGCACTAGATTTGGAGTCAGAAAGACCTGGGTTCCATCTGTACTCTTAACATTTACTTGCATTTTGACCATGAACAAGTTACTTAACTGCACTGAGTTTCAGACTTTTTTAAGCCTTTATCTACGAAGTTATAGATGGATTGGGTTCAACATCAGTGCACACCAGATCCTCCTTAAAAGGCACTATATTTGTATCTTCATATTCAAAGTAGTCATATTCCAGAAAATTAACTGTCTCTGTTGGCTGTAGATTTAAGTTTGAAACAAGGGAGGTGCATCTTTGGACCCTTTTCTAAGAAATTTGAGTAGTCAGAATCCCTAACCTAATTCCACAGTTAGAACTAAAAAGGGGCAGCTAGGTGGCTTAGTGGTTAGAGCACCGGCCCTGAAGTCAGGAGGACCTCAGTTCAAATCCGGCCTCAGACCAAACACTTGACACTTACTAGCTCTGTGACCCTGGGCAAGTCACTTAACCCCAATTGCCTTTAAAAAAAAAAAAAAAAGAACTGAAAGAACTGGACTGTGAGCCAAACTTTCTTTGGGGAAAAAAAAAGGTCATCATTGAAAATATGATTAGTACATTCCTTATTCACCATAAGACAAGTTAAGAATTTTGAATGCTTCAATCTTTTCCTTTTATTCTGTTCACATAACATATAGTGCACTGCAACAGTAACTTGTGTTACATTATACCTTAGTGAAGTTCTGAGACAAGTTGAGTGACTATAACAACTTAAATAATAAGAGATCATCACCTAACTTTTATTAAATATATAGTATCTGAGTGGGCAAATTAGGATGGGAAGGGAAGTTGCTTTAAAGTAATTTATTATGGCCTTTTTTAATTATGGGAACTTTTCCCCTTTTATATGCATATACAGTCAATCATTCTTCTAAAACAGCTGAAATCTCAGAACAAACCACATCCCTGAAAGATGCTGAAGATGGAAAGAATGTTTCTTGTGTAGAAGAACAGAGTAATGGCCTTGGGAAATCCGCAAAGGAATTGAATGGTAGTAAGGTACACAGTGAGTCCTCCAAATGGTGTTTAAGTTCTAGTGATAAAATAAATGAGAGACATTCCTTTCATGGTAACACTGATCACATAACAGATTCTCCTAGTGCTAATGATTTGATAACTGCCAAGGAATCTCAAATTTCTTCAGAACAGGATGATAGAACATTATCAGAAAAACATCCTGGCCAAAGCAATGCAGGTAATGATTTGGACTTTGAACTCTCTAGTGACAGTGAAAGTAACAGTGAATTAGATGGTCACAAATCTGCTTCCTCTTCTGCATCTGATAGTGAAAATGAGGAGAAGAGAAGCTGGAAGAAGTCAAAAACCACACAAGCAGAGACTTCTCAACAACAGGACAGCACAGACACAAGTGGGGAGAAAACGGTTGGAGTCAATCATTCCACAGAGTCTGGACCTAGCGTACATCTTCATGGCAAAGGCAATGACCTTGAAGTCCCAGAAGAAGGTGAACAGGATGGCCTTTGTGATCTGGGAAATGGCTGTGCAGACAAGAAAGAAGCAGAGACAGAGTCCCAGAATAGTGAACAATCTGGGATTACAGTGGGTGAATCTTTAGATCAGAGCATGGAAGAAGAAGAGGAAGAGGAAGAAGATAATGATGAAGATGATCATCTCATATACCTTGAAGAGATCCTTGTTCGAGTACATAACGATTATTACACAAAGTATGATAAATACCTGAATAAGGAGATCCAAGAAGCACCTGATATACGGAAAATAGTACCAGAACTGAAAAGTAAGGTGTTGGCAGGTGTTACCATAATATTTAGTGGGGTATGTCCAACAAATTATCCAATAGAAAGGACACGAGAACATTACCATGCAACAGCACTTGGAGCTAAGATCAATAAGAATTTGATATTGAGTGCAGATGATCCCAACAAAGCAACTCACCTTATTGCAGCAAGGGCTGGTAAGTAGTTGAAATTTGTTAGACTGATAATGTCAAGTTTTTCAGGACTTTGCAGCCATATTTTCTTTTGGATCTAGTTTTTTCAGAACATTAAGGTGGTAAATATTTCTATATTGGCTTCTTTCCTTAATTATCATGCTAACGGTATGCATTTTAAGGTTAGCGTGTATTTCTTCAACATTGAAATACCAGATGAATTTCCCAGGTCATTATATTTCAGGAGAGAATAAATTGATCATTTATAAATAAATTCAAATCTGTTTACTTAATCCTTTGTGTATTCCATACTTCCACAAATATTTATTAAGCAGTTATGATATGCTAGGCACTAGGGATATACAACAATTAAGATGACCTTCTGTGCCCTCAAAGAGCATGCATTTTAATAAAACTTATTCCCCTTCATATGGATAAGTCAACAAAAGAAAATGAATAGTGTTGGCAGGACATAAACTTTAAAAACCTTTTTTTTAGGCATATGAAGTTGAAAACCTTAAGCATGTAACGATGGTAGTCAGGGCCATTAATTAAAATGCTTCCAAAACTTTGTGAGTTCTGAAAGACATATGCAAAAATTTTGACAAGACTGAACCCATATATAATGTCCTGATAGTACTGATATTTTTCTTCTTCCTTTGCCTCCCCACTCCAACTATGTTAAGAATAAATTGCAGAGTTTGCTCTAGTTAGTATGTACGCTTTTTTGTTTGTTTACAATTTATTTTTCTTTGATGTTCAAGGTATATGTAGAAGCAGATTAATAACTTTCAGAAGTGCATTTACATGGGTTGTTTCATTCTTGCTCCTGCCATTCATCACTCATTACATTGTTTAAAACTTTGATTTTAGGTGTAGCATATTTTTAAATACCAGAGTGGAACTTGAAATCTTTGTACTTAGTCAAAAAGAGAAGAAAGGATTTTTTATTGTTGTTCTCTTGTTGAAATACTCAGTGTGTTTTAAAAGGGGCCTATGTGATGACGGAGCATCAAATATTTATTACATATTTACCACATGCTAACTTGTTGAACACATCAGTTTTAGTTTTGGTCTTAGTTTTGTGTGTGTGGGTTGGTTTTTGTTTTTACCTCAAGGAGCTTACATTCTGATTGCAGAGAGGAGACATACATGTGAAGCAGAAACCAATACAGAACTAGATATAATTAAGTGCTAACTGTGGATTTCACAGAAGAGTGAAACTAACTAAACTGTGAGGTTAGATTTAGGCTTTCATGGAAGAGTTGGAATGTGAGCAGGGTCTTTTGAAGGATCTATAGTTAAGATTAGTATAAGAGGAATAAAGAGGGTATGGATTTCCAGATGATGAAGATATGGGGACAAAAAGAAGTTTGTTTCAAAGTTTGTATGCCATAAATAGTTTTTTCTTTCATCATACTCTGAGTTGCCAACCGCCTCCTTGAAAGGACTAGACTAATTGTGATGATATTTATTTTTGCTTCAAAAAATATAAAGGCCTGAGGTACAAGAATGCCTCAGTATTGGTCAGTCAGAAAGCGTTTATTAAGTGCTTGCTATGTGCCAGGCACTATGCTAAGTACAGGGGATACAAAGACAAAACATCGTACCTAAAGGGCTCATGTTCTAATGGGGGAGACAACATGCAAATAATTGTGTACATCCAAGACTATATATAGTTTAAATGGAAGGCAGTTCTGAAGAAATGCACTAGTAATGGGAGGAACTGAGAATGGCCTATTTCAGAAGGTAGGAGTTTTGGAGGAAACCAAGGTTAAGATGAGGAGGGGAGAGCATTCTAGGCATGGAGAACAGCCACTGCCACATTGCTGAATTGAGACTGTGAGACTAACCAGAATGCTATTACAATAACTTTTAAGTGATGAGGGCCTGCTTCGTGGTGGCAGTTATGTGAATGGGGAGAAGGGGACAAATATAAGAGATGTTGTGAAGGTTGAAACAAAAAAGATGACAGCTGATTAGGTACGTGCAGTGAGTGCAAATGAAAAGTCAAGGATGACACCAAGGCTGTGAGCCTACTTGACTGAGAAAGGACAGTAGTACCTTCAAATAGGAAAGTTAGGGAGAGGGAAGGACTTGGGGAGAAAGACATTGAATTCTCGTTTAGCATATTGTTTGAGATTTCCAGAAGACAGTAATGCCAGACTTGGAAAGCAAGAGAGAGGTTAGGGCAGGATATATAGATCTGACAATCTTGTGCATAGAAATGATGATTAAACCCATGACAGCTAATGAGATCACCAAGCAAGATAATACAGATGGCGAAGGAGAAAAGAAGTGGTGCCAGGATAGAATCTTTGGAGATACTCATACTTAATAGGCATGACTTGGATGTGAGCCAACAAGGGAGACTAGAGTTACACAGGTAGGAGTAGAGTCAGAAGAAGAATGGTGACTTGAAAACCTAGAAAGAAGTTATCCAGATGAGACCGAAGTGTGGTCCAGAAGGAGTTGATTGAGAAAAGGTTTGGCAAGTAAGAGATCATTAGCGTCAGTATTATCCTGCTTGTTGATTGTGCACCAACTCGGCTCCTTTCCTAGGTTTCCGAATGTCTTCTGCCTCAGTTTTCTGACTCACAGTTGCCTAAACTGTTTCCCTGAATTCTGTACTTAATGTCTGCCGTGATTTCTGATATCTTCCTAACCTATCAAGCTTTGCTTTTCTGTATGGCTTCAGTCCTGCTTGAGCCCAATTTTTAACACTGACATGATCCTTCATGTTGAATTTATGATCTGATTTTAGTCACCTTGTCTGCTTTGCGAATGGAAGAACAAGGACATTGTTCCTCAGCTCTGTCTTAGTTCCTCTGGTCGTGGGTCCTCTTTTTTTTTATCCTTTACCCATTCCGGCTTTTATTCTATACTATGACCATTGGGTTCATGGTGCAATGAGGAAGCTGGCCTGACTGGAACTAGAGTATATATGTTGGTTAAATAATAAGAAGTTTAGGTGGAACAAAATTGAAAGAGTGGCAGTCAGAAAAATAGGGTACCATTGAGGGCTTTTGAGCATATTAATGGTATAAAAAATGATTTTAAAGGGAGGTTAATCTGAGAACAATACATAGAATGGGTTGGATGCAAGAGAACCTAGAATTGAGCTTTTGCAATAAAACGTGTGACAGAAACTGGATTGAAGTTAACAATAGGAAGGTCCTTCCTTCTTTCCTTCTTCCCTTCCTGTCTCCCTTCTTCTTTCCCCCTTCCCTCTCTCCTCCCTTCTTCCCTTCCTTTATATCTTAATAACTATTTGAATACAATTGGCTTCTTTTATAATTCTGTTTTATTTTATACATTTAAAAATATTGTCCTATGAAGAGGTCCATAGGCTTATTAGCCTGCCAAAGTGTTCCATGGCACGAAAAATGATAAGAACTTTTGTGTTAGAAGTAGAAAATTTATGATTTAGTAATAGCAGAAAAATCAAGGGAAGAATTTCTAGATTATCTAGTGCAGCAAAGAAATCAAGGAAGAATAGGACCAAAAATCCAATCCAATGAGCTTTTATTAAGTGCTTCCTTAATAATTTTACTTGGGTGATGTGTGATCACCCTTAATATGTGCAATACCAGATTTATTCTTCCCCTCCCAACTCTCTATGTCAGTTAGTTGTCAAAACCATCTTCGAAATCACAAATCCTCAATGTCAGAATTTTTCCATCCTTAATCTAGTCAGTCACAAAATCCTTGGAATTTTTTCTTTGAGATGTACTAAGCATTGGTGATACAATTAATAAAAAGAAAGGCAGTCCCTGCCCTGAAGGAGTTTACAGTCGAGGGAGGAGACAACTACACAAAAGGAAACAGGAAAGTGGGGAAGGGATATACCATTGAGTACCCTGGGACATCTTGTTCCATGGAACTGAAACCAGACAGACCTGCATAGCATAAGCTGACATTTCAGTTTCTGCCTGCCCTCTATATAGGAAGGCATTGGGAGGCATTCCTCTGTATAGGAAAGCATTGGGTGCTCTACTCTGTCCTGCAGCACTCTGAGGCAGGAGGTATCAGTCAAAGCTTGAGTTAGCTACAGGTTGGTGAGTTTAGAAGTGATATAATTATCTTGAGAGAGACATGTTATTCTGTAGAGTTGAAATCAGGCAGAGGAGCAAATGCAAAGTGGAGTGAGTTAAAAAAAAAAAGCCATTATTTGTGACAGTCAAGTTGCTGGTAACTTTTGAGACTATCCTGTCAGAATACTAGGAACACTTTAATAACTAGCAGCAAAAGAAAAATAGGACGGTGACTAGAGTTAGCAGCAAGGTCAACCTAGGATAGAAAGACCCATATCAGAAGCAAAGAATCTAGTGGAAGAGGTAGGGAATGAAGATTATGAATGAAGAAGTGATTGGGAAAAGATAAAAAGCATGGGTAAGAAGGGTTAGCTTTAGAGAGAAGGAAAAATTGCTCTTCTGATAAGACTACAGGAAAATGTGCAATGTATACTTTTATGTATCGAATATACTAGATTCGTCAAAAGTTAAAATTGCTTATGTTGAATACTCTTGCAATTGAGCATTTTGTGAGAATGTATTTTTTTTTTCTGATCACTACTTGTGTCTTTTATCTGTTTTAGGGTACTCTCCTCCTCTCCTAACCCCAAGCCTCTGAATCTCCATAACCTGCAAATCTTCCCTGTTTAAATCCAGCTAATAGTATTCACTATGACAGTGGGATCTGTGACAGCCTAATTAACACCACTGTTTATTTAGAACCTTGGGGCTGATTTATTCTACAAGCTTCTGCTTCCTTGGTAGCCCCCCTACCCAACTTCCTTCTATTAATCCCTGTCATTCTTGACTTTCTTGTTTAGGCAAAAATCCCTTTGCCTTATTATCACTCCCGTTTTCCCCCAAAGATACCACATCTTTGCTACTATTGCTCAAGAAATAAATATACTCCGTTTTCTCTACTTTTAAACTCATTCTTTCCCACTATCGCTCAACAAACTCATTTTCTTTGAAGTTCGTGCCATTTGATTATATCACCCAGTTCACGAGCTTGTTGCTGCTCATCTAATCAACTCCTAGTATACTCTTCCTGATGCCCAGTTGCTTAAGTATTTGGCTTTGAAATCTTCTGTTGAGTCCGGGGGGAAAATGCCATTGTAGTCTTCGTTACTTTTTTTTTTTTTTAAAGCATTGCTTTGTGATATTTTTTCTATTCTTTTTTAATCTTCTTTTTAGAAATTATGAGATTGAGAAGCTTTAAAATGTATCAGATCCAAATAAAGATGTCTTCTGTTTGTACTTGGTCAGAGCCAGACATTCTTTTCTGCTGCATCTTGAGTATCATCTGTATAACATAGCAGTGAAAGAGTCCAAATGTGGTCATTCTGTTGTTAATATCCAATGATAGAAAATTATAAAAATGCTTCCATGTCTGTTCCATTTGTTCTGCTTTTGTTTACAAATAGTCTTAGAATAATATGACTGGGCTTCACAAAATTTTCTACAGGTTTATTTTCCCTCTTAATTGTTTCTCACTATTTTGAAGCAATACTGTGCCTAATCTTTAATTTTCCTCCTTATATATTCTTATATACTTCTCTATTAAAATCCTATTTGTACTGATCTGTTCAGCATTGCTCCTGGCTGAAGCCCAGTCTGGTTGTCTGACAGGGACTGTCACTGGACATGGCATATGCTGATTAAACTTTCGCTTGCATGGGGACAAGGGAGTAGAGTAACAGGAGTCCCAGCACAGGTGGCAATTTACGTATGACAAGCCAATATCAAGAATCAGGAGAACCAATGAGTGAGCTAGAAGAAGCCAGAGGTACAGGGCAGTGTTAAAAGAACTTGAAAAAACAAAACAAAACAAAACAAAACCTCAAAACCAGAAATGGACTAACAATGTCTGAGAGAAACCTTGGCAGGGGGAATGGTCAGTGTTTGAGGCTGCAAGGATATAGTACTAGGTGTTAGGAGCTGATGTAGGTAAAGAAAACTTATTCAACTTATGTCCCTCAAGATTTCTGTATTGTCTGACTCTTAAACTCTTAACCCTTCCTGTTGGGAGTCTGAATAGATTTCATGAAACTTGTGAACTTTGATGGGCGAAAAATTATAACTTTGTTTCAATATAATTGATTTTCTTTAAAATCCTGTATTTTATGTATTTAAAAAGATTATTCCGAGGAGTATATAGACTGTACTAAACTGTCATAGGAGGACCTTCCTCTAAACTTAACAGATCACCTCCTGTCAGTCGAAGAACTAGTACTACCAAAAGCTTTACAAATCTCCCTGCTATTTGTAGAGGGGAAGACATTCTTCTTTCAGGAATCTTCTAGGGTGCTGCACCTTGGCATCGATGGGGCGGGGGTGGCTTGGTGGCATCCCAGCATAGGGTTAAATTTTGAAAAGAACCTAGAGTTAAAATCATTGTTTGAGTGTAGTGAATGAAGCACTTACCTGCTAGTGTTGTGAGAATCGAATGAAATTATATTTGTGAAGTGCTTTGCAAACCTTAAAACACAATATAAATGCTAGCTGTTGTTACCAATGCTAGCTAATAATAGTGATGATGATAATGATAACCCAAGTGGTTTTTCTCTGGGTTCTTGCAGGCATCTAGTCCACAGAATTGAACTTGCCTCCTGACATCATGACTGAAATAAGGGTCACCAAACTTCTTATGTGATAGTGTGGAAGTTCTTGAACAGTTCTATATGTTCTCTGCTACTAGGCTGTTTGGGACATAATCAATCACAAAGCCCTTATTATGTGGCAGGAATTGTCCCAAATGCTGGGGACACAAAGAAAAGCAAAAATGTGCTCCCTGTCCTCAAGGAGCTCACATTCTTAAGGGGAAATGATATACAAACAACTGTGTATGTACAAGGTTTATTCAGTGTAAATGGAAGGTAATCCTAGAGAGAAGGCATTAGTAATGTGCAGGGGGTTGAACCAGAGAAGGTAGAATGAGGAAAGACTTCTTGTAGCAAGTGGGATTTAATCTTGAATCTTGAAGGAAGCCAGAGGCAGAGGTGAAGCAGAAGAGCATTTCGGTTTTAGGGGTCAGCCATTGAAAAATCATGTAGTTGGGAGAATGTCATTTTGAAGGAACAGCCAGGATACCAGTGTTGCTAGATTAAAGAGTAGACAGAGGGGAGTAAAGTATACGAAGGCTGGAGAGATAGGAAGAGGCCAGGTTATAAAGAGCTTTAAAAGTCAAACAAGGATTTTATATTTGATCCTAGAGGAAATAATAGGGAGCCCTTGGAATTTGAGTAGAAAGTGATATGGTTGGACCTATGCTTTAGGAATATTATTTTGGCAGTTAAGTGGAGGAAAGATTAGAATGATGAGAGACTTGATGCAGAAGTCTGTTGTAATAGTCTAGAGTAGGGGTGGGGAGCCTGCAGCCTTGAGGCCACATGTGGCCCTCTAGGTCCTCAAATGTGGCACTTTGACTGAATCCAAACTTCACAGAACAAATCCCTTAATAAAAGGATTTGTTCTGTAAAACTTGAACCCAGTCAAAAGGCAGTACCCAAGGACTTGCAAGGCCACATGTGGCCTAGGTTACCCACCCCTGGTCTAGCACTAGGCATAAGGTAATTAGAAGTCTGGATGACATCCAAGTGAGTGGAGGGAAGGGACAAATGAGAAATGTTGTAAAGGTAGAAGTGACAAGACTTAACAGTTTGACTAGGTGGAGTGAGGGCAAGAGAGGAATCAAGGGTAACCCCTAGGTTGCGAGCCTGGATGATAGGAAGGATGGTGCTTCCCTTGTCAGTAATGTGGAAATTTGGAAAAACTTCATTAATATCCCTTGAGCCACCACAAGGAAGATATAATCCCTTGATTGCCAGTGGAACAATCAGCTAAACAGCTCCCCGTCAAAGCCTCTTTTTCAGTCCCCTAAGAACTTTCTAAGTACCATTGTTGGTGCTGCAGATTTGTGAGGGGATGTGGTCAGAGTGGAAATGCACGTGGCATAAAGCAGTAGCAGTAGTACATGAACTGCTTCAACTCTTCTGGTCTCTTTAAGGCTCAGTGTCCTAAATTTCCTTGCCCTCCATGTGATAGGCAGCATGGTATAAGAGAAAGCCCTAGGTCTGGAGTCAAGAAGACCTGACTGGAGTCAGATTCAAATCCTTACTCTTAACATTTAGTAGCTGTATAACCATGGGTAAGTTAATTAACCTCTCCTAGCTTATGTTTGTTTATCTATAGAGATTGTTATACTTATGTGCCTATCTCACAAGATTGTTAAATATAAATGAGATAACGCTTTGCAAACCTTAATGTGATGTGCTAACATCTTTGTTCCCTCTCAGCCATCCATAGAGGTAGTCATAGTTTAGATTTTACCATTACTTATACCTACTACATTAATGGTTCCAAATTCTAAAATTCCTTTTATCTTTTCATCCCTCGGTTACTTGCACACTCTTCTTAAACCTATTCTTTGTCCTCACTGTGACCTCTAGCTAATCCATCTCTCTTTTTTGGCCCATCAGTACCTTTGCCTTTGTTCATTTTTCTTCCCTCAATTTAAACCTTTAAACTATACACTGTCCTCTTTCTTTTGAATCTTTACCCCCTTATCTGGTCACTATTCATAGTTCACCAAACCGTAACACTAGATTACCTACTCTAACACTAGATTACCTACTCCATCTTCCTACTTCACTCCTTGTCCCATGCTTTTGAATGCTGCTGAAAGAAGTCTTTCAACCTGCTGACTGAGACCTAAGAGAAAGGAAGGGTCAGAGTAAATGGCCTTTGAGCTGTGCCTTCTTACTCTAAAATGCTGTTAGTTGTTTGTAATTATAACTTGCAGTTACGTACTTCTCTGTTTCCCAAACAGGCTTTCCTTTATTTTTTTCTTTTCTGGCAGTGGCTATTCCAAACCTTTTCTGTTCTCTTCCAGTCTTCCCCTTCCTCTTGGCAAAGGAATTTTCCTATTTGACTCAGAAAACTGAGATCATGCATCACGAGCTCTTTCTTCTCTCCTTTTTCATTTCTCTAAAACTCCTCTTTGTTGTCCTTTATCCTCTCATTCTGTGTCATGGTTTCTGAGGAAGAAGAGAAGGCCCTCCTAGCCAAGTCTAACCCCCTCTCTTTGTACCCTGATCCCATCCCTTACTGCTTCCTCCGAGAGCCTGCCCCTTCAGTTCCTCCCCACCCCAACCCCATCCTCATTTGTTTCTTATCTGTTGCCTCCTTCCCTGCTGCTTACCATCATGCATCTTTTCCCTGTACCTCCCATTCTTTAAATTCTTTCCCTTTACCTTGTTATACCCTCTAGCTAGCATCTTGTATATTTTCTCTTTTATAAATTCCTACAACACCATTTATACTCATGTCTCCCATTTATATTTCAATTTCTCACTCCTGTCAAAGCCTCCCACTCATGTCTCAACTTCTTGTAGTCTGCCTTCTGACCCTACTACTTATGCAACTGTCCCTCAAGTCATTTCCTAACTATGGAATGTAAGGACTTTCTCTCAGCCCTCATCCTTCTTGATTTCTCTGCAACTTTTGAAACTGATATTCATTCTCTCTTCCTAGATACTCTTTTCCTTTGGCTTCCGGAGTATTGCTTTGTCTTGATTCTTCACCTTCTGCCTGACCACTCCTTGGTCTCTTTAGGTGATCTCATCTCCTCCCGTGGGTTAAATTCTCTTCTGTACTCCGGTGAATTTCAGATCTTTGTATCTAGTCCTAATCTCTTTCCTGAATTCCATTTTTACCTTGTCAGTTGCTTGTAGGCCATCTTCACGTTTAATCTAATATGTTTAAAATAGAACCTTAATTATTTGCCCCCCTAAATGCACCTCCTCCAAACTTTCTTGTGTCTATTGAAGGCTCCACGATGATGATGTTGATGACGATGATATCATCATCTAGCATTTATATAGCACTTTTAGGGTTTGCAAAGCATTCTACAAATGTTATCTCATTTGATCCTCAAACAGCCCTTGGAGGTAGGTGCTGTTGTTATCCTCATTTTACAGAAACAAGCCAAGGTTAAGTGATTTGCCAAGGGTCACATAGCTAGTTATGTCAGAGACTGGATTTGAACTCAGATCTTCCTAGTTCCAGGTCCAAAGCTCTATCCACTATACCACCTAGCTGCTTATCCTTATAGACACTCAGGTTTGTGTTGTTGTTCAGTTGTTTTAGTCGTGTCCAACTCTTTGTGACCCCATTTGGGGTTTTCTTGGCAAAGATACTGGAGTGGTTGACTATTACCTTTTGCAGCTCATTGTATAGATGAGGAAACTGAGACAAACAGGATTAAGTGACTTGCCCAGGGTTACACAGATAAGTACATGAGGTCATATTTGAACTCAGGTCTTCCTGACTCCAAGCCCATTGTACCATCTAGGTGCCCACCAGGTTCGTGACCTCAGAGTTATATTTTGATTCTCTACACCCACATCCAAATAGTTCTCTAGTTCTGTTGATTCTTCCTCTACAATATCTCACTTCCATCACATATTTCCACCTACAAGCCCATCACTCTGTTATAGACCTTCATCACTTCACTAGATTATTATGATGACCTCCTGATTATTCTCCCAGATTCTGTTCTCTTTTTTTCTAATAAATCCTCTGCACAGCTGCTGAAATAATCTTCCTCCAGAATACATAACTGATTATGGCCCTCTCCTGCTCAGAAACCTTGAATGACTCCCTATTTCTTCTTGGATAAGATGCAAACTCTGCAGCATGACTTTTACAGCCTTTTACAAGATTTGGGAACTTGGGGGTGGTACTTGCAAAGAAGATGGTGAAGCATGTTCAGGTGTGGCTCTTACCAGTCATGACACCAGGGACCCAGTGGGTGAATTTCAAAGATGAATGACTTAGTTATTCCATGACATGGTCTCTGGAGGGTGCAGTAGTAGCAGGGAAGATAGCAGGAAGATGGCTGGGATGATGAGACAAATAAGAGACTAAAAAAACACAATTGTGCCAAAAAGCAATTTGGTAACTCTTTTTTTAATGTTTTATTTTGGGGGGGGCAGTCATGGGGTTGTTTTAAATAGATCACTACTTAAACGTTAATTTTTAGAGTGATTATTTTAACACTAGGCACAGAGAAAGTAAGACAAGCTCAAGAGTGTAAACATCTCCATGTTGTAAACCCTGATTGGTTATGGAGCTGCTTGGAAAGGTGGGACAAAGTAGAGGAACAACTCTTCCCTCTAAAGGAGGATTACATCAAAACACAAAGGTAAAAATGCTTAACTTTTCCAGTTTTCCTCTTGAATTAGTTCATATGTAGGTAAAAAAACAAGTCAGTCTAGATGATTTAGTTCTCTTCCATCTCTGAAATCCTATGGCTTTTTAGTTTGCTTAACTTAGTTCATTATTCTTGAAAGGCAGTGTGGTATGTTAAAAGAAGCTCAGGATATCGCCTTACCCCTCCTGCTTCCACAACTGATTTATTATTACTTAGCCAAAAGAATAAATCTAGGGACACATTAATTTTTCAAGTTCAGAACAAAACTTCAGGTTCTTTCCTTTGAATAAACAAAGGTTGAAAGCTTCAGAGATGGTGGTGGAAATAACCCATTAATTAGTCGGTTTTACATTGTAACATTTAGTAATTTATCATCACCTAACCCCCTTTTCTCATTTTAAATCCTTTGTTAATCCTGCTTCATCATGTCACCCCATTCTAGTCTGAGCTTTGTTTCCTCTTAATGTAACTAAATCAATCTAGAGGAAATTTCGTTTTTGCAATTGTGTCCCTTCCTGTTTTCAGAATGTGCCTTGATTTTTTTTCATAACTTCACCATTCTAGTTTTATTTGGTCAAAGCCTAATATATTTGTTTCACCTGACATTTTGCATTATCCTCATCATTGCTCTTTTCTGTTGAAGTGGCTAATTAGGATTAATCAGAGACAGCAGCATCACATAGTAAATGGAGAGCCAATCTCTGAGTTAAGGAGACTTGGTTCAAGTTTTATCTCTGATATACGCTGGCTGTGTATCTTGTTCAAATCATTTGACCTCTCAGTGTCCCAGATAACTTTTTAAACTAAATTGCACATGGCTAATACAAAAACATGTTTTGCATTATTTCACATGTATAATGGGTATCATTGCTTGTCTTAAGTGGGTTGTGAGGAAGGGAGAGAACTTGAAACAGAAAATTTAAAAATGAATGTAAAAACCAACTAAATTTTGTAGCCGTTGATCTTCATTGGGAGAGGGAATTTCCTTATGTCTGAGCTAAAAGATGAATTTTTATTTACATATTAGCTGGTATAAAAATAATAGAGGCAGTTGAGGTCTCCAGAATCTAGATGATCTCCCTCTTCTAGGCTAGAAACTGGAACATAGCATCTTACTTAGAATGAAATCATATTGATACTCTAATGTAAAAGCTATAGCATAGTTTTTTTATTTGTGAATGAAATTTGGGTATCATTTTCTACCTTACATATCCTTAGCAGTTCTTTCATAAAAATATTATAAATTCTTTTGAAAATGGAGTTGGAAGCATGTATTAAATGCTAAAGAGTGTCTGTCAAAACAAAATTAATTGTTTTTCTATCAAGAGTCTACCTTCAGTATATTTATTATAGAGAAATCAAAAGCACCATGTTTTGTTTAGCCCTGCTTGGCTTGGAAGAGTGTTGAAAAACTTTCTAACCATAAGGCTGAATGTCATAGCTAGATAAACAGAAAAAATTTATTACAGGAAATCTGTGGGATATGTACCCTATAATGGTTCCCAGTACTTTTTGGCATCCAGAGTCCTAATGGGGGCAGTATAACACATCTGTTCCTAGTAATAATGGTCACTGATGCATAACTATTTTTCATAATATGACAATTGATTATTTCCTTACATCTTTGAAGATTTCATGGACCCCAAATTATTATACAACTTTATAGTATCTTCAGAACGTAGTTGAATATGCCTAACCTGAACAATTTGCTAATAATTAATCAATTAACTATTGGTTCCTACAACATTTTTTTTTTCTGGAATTGACATGAGGAGCCTGTTCTTAATAGAAAATCATGATTCTTGTTTTCCATTGAATACTAATGTTAAAAATATTTTCTAACTTAAAACTGTTTAATCTTTATCCAACAGGGAAAATAGTCCAGCAACATTTCCTGATGTACAGAGTGCTTTTCCAACAGCCTTGTTTCATCCAACACCTATCCATCCAAAGTGTCAACCTGGTCCAGAAGTTCGAATTTATGATTCTAACACCGGGAAGCTAATCAGAAAAAGGACTCAGAATTCTGGACAGTCTCTCTATATCCAGTCACCCGCTTCTCCTGTCACATTGCCAGTCCACGGGGAACATTCTTCTTTCAGGTACATTAGTAGTTCTGGACCTATCATATTGTCAAAAATCATTTTTCAAAATCAAAAATTGTCCTAAAGTTAATTCAGTTTGTTATCAAAATGATTATGTTTAAAGAATTCTAAAGTATATTTGCATATGAAGTTAAGGAACTTGCTACTTTTTCTTTGTTGACCAGAGGTTTTGACTTGGGCTGTCTGACTTCAAACTTAAATAATTGAGGACTGAACCGTAATCCACTAACCCATTAAGAAATCATACCAGTTTATTTACCATTAGTATTCAACCACTAAACAATCACTACCTCATGATCACAGAATTATAACAATGAAAAAGTCTGTAGTTCAGACTCAAAAATCCCTTTTGAAACATGATTCAAACAATATTTGTGTATTCAGAGTCACAGAGCACACTCATAGCATAGCGGTTCTACACAATGTAAACTGCAAAACTAAGAAGAGCAAAGCTGAATGGTTATGTCATACCTGGTATCTTCCTGACACCAAAAAAAGAAAAAAAATCTTTCCTTTGATCTTTGCATGGAGGGTGTCAAGCTAGGATAGTAATCCACCACCAACACGTGGTCATAGAGCTTATCCAAAGTAACATTACCCCAAATAACCTTCACTCTCCATAAGCAAATCAAAGATAGGTTAGACATTGGGTAGCTTAGATGAAAACCAGACACCTTATAAAGTGTTCTCATTGTTTCCAGCAAGGCATAACAGAATGTTAATGTATGTTTGTGAAGACTTGGGGAAATCCAAGTGAAATGTTCACTCTAGACTCCTATTATATAGAAAAGGGATTAGACTTGTTAGCCTTGGCCCAGAAGCCAACTGAAAGTAATGAGTAAAAGTTGCAGAGACAGAGATTTGGACTTGATATGGTGAAAACTTCCTGACAAAAGAACTTTCCAAAAAATTGAATTGGCTATTTCAGAAATTACTGAGTTCCCTTCACTAGAGATCTTCAGGAGTCAGCTGGGTAATAACATGGAGGATGTGGTAGATGGAATTCTTTTTCAGGTACAGTTGGAGTGGATAAGCTCCAAGGTGCCTTCCAACTCTGGGAGTCTGTGTTTCTGCACTAACTTCTTTCCATAGTGTCAGGAAAGATGATTTGACCAGTATTTGAGGTGCGACATTGCAGCATTGTGCTGCTTCTTGGGATAGCTTTAATTAATCCTGCTCCCTGAATTATGAATGTGTGTACCCGCCCGCAGAATTCCTTCTCCTTTCTTCCCTTCCTTGCCCTACCTGCTTCAGTCAAATTACAGACAGAGAGATTTGTATGATGCGAGCTGAAAGGAAGTTAACACTACTAGTTCCCCCTGCCCGAACCCATCTTCTGCCCTTTAGTATGAGTCCCTATAAACAGAAAGGAAACATACACATATGAACACTGTGTTGCCATCCCCATGAGAGCCTCATAACCCTAACCACTGCCATTTCTGTAAAGGTGTCACCAAGCACCAAGAATTAGGGACTCTGTCTCTGCCAAGTGCTTAATTGCTTTCTTATATTAATGAGCTGTACTTCAGTTAGGTAGGCCCTGTTTCCAAATATTCTAAAGGGGAGTGATAGTGATGCCATTAGTGGAGCTTTATGAATGGATCAGGAGAAAGCACTGATCACCAAATGTAGCTGCTAAAAGGAAATGCTTACTAAGCCAACAAGAGCTTCCCAAGCTTTTCCCTCAAAGGCATTACCTTATAACATTGATGAGAAGAAATTTTATGATTATGAACCTGACGATCTGTGCTACTTCCAAACCAGGCCAGTGTCCAAATAGAACTTACAGGCCAGTCTGTGTAGGGCCCTGCTCTAACATCTGAGATGTTCATATTGTTCTGACTTTAGTGAGAATTCATTGGAAGTTATTTTTGTTTTATAAAAGTTGATTTAGATTTGAGTTTTCTTACCAATAATTTAATATTTACTGACATTTTACATAATTAGACTTTACTCCCTGTTATTTTTCTGACTTAAGTGGTGTTGTGTTGGTTTTTTCCCCTTTTCCTTGTCTTTTCTTCTTCACCCCCACCTCCCTTTAAACATTCTCTTGAAACTAAGGCTAGTTATTACCTCTTCCTTTATGTTATAGGACTGTCTTTCTACCTCCCTTCTTCTTGCCTTCATTATAAAAATAATTTATTATTTTGTCTCTTTCCTCTTACCTGTTCCCTTTTCTTTATAAGTTGTGGAAATAGCACCCTCTCAATCCAAGTGATTTTGTGTAGTTCTCTTTTTATCTTTCTAGTTTCTATTCTTAATCACTGTAATAGAATGAGACTGATGCCTGCTATTCTATGTAAATGATAAGGTTATAAGGAATTTTGAAATAGTCAACACAGCAGCTATTCAGCAAGAACAGCTGAAAAGAAAGGATTATTTCAGGCACTTTTCAGATTTTTGAAGGATAGAAATTATATTAATAGATTTTCTTGTGGTGGGGGTGGCTACATTTGGCTGAGTATATTGTGCCAATCTTTTTTTTTCTGAAAAATTTAATGAATTCTTATAAACTAAACTGGATCCAGAGATAATTGAGTGGTTGTTCATTTTAAAATATAACCATTATTTGAATAGGATTAATGCATTGCTGAATTTTGCTAAAGTCACTGTAGTGGGATGCCACCTTTTATCTCACTTGTTCTTTTATTGCACAGACCAATTAACATTAAAATATTGTGATTATTTTTTAATCAGGTTATTTCCCTTCTGTAATCCTTTTATTTTCCCATTTTATCCTCCTTAAGAAATATGCTGATTATATGTATGCATTTACTTAACAAAACTATTCTTTAGGAAATAAAGTTGCTTTAATATTGGCAATAGGGGCACAAAACCCATGAAACATATCAATATATACACTGAAGGAATTTTTTTACCCCACATGTTTTTTCATGTGTACTCTTAACAATACTGACTGATCTGATGTGATTCTCTTTCCTCCCTACCACCCACCCCCCAATTTTCTCACACTATATTAAGTGAAACATTTTGTATGATGGTAGAACTAAAACAATGTATTTAGATATTTGGTGAGGGAAGGGGGGTGGGATATGTTATTCTATATTTGTGATTCCTACTTGCCAAGTGAGTAATAAGAAAGACTAGTTAATTAAACTGATTAATTAAAAGTTCAATGTATGAGATATTTCATGTATTTATAAAAATATTTTTTTGCACTGTTTTAGGATTGCTAGAAATTCAGAGTGATTTAAAAGAAAACCTGAACATTGATAGTAGATATTGAGATCTTGTTTATATTTTCTATTTTAAACATTAAAGAATTTCATTATTAAGCAACTTGATTTTATCTGGTTCTGTTGTTTACCTTTGAAATCTTAATGCCTATGGCTTTTTAGTTCCTGCAGTGAGAGTTCTGACACTAGTAGAAAAGAACATTGTACTTGTATTAGATGCCATTTATGTTTTATTGTTATTGTGTAAAGTTTCAATAATTGCCTGCCCAAATTAGTGACTTTTCCACCTGTGTCATCAGTTTCAAATGCCTGAGGGAAAAAGGTAGCAAAAGATGAAAATGTGAGCAGCTATCATTAAATTATCAATGCTTGCCAAATAATACCATGAAAAGTTAGAGGTAAGGAGGTAAGATTGCAATAGCTTGAAACAGTAAATTGAAGCTAACAAGATTAAATTCAGTAAAAATAAATAGAAATTGTATGTTAAAGACTTAGAACTAGAAGACATCTCAGAGACCGGTTAGTCTAGCCCCTTCATTTTATAGATGAGGAAACTGAGGCCCAGGGAAGTTAAATGACTGACTGAAGGTCACTCAATTAATAAAAGAGAGAGCTAGAATTCAAACTCAGATATTCTGATTCACTATAGTATGAGTGCTTGTGCTCACAATTTCCATTTTTCATTTACAGGACAGGGGAATGCTCTAGATAGCAAGCAGTTCATATAAAATAGGCATAAAACTACTATGAATGACTTCCAGCTCAACAAGTCAGCAATGTGTCATTACATTTCAAAAAGCTTACATAATCATAAGCTTCATTCAGTACAGAGTTATAGTGTCCAAAATTACTGAGTAAAGTGAGCATTCTGTTATACTTTTGCCCTGATCAAGCTATATCTGGAGAATTCTGTTCTATTATGTTTCATGATTAGTTAATAAACCATTAAAAAAAATTTTCAGATCTGAATTCTCTCCCTTCTACTCCCCTCTTTCTCACTCATTGAGAAATAAAGAATAAAAAAGCTCATTACAATTATGTATAGTCAAGTCAGAAAATTTGCATTGTTAGCCATCATCCTCCTTCCCTACCAAAAAAATAGTGTACTTCTGCCCTCTGAGATCATCACTTCTCTATGTGGAGCTGGATAGCATGTTTCATCATGAGTCCTTTGGAATTGTAGCTGGTTATTGTGTTGATCAGAGTTCATAAGTCTTTCAAAGTTATTTGTCTTTACAGTATTATTTTTTAATAATTTATGTTTAGTTTGTAACATTCATTTCCATAAGATTTTGAGTTTTAAATTTTCTCACCCTCCCTCTCTTCTCCCCTCCCCCCAAGATGGCATGCAATCTGATATAGGCTCTACTTACTTATATTAAGCGTATTTTTCCGTTAGTCATGATGTAGAGAACAATTAGAACTAATGGGAGGAACCACAAGAATGAAGCAATAAAATAAAAGAAAAGAAGAGCAAATAGTATGTTTCCATCTGCATTCAGATTCCATAGTTCTTTCTCTGGATGTGGATAGCATTTTCCATTGTGAGCCTCTTGGAATTGTCTTAGATCCTTGCATTGCTGAGAAGAGCCAAGTCTATCAAAGTCAGTCATCACACAATGTGGCTGTTACTGTGTACAACATTCTCCTGGTTCTGCTCATTTCACTCAGCATCAATTCATATAAGTCTTTCCAGCTTTTTCTGAAGTCTGCCTGCTCATCATTTCTTATAGCATGATAGTATTCTATTAAATTCATATACTACAACTTGTTCAACCATTCCCCAGTTGATGGGCATCCCCTCAATGTTCAGTTCTTTGCCACCACAAAAAGAGCTGCTATAAATATTTTTGCATATGTGAGTCTTTACAATATTATTGTCATTGTATAAATTGTTATGCTAGTTCTGTTCACCACTTTGAATCACCTCATATAAGTCTTCCCAGATTTCTTTGAATCAACCCCTTTCTCATTTCTAAGAGCAGAATAGTATTCTAGGATATTAATATATCATAACTCATTTAACCATTCCCCTATCAATGGGCACTCCCTCAGTTTCCAATTCTTTGTTACCACAAAAAGAACCACTATAAATATTTTTGAACATATGCTATCTTTTCCCCTTTCTTTGATCCCTTTTGGGACATAGAATTAGTAGTAGTATTGCGGGGTCAAAGGGTGTCCACAGTTTAATGGGTTTTGGCACATAGTGCCAAGTTGCTGTCCACAATGGCTCGACCACTTCATAGCTTCACCAGCAGTACAATAATGTACCAGTTTTTCCACATCCCTTCCAGCATTTGTCATTTTACTTTTTTTGTCACCTTGGCCAATGTGATGGGTATGAGGCGATACTTCAGAGTTATTTTTCTCTAATTTGTATTTCTCCAATTTTTAGTGATTTAGACCATTTTTTTTCATAGAGTTATTGTTAGCTGAATTTCTTCCTCTAAAAACTGCCAATCCATATACTTTGACCACATATCAGTTGGGGAATGGCTCGCTCTTATAAATTTGACTACACACACATACACACACACACACACACACACACACACATTCCTGTATATCTTTGAAATGAGGTCTTTATTAGAGATACTTGCTGCAAATATTTTCTGCCAATTTTCTACTTTTCTTCTAATTTTAGCTGAATTGGTTTTGTTTGTATGAAAACCTCTAAATTTTATGTAATTAAAAGTGTACATTTTACCTCCTATGAACCTGTCTCTTTTTAAAAAATCATTGTCTTCCCCTTTCCATATACATCTATATATATATATATATATATTTCTTCCATGCTCCTCTAATTTGCTTGAGAAGTCACCCTTTGTGTCTAAATCATATACCCATTTGGAGCTTGCCTTGGTATGTGGAATGAAAAATTGGTCCTATATCTAGGAAAGACTGCTTATCATTTTCCCCAAACGAGTTCTCACCCCAACAGCTGGGATCTGTGGATTTATCAAACACTAGGATACTATGCTCTTCTACTTTTGTATGTTATGTACCTGATATGTTCCATAAATTAGCCTATTTCTTACCCAATATGAAATTATTTTAATGATTATGGCTTTGTTATATAGTTTTAGATCTGGTACTTACAGGCTCCTCCTTCCCTTTTTTTTTTCATTATTTCCATTTATATTCTTGACCTTTTGCTTATCAGGATGAATTTTGTTATTATTATTTTTTTTTTAGCTCACCATAGTAATCTTTTGGTAGTTTGATCGGCATGACTTGAATAAGTAAATTAATTTTGGTAGCATTGTGACTTTTATTATATTGGCTAAGCCCACCCATGAACAATTAATATTTTTCCCAATTATTTACATCTGTTTTTATTTGTTTAAAGAGTGTTTTGTAACTGTGTTCATATAATTACTGTGTGTGTCTTGGCAGGTAGAGTCCCAAGTATTTTATAGTCTTGTTTTTTTTTTTAAATGTAATTTCTCTTTCTGCTACATTTTTCTAAATATATAGGAACGTGAATGATTTATGTGGGTTTATTTTATATCCTACAGCTTTGCTGGAGTTGTTAATTGTTTGAAGTAGTTTTTAAATTAACTTTCTAGGGTTCTCAAAAGATATCATATCTGCAAAAATATATATAATTTTGTTTCCTCTTTGACTATTTTTATTCCATCAATTTCTTTTTCTTACTGCTATATTTAGTATTTCAAGTACAGTATTGGAAAATAATGGTGACAATGGACATCTCTGCTTTACCTGTAGTCTTATTGGAAAGACTTCTAGATTATCCCTATTACAGCTATTGCTTATTCTTAGTTTTGAATAGATATTTCTTATCATTATTAGAAGAGTTCCTCCTTTTCAGTGATTTCTAGTGTTTTAATAGGAGTGAATGTTGTTATCTTGTCAGAAGCTTTTTCTGCATTTGTTTATATAATAATATGATTTTTCTTGTCTTTGGTATTAACATGATGAATTATGTTCACAGTTTTTCTAATGTTGAACTAGCTTTGCATTCCTATTAAAAATTCAACCTGTTCATAGTATATTATCTCTATGATGTATTACTATTGTCTTCTTGCTAATATTTTATTTAAAATGTTTGCATCAATATTCATTAAGGAAATTGGTCTATAGTTTGCTGTTGTCTTCTTGCTAATATTTTATTTAAAATGTTTGCATCAATATTCATTAAGGAAATTGGTCTGTAGTTTTTTTTTTTTTCCCCTCTGTTTTAACTCTCCCTGTTTTTGGTATCTAGACCATATTTGTGTCCTTGCTTTCCCTTAACTCTTTTTCTTCCTATTTCCCTGTTGGATAAGGTGTATTTCTGTACCCAATGCTGTATGTATATACATACATACATACATACATACATACATACATATATATATGTATGTATGTATTCTTACCTCTACTCCCTGACCCTTAACTCTCTTTTCCTTGTTGTATAGACTTCTGCTTGTGTACTCCACTTACATGAGATCATTTTCCACATTTTTCCTCTGACTTCCCCCCTCTCTCTGTGTATTCTTTTCTACCATTTCTATTCTTTAAAATTATTAAAATATAACAGAATCACTCCTAGGGTCTCTATGTAATTAAACTCCCTCTACGACCTCTGATGATGATATAGTTTTGAGGGACTACATGTTTCATATTCCCTCTAAAAATGTAAATGGTATAACAGTTTAGTCCTTTTAAGATTGCTTCTTCATATTTACCTTTTAATCCATCTCTTGACTGCTGTGTTTGTATATGTCAATTTTCCATTCAGCTCTGTTCTTTTCATCAGGAATATTTGAAAATTCTCTATTTCTTTAAAGATCTGTTTTTTCTCCTGTAGGCTTATACTCATTTTGGTGGGTAAGTTACTTTTGATTATAAGCTTAGAGCTTTTGCCTTCTGGATTATCATATTCCAAGCTTTCTGTTTGATTATTTTGGTGGCTGCTAAATCTTGTGTTATCCTGAATGTGGCTCTTTGGTAGCTGAATCCTTTCTTTCTGATTGCTTGTAGTATTTTTTTCCCTGACCTGAGAACTCTGGATTTTGACTATAATAATCCTGGGTATTTCATTTTGAAGTTCTGGAGGTGGGAGGTAGATTCTGCTTTTAATTTCTGCTTTGCCCTCTGACTTTAAGAGCTCTGTGCAGTTTTGTAATTTTTTGTGATGTGTTGTCTAAGCTTCTTTTTTTTAGTCATGGTTTTAAGGTAGTTGATGACTCTTATTATCTCTTCTCGGTCAGTTTTTGCTGTTAAAAAACTCACATTTTCTTCCATTTTTTTTTCAGTCTTTTTACTTCCTTTTAATAATTCTTGATGTCTCTTGGAATCATTAGGTTTTATTTTTCAGTTCTGATTTTTAGCGTGTTATTTTCTTGGGCAGGATTTTGTATCTTTTGTTTTGAGCTGTTAATTCCCTTTCCTTGTCTTCTATAGCTTTCATTTCTTATCTAATTTTTCCTCGGCACTCTCATTTCATTTTTTTTCATTTACCTATTTTTGACATTCATTTTTTAAAATTTTGAGTTCCAAATTCTCTCCCTTCCTCTGGTCTTTCCCCCATCCATTGAGAAGGCTAGCAATATGATATCAATTATACATGTAAAGTCATGCAAAATTTATTTTCATATTAGCCATGTTGTCAAAAAAGAAAAAGCAAGAAAAATAAAGAAAGTGAAAAGAATATGCTTTAGTTTGCCCTCAAGTTCATTAGTTCTCTCTCTGGAGGTGGACAGCATTTTTCATCAAGAGTCCTTTGAAATTGTCTTAGATCATTGGTGAGAATAGCTAAGTTTTTCACTGATCATTGTTACAATATTGCTGTTACTGTGTAAAATGTTCTGGATCTGCTCACTTCACTTTGCATCAGTTCATATAAGTCTTCCCAGGTTTTTTTAAACCATCCTGCTTGTCATTTCTTATAGTACAATAGTATTCCATCACAGTCATATACCACAATTTGTTCAGCCATCACCCAATTAATGGACAGCCCCTCGATTTCCAATTCTTTGTCACCACAAAAAGCTGCTGTTGATATTTTTGTACATGGAGGTCCTTTTTTCCTTTAATTTCTTTGGGATATAGACCTGTTAGTGGTATTGCTGGGTCAAACGGTATACACAATTTTATAGTCCTTTGGGCATAGTTCCAAATTATTCTCCAGAATGGTTGGACCAGTTCACAGCTCCACCAAAAGTTCATTAGTGTACCTATTTTTCTATATCCCCTCTAGCACTTGTCATTTTCCTTTTCTTTCATGTTAGACCATCTGATAGGTGTGAGGTAGTATCTCACAGTTTTTTAAGTTGCATTTCTCTAATTAGTAATGGGGCAGCTAGGTTGTAAGTAGCTAGAGTGCAAAGCCTTGATTCAGGGGAAGACTCATCTTCCTGAATTCAAATCTGGCCTCAGACACTTATTAGCTGTCTGAACCTGGGAAAGTCACTTAACCCTTTTTGCCTCAGTTTCCTCAGCTGTAAAATGAGTTGGAGAAGGAAATGGCAAACCACTCTAGTATCTTTGCCAAGAAAACCCCAGGGGGTTTATGAAGAGTCAGACACAATTGAAAAGAACTGAACAACAACAAAATCACTAGTGATTTAGAGTAGTTTTTTCATATGATTATTAATAGCTTTGATTTCTTCTTTTGAAAATTATCTGTTCATATTCTTTGACCATTTGTCAATTGGAAAATGGCCCTTATTTTTATAGATTTGGCTCAGTTCCCTATATATTTAAGAAATGAGGCCTTTATCAGAGGAACGTGTGAAAAAATTTTCCACAGTTTCCTGCTTTCCTTCTAATTTTGGCTGGATTTGTTTTGTTTGTGCAATTCCTTTTTCATTTCATGTAATCAAAATTATCCATTTTGCTTCCCATGATCCTCTCTATCTCTTGTCTGATCATCTCATAAAAAAATTTTTTTAACTCTTGCTTTGACACTTCTAAGAATTTTGCATTTTTGTTTGACATATTGCTTACAGATGTTTTTGAATCATTCTTTTCTTCTGAATTTTGTGTCTTCAGTTTCCCTGTCACCACAGTAGCTCTTTATGATGTGATTCTTTTTTGTTTGTATACTCTTCCAACATGCTGTTTTATTTTGGACTTCACGTTAGTTCTATGTTCTGCACTCTTCTGGAGTGAATGTCTGATTTGGGCTTCTGTCCTCTTACATCCTGCTGTGTTTTCACAGCTCAGTCAAAGGGCATAGTAGTTTCCAGTGCTCTCAAAGTGATGTGATCTGGAGCAAAGTCTGCTTACTGCCCTCTTGCTCTGAGCTCTGTAACTTCATGACCCGGATTTGGGTCTGTCTTGTCTTTTGCCAGGCATTCCAGTACACTGCTGCTGGACTGAGCTACTCTTAGCCTGCTAGTGCAGTGAGACTGAACTGTTGGCTACCCTCTCCTCTGGGATTCTTGCTCTAGTTTTTCAGTTGCAGTCTTGCACCCAGGACTAGAGGCTAGAACCAAGTCCCCACTCTGCTTTTGGCATCAGAACCATTATACATTTACATGTTCATTATACAGCCAGTGACCATTCCTCTCCTCTACTCCTTTCTCATATCCCTTCCTCAGTCTGACCTGGAACTGGATGCACTGTTTGTAGCACGCTCCTGGGTTCCTGGGCAGACTCATCCCCAGTGTTCTCACACCCTTAGGTCTGTCTCCCTAAGCTTCATGCTCTAGAAAAATGACTCTCTTGGATTTCCCAAGCAGAATTCTGTCTGATGCATTTCCTAGTTATTTGTGGAGAAGCTTTGGGAGAGGAGTGAGGCACTACATCTTTATGTTATTCCACCATCTTGACTGTGCTTTCTCTCCTTTTAATAAACCACATTTCAAGAAGAATATTTATAGCATAAAAGAATGGCCTCTTGGATAGAATGCTAGATTTTGATTCTGTTATCTCTATAGTAATGATGATCAGGTTTATATAGTAAACCCTAGGCTGTCTTTTGAACTTTAGTCATTGCTTACCAACTGCTTTTTGGACATCTCAAACAGGATCCGGTAGGTATTTTAAATTCAACATATCCAAAACTAGATTTATCATCTTTATCTCCAAGTCCTCCCATCTTATGAACTTACATAATACTATTGAAGGTACTACCATCCTTCCAGGCCTGAAACTTTGGTGTCACACTTGATTCTTTGCTGTCACTCTCCTTGCATGGTCAGTACATTTCCAAATCTACCTTTACTGCATCTTTCAGATACATTCCCTTGTCTTTGTACACATGGCCACCACTCTAGTTCAGACCCTCACCACTTCTTCCTGGACTATTGCAATAACCTTTAATTGTTCCTGCTGCCTCAAATCTCTCCCCATTCCAATCTATCTTCCACTTTGCTGCCAAAATGATTTTTCCCAAAGTGAAAGTCTTGCCATGTCTCCCCCTGTTCAGTGAGCTCACGTAGCTACCTTTTGCTTCCAGAATCAAATTTAGAGACCTCTATCTAGCATTTAAAGCTCTTTTTAACTTGATTCTTTTCTACCTTTCCAGTCTTCTTACACTTAATTTCCTTCCATATAATACAAGTCAGCTACACTTGCCTACTTGCTATTTTTTGAGCTTGGTATTCCATCTTCCATCTCTGTGCCTTATCACTGGCTCTGCCTCATGTTTAGAATATTTTGCCGTTGTGACCTCTGTCTCTTAATTTTCCTTGCTTCTTTTCAAGATTGAGCTCAAATCCCAACTTTCTGCAACAGGAGTTAGGCCCAGCTGTTAACTCCTTCCCTTCATGTTGCTTTCCATCTGTTCCTTATATATCTTCTGTGTGCCTAGCTATTTGCATGTTTTTTTCCCCCATCTAGAATATTAGCTCCTTAATATTTCTACCTTTCTTTATATACCAGGGCTTAGCATAGTGCTTGGCACATAGTAAGTACTTCATAAATTCTTCTTACAGACTGACCAGAATTCAAATCCATTCTCTGTGTAAATAAACTCTTTGTGTCCTTAAGGATTTATTTACTAGGTCACAGACTGGTTTGTGATCTGTATTGATTGAGAAAGATCCACACCTAGAGTTCTCTATGTTGATGAAACCACTTATCTTAGTCTGTTGATAAACTGAATTGTATCAGAGGTTGAGGACTGAGGGTGGTGAAGGAGAATCAGAGGTGATTTTTTTTTTCAAATATTTGAAGAACTGTTCAGCTTCTGGGCAGCAGGGACTGTTTTTCCTTATGTATCCTAAGAACCTAGGACAGCACCTTGCACATAGTAGGCATTTAATAAACATTTATTCAATTGAATTGAATCATTTATAAGAATGCTATAGGTATATAATTCTTGCTTCCGTAAGAAATAATTTCTTAATGACTAAAACTGTCTCAAACTGGCAGGTGATACTTTAAAAAGTGATGAGTTGGCCCACAGTTTTCTGGCAAAGGCTGAATGATCATTTTTTTCCCAGTGATATTGTAAAGGAGGCTTCTGCTCTAATGAGTCAATTGAGGTCTCAGGTCTCTAATTCAAAGGTTCTAGGTTCTGATTCTTCTGATGAAAGATTTGTTTTTAGATGAGGTAGGCTTAGGTTTATTAACAGAAGGCTAATAAATCAATCTAGTATTAACCAATTATGAGCAGAGATTGCAGTAATTTTTTAAGAGTGGTAGTGCCATCAATGGTGAGGAAGTGTTGAAGAGGGTAGGATTTGGGGTTCCATTTTTAAAAAGTTGTATTGAATGTGAGATACCTTTGGGACCTCCAGGTGGGAATGTTCAGCTGGCCATTGGTAATATTATACTGGAGTTCAGAGGGGTTAGGGCTGAAAGGCACCTCTATAAAGATTAATGATTGATCTCATTTCTGCATAGGAGATGATTAGATCACGAAGAGAGCAATTACAGAGTAGAGAGGTCCTAGAATGAAATACTGGAGGACAGCCAAACTCAGTGGCTGGGAAGACGATCCAGCAAAAGAGAGTGAAGAGAGGTCAGATGAGTAGAAGCAGAACCAAGGAGCAGTGTCACAAAAATTAATGGAAGAAATATTCAGGAGGAGGGAAGTAGTCAGTAGTGTTAAAAGCTAGAGTGGTCAAGAAGGATAAAGACTGAGAAAAGGCTCTTGGCAGGTAATATGAGACACCTTTAGGTGCCTCAAGTAACTCTTTAAGACTAAAGTTACAAATTAGTTATCAGTCTGCACTGGTAGAGGGGGTTTCCACAAAAGAAGGTTCCCTATTCTCTTAAAATTACAGATTATATTTGGTACAGGATACCAGAGGCCCACAAGGAATAGGTTTGTTCTTTGTTGGCTAAAGTGAAGGATTTAGAAGAGTTAGTGGAGGAGGAGAGAAAGTATGAGAACTCTTTGCCAGACAGATGAAGTGTTACTGGGAGATCTCTGAATCTGTACTTCTATACTTTAAAAAAAAAAATTGAATTGCACTATCCCAATAGCTTATATAATGAGGTTGAGAGCAGGTGTATTGATCAATCTTCCAAACTAAGACAGGTAGTTTATAATGGGGGATTTACCACATAAATGGAGTGTGTGTGTGTGTGTGTGTGTGAGAGAGATATTAATAGCTGCTTCTTAAACAACTTTAAAATTAAAGGGAATTCTACTGGATTGGCTTCTGATCGTGCTGGAAGCATCTTTGGCAAAGGCAGTGCGATGTAATGGAAAGAACAATGGATGATTTGGAAAACCTGGATTTGAGTCCCAGCTATGCTACTTAGTAGTGTGACCATTACCACGTCAGTTTAGCTCTTTCAGTTTTAGTTTCTTCATTTGCAAAATGAGGGTGAAAGTGCGGATATTCTCCTTTAGGGTTGTTGCACGGAAAGGTTTTCATAAAACTGTAAAGTGCAATATACAAATGAGTTATTATTTCATAATAATAACTTTTAAATTTGATCTTGTGGAAGAAACTTTGATAAAATGTGTACTTCATTGGGAAAAAATAGAATAGTAAATTCAAAAGAAATTTAAAAAATTATTTTAAAGTACTTTGTTAGAAACTAGAACAAAAATGTACCCCGTATCAAAAAAAATAGAAACTAGAATAGCTTTGGATAATTTGGTAATTTTGGGGGGGGTATTGATGTGTTTGTTGTTGTTGATGTCCAGTCATTTTGGTTGTGTTCTACTCTTCGTGACCCTGTTTGGGGTTTTCTTGGCAAAGACACTGGAGTGGTTTCCTATTTCCCTCTCCAAATCATTTTATAGGTGAGGAACTGAGGCAGAGAGGGTTACGTGACTTGCTCAGTGTCACACAGCTGATAAATGTCTGAGGCTGGATTTGAAATCAGGTCTTTGTGACTCCAGGCCCAGCATTCTATCCATTGTGCCACCTGTACACATGGTCTCAAATACATATTTTAGGCAAGTTCATCCATTCGAGGAGATTCAGAGTAGCCAAAAAAAAAACTAGAGAAAACAAAATTTGTTCAGTCATTTCCCAGTTGATGAGCATCCGCTCAGTTTCCAATTATTTCAGAAAGAACTGCCATAGGTATTTTTGTACATTGAGGTGTTTTTCCTCTGATCCCTTTGGGGTACAGACCTAGTGGTGGCATTGCTGAATCAAAGGGTACATACAGTTTCATAGCCCTTTGGGCATAGCTCCAAATTATTCTCCATCATTGTTGAATCAGTTCACAGCTTCATCAGCAGTGCATCAGTGTGACTATCCCCACATCCTCTCTAGCATTTGTCATTCTCCTTTTCTGTCTTGTTAGACAATCTGACATGTGTGAGGTGGTACCTCAGAGTTGTTTTAATTTGCCTTTCTCTGATTATTAGTGATTTAGAGCATTTTTTCATGTGATTATTGATAGCATTGATTTCTTCTTCTGAAAACTGCCTATTCGTATACTTTGACCATTTATCAATCAGAATGGCTCTTATTTTTGTAAATTTGGCTCAGGTCCCTGTATATTTAAGAAATGAGACCTTTACCAGAGGAATAAGCTGTAAAAATAAGCTTCATCTGTCTGGCAAAGAGTTCTCATACTTTTTCTCCTCCTCCACTAACTCTTCTAGTTCCTTCACTTTAGCCAACAAAGAACAAACCTATTCCCATTTTCCTATATGTGTTGCATTTTGTCAAAAGCTTTTTCGGCATCTATTGATATAATCACACAATCTTTGTTATTTTTATTATTGGTATGGTCAATTATGCTTATAGTTTTCTATAATTATAGAACTAACTGCATTCTTGGTATAAATCTAATCTGGTTGCAGTGAATGATCCTTTTGATATATTGCTATAATCTCTTTGCTGGTATTTAATTTAAAATTTTTTCATCAATATTGTTTGGGTAAATTGGTCTATGGTTTTCTTTCTCTGTTTTTGCTCTTCTTGCTTTAGGTATCAAAGCCATATTATGTCATAGAAGTAATTTGGTAGGAGTCCTTTTTTGCCTATTTTTTCAAACATTTTACCTAGTATTGGAATAAATAGTTCTTTAAATGTTTGGTAGTATTCACTTGTAAATCCGTCTGGTCCTGGAGTTTTGTTTTTTTTTTCGCCCTTAGGGAACTCATTTGTGGCCTGTTCAATTTCTTTTTCTAAGAATGAGTTACTTAAGTATTCTTTTTCCTCTTCTGTTTATCTGGGCTATTTATATTTTTTGTAAATATTCATCCATTTCGTTTAGATCAGCAGATTTATTGGCATACAGTTGGGCAAAATAGCTCCTAATAATCACTTTAATTTCATCTTCATTGGTTGTGCATATTGGTTTTCTGTATTTTTTAAATAAAATTAGCTAGTAGTTTATTTGTTTTATTGGTTTTTTTGCCCCCATAAAACCGCCCCCAGTTTTATTCAAAAAATTTTTTTCTTTACTTCCAATTATATTGGAAAAATTCTTTTTTGGAAGAATTGGAAAAAAAGAATTTAGAAAAGTTAGATATGATCTATGAGAATACTGAATGGGAATAGAAAGGAATGTATTTTTTTTCTTAGTTACATATGGCACCTTCACAAAAACTGACCCTGTATTATAAAAACTTCACAGACAAATGCAGGAAAACAGAAATATTAAAGGCACCCTTTTCAGACCATAAGGCAATAAAAATTACATTCAATAAAGGGCCTTGGAAGCATAGACTAAAATTAATTGGAAACTAAATAATCTAATCCTAAAGAATGAGTGAGTCAAAGTACAAATCATGGAAACAATCAATAATTTCATTAAAGATAATGACAACAATGAGACAACAAACCAAAATTTATGGGATTCAACCAAAGCAATAGTTAGGGGAAATTTTGTATCTCTAAAAGCTTACATCAACAAAAGAGAGAAAGAGCAGATCAAGGTATTGGGCATGCTACTGAAAAGAAAAGAAAGTTATTAAAAAATTTTAAAACCTAACAATTAAGCACCAAAATAGAAATCCTGAAAATCAAAAAATTCTCGAGTCTTGAGTTTGAATGTCATATTTTCTATTCAGCTCTGATATTTTCATTAGGAATGCTTGAAAGTCCTCTATTTCATTAAGGAACCATTTTTTTCCCCTGTAGGATTATATTCATTTTTGCTGGGTAGGTTTTGCTTGGTTGTAATCCTAGTTTTTTTTTCTTTTTCAGAATATCAGATTCCAAATCCTCCACTCCTTTATACTGGTAGCCACTAAATCTTGTGTGATCCTGATTATGACTATATGGTATTTGAATTCTTTTTTTCTGACTGCTCTGTTTTCACCTTGACCTTGGAGCTCTGGCATTTGGCTATAATATTCCTGGGAATTTTCTTTTTTTTTCCCCCAGTTTTTTTTTTTAATTTTGATTTTTCAACAATCACTTCCATAAAGCTTTTGAGTTTTAAATTTTTCTCCCCCTCTTTCCCTCTCTCCCTCCACAAGACGGCGCACAATCTGATATAGGCTATACATTTACATTCCTATTAAACATATTTTCACATTAGTGTTGTAAGAAAGAATTAGAACTAATAGGAAGACACAACAGAAGAGGACAAAATAGGAAATAGTATGCTTCGATCTACATTCAAACTCTATAGTTCTTTCTTTGGATGTGGATAGCATTTTCCATCTTGAGGCCTTTGGAGATGTCTTAGATCCTTGTATTGCTGAGAAGGACTAAATCTATCAAAGTTAGTCATTGCACAGTGTGACTTTTACTATGTACGACATTCTCCTGGTTTAGCTCACTTCACTCAGCATCAAATCATACAAGTCTTTCCAGGTTTTTTTGAAGTCTGCCTGTTCATCATTTCTTATAGCACAATTACTATTCCATTACATTCATATATCACATTCACAATTATGATTACTGTCTGTGTCTTTCCCTCCATCCTTTCCCCGCCCTGTTTATGCTTTTCTTTCTCCTTTCTTGTTTTTCCTCTTCCCTAATGTTTTGCTTTTGACCATTGCCTCCCTTGGTCCCACCTCTCTTCTATCCCCCCTCCCTTTTCTTTCCACTTTTCCCTCCTACTGCCTATAGGACATGTTAGATTTCTATAACTAACTGATTATATTATTCCCTGCTTGAGCCAAATCTGATGAGAGAAGGGTTCAAACAATGCCCACCTCTCTCTCTCTCTCTCTCTCTCTCTCTCTCTCTCTCTCTCTCTCTCTCTCTCTCTCTCTCTCTCTTCTTTCCCTCTGCTGGAATAGGTTTTTGTGCCTTTTCCTGTAATGTAATTTACCCTTGTCTGCCTCCTCCTTTCCTTTTCTCCCAGTACATTTTCTTAGTTAGATCAGATTAATCCACTTACTTGGATCCAGTTAGCCCACTTGATTAGATTTTTTTCATTATTACATCAAAGTCAATTTATACCCACCCCCTTTATGTATACTCCTTTAACTTGGTGTAATAATAATACAGTTCTCAAGAGTTACAAGTGTCATCATCCCTTGTAGGGATATAAGCAGTTTGCCCTTATTAGTAACATGTTGTTTCTCTCTGTCCCATTTACCTTTTTATGTCTCTCTTGAGTCTTGTATTTGAAGATCAAATTTTCTGTTGAGCTCTGGTCTTTTTATCAGGAAGGTATGGAAGTCTCGAATTTCATTGAATATCCATCTCCTTCCCTGAAAGATCATGCTAATTTTCATGGGGTAGTTGATCCTTGGTTGTAAATCCAACCTTCTTTGCCTTATGGAATATCATATTCCACGCCCGATGGTCTTTTAATGTAGAAGCTGCAAGGTCCTGTGTAATCCTGACTGTGGTTCCATGATATTTAAATTGTTTCTTTCTGGCTGCTTGCGGTATTTTCTCTTTGACCTGGTAATTTTGGAATTTGGCTACTATATTCCTTGGTGTTTTCAATTTGGAATCTCTTTCAGGAGGAGATTGGTAGATTCTTTCTATGGCTATTTTACCCTCTGGTTCTAGGACCTCAAGGCAGGGAATTTTCATTTTAGGATCTCTTTCATGAAGTGATTAGTGGATTCTTTCAGTTTCTACTTTGCCTTCTAGTTTTGTGATATCTGGGCAGTTTTTCTTTTTAATTCCTTGAAATATTCATGTCTAGGCTCTTTTTTTTTTTTTCCTAATAATTTTTAAATGCTCTCTCCTTGATCTGTTTTTAGGTTTATTTGTTTTTCTGCTATGTTCACATTTTCTCTGATTCATTTTCGTGCTTTTGACTTTGTTTTATTGTTTTTTGTTATCTCATGTAATTATTAGCTTCTGTTTCAACAATTCTAATTTTTAAAAGTTATCTTTAATGAAATTTTGTGCTTTTTTTTAAACCAAGCTGTTAATTAATTCTCTTTTCATAATTTTCTTGCATTGCTCTCACCTTTTTTTATACTTGTTTCTCCTCTACCACTCCTATATGACTTATTTTTCTCTCTTTTTTTTTTAAAGCTTTTCTAGGAATTCATGTTGAGTTTCTGTCCAATCTGCATTTTTCTTTGAGGCTTTACTTCTAGATATTTTCATGTTGTCTTCTTCTAGATTTGTCTTGAGCTTCCCTGTCACCATAGAAACTTTTTAGGTTCTCTTTTTATTGTTTGCTTATTTTCCCAGTCAGTTTTGACCTGTATATTAGAGTTGGACCCTGTTGCTTCTGTGGGAGAGATGATCAGCATGAGCATCTATACCTCAATCTGGGGGCCTATAGATTTTCAATGCTTCCAAGATGCTGTGATCTGGGAAAAAGTTCGGTTCCTTCCCTCTTGCTCCAGCCTCTGGTTCTTACTCAGGTAGGGCCCCTGCTCCCTCATGATTGTGACTACTCCTCTCCACTCTGGAATTCCCACCCAGAACCCAGTGTTAACATAGATGTACTGTGGAATCTTTCTGACCAACTGTTAAGTTGCCTTCCTGTCCTTGTACATTGGACACGTCCAGTGCTTCCACTACTGTAGCCTCCAGTATCAATAATTGGTGCCATTTCTACTGCAACCAGTGTACTGTACTTTCAGCCAGCTTCCACTCCACTGTTTGCTGTGCACTCTTTCTGTCTAAGCTGCCCTGGACAGTGACGTATTCTGACTTTTTGTTGACTTCTCTGCTCAGAATTCAATCAGGCATTTTCTGTGATTGTTTTATAGGAGAGGTTTTGGGAGAAGTAAGGCAGTTATGACCCTTCACTCCATCATCTTGAATCCACCCTTCAGTGACCCCATTTCTGTTTGAGTTTGATCCCACTGTTATAGAAGGCCTATAAGAAAGTTTTTGCTTATTTAAACAGGAGCAATAGATGAACACAGCCCATGCGTTAGGAAGATTCATCTAGCAATGGTGTGTAGGTTATATTAGAAGGGGCAGTTATTTGAGTATAGGGAGAGAATTTAGAAGCCAGTTGACGAGAAACAAAAGGTAACAAGGTTCTAAACTGAACAGCACAAAACCTTCTAGATGACAGTCCTTCATATATTTGGAGATCTGTTATTTCTCCCCTCTCAGATATGCTTTCTAGAGAGCATAGTGTAATGGAGGAACATTAGATTTGGAGTCGGGATGTGGGTGGTCTGGGAGAAGTTAATCTTTGGGCTTTAGTTTCCTCATCTGTAAAATGAGAATGTTATACTAAATCACAAAGTTCCTTTCCCAATCTAAATTCTGTGTTCTGATTTGTCAATGTTTGTGGCCTCCAAAACATAATACAGTGTGGGCTGATGAACACAGATTATAGTGTAAGAATGACTTTTCAGGAAATTACATTTTTATTAATACAGTCTAAGATTTCATTGTTTTTTTCAACAGTAGTCACATTGTTGGCTCATATTGAGCCCTGAGCATAAAGCAAGTTTACAATAAAACTTTCTTAACTGAAAAATAAGTCTTGCATTTAGGTTCAAAATATCATTTGTTCAAGTACAGGATGGAAAGAAATGTATTCCTGTTAAGAATAGTTCCTTGATAAGAAGGTTTTCAGTGACCACAAACTCAATTATCAGTGTGATGTTATAGGAGACACAGAAAGAAGTATAAGGTATCCCTATTCTCAGAGATTCTACCATTTAGGGGTACATGAGGAAAAAGCAAATAAAGTAAGATAATATATAAATAAAGGCCAAATTGTGAGAAAGGCCAGAACTGCAGGGATCTAAGAAGAGGCAAATTGTTGAGGACCGGAGTAATTGGGGAAGATTTTATAGTGGAACTGGGCCTTGAAGAATAGGACATATTACAATAGGTAATAAGGAGAAAGGGGAGCATTCTAGGGGAAGGGAAAAGTATAGACCATACTATTACATGATTGAATTAGACTGGAGGCTAGCCACATGTTGCATTTTTGGAAATAAAATCCATTAGATTGGGGTCATATCATGGATGATCATGACAGTTTAGGGAAACAAACAGTAAATTGAGAATATTCCAGTTTTCTTGGAACAAAATGAAATAGTAGGTACTATGCTTTACATAGTTTGTAAAGCACTTTACTCATAAAGACCCCTGTGAGATAGGTAGTGAAAGAATAATCCTTATTTTAAAGAAGAGAAAAGTGAGTCTCTGAGAGGTTAAGTGATTTCTCCATCAGTAAACATCTTGAGGTGGAATTTGACAGGAGATTTCACAATTCTGAGTCTGTTGCCATTTACTATGTCATGCCACTTCTAAGATAAGGCTGGGAACCTGGAGAGGACTTATAATGCCACATTCAGAGTTTATTTAATAGGCAGGAAGAAGTCACTGAAGGATTTTTTAGTAAAGCCGTGACATCAGAGCAGTGCATTAAGATGACTCAGACAGCAATGTGAAGAATAGATTGGAGAGGAGATAGAATTATTCACATCAGAGAACATTAGTATGGACATTGTCACATTATAAACATTACTACTACAAAATATCACTCACAGAACATTTGGGAAATCCTTCCAGACTCTCACAAGACCACACTTATGGTTTGTCCCAGTTAGTACAAGTGCTCGAACCATGGCAAATATGATACAGTTTCTTAAAAGTAGATTTTGAAAGGTCAAATATCATTTACTTGTTTATGGACAAAGCAGCACAAAGGGGAATCAGTAAAGAGAGTATGTATGTATCTTCAGAAACAAAAAAGGCTGTTATCACTTTATATTGCAAAGTAAAGTACTTTTTATTTAGATATAATCCTGAGTATATGTAATTTATGTTGTAAGTTTCTAAGAAGAAAATGAAAATTTATCTTGTTGACTACTCCTCATATTTCATTATTTTTTCTAAATTTTTAATATCACTCTAGTGATGTGTTTGGTTTTTGCTTTTTTATTCTTGTCAGTTTATGCCCTACCATGCCTCATCCTGGCATGTGACAACTGTTTTCTCAAAGGATATGCCAGTGAAACTCAAGGTCTGTTAGGTCTTATTAAAAGTGGAATGGATTTGAGTATAGCCTTAAAAATGGACTTCACTGTCACCTTCCCAACATTACCCTAGCTTTGTTTAGAGAAGTTTGTTAATACAAGGTTCATCACCAAGGGAAAAATTATTTTAGCGGTAGCAGCTCATGAAAAATAGTCTTAAGGTCAGATCTCTAATCAGTGCAGTGACCAATCCTGACTTGAGAAGACTGGTGGTGAAGCATACCTTGGCACTCTTGGCGGTGAGGATACAGATCAGAAGTGCCAAATGAGACATGTTTTCAGACATGGCCACTGGGTCAATGTATTTTGTTTACTAGGTGGCACAGTGGGTAGATTGCTGGGCTTGGAGTCAGGAAGACTTGTCTTCCTGAGTTCAAATCAGGTCTCAAGACACTTACTAGCTCTGTAACCTTAGGCAAGTCACTTGACCCTGTTTGCCTCAGTTTCCTCATCTGTAAAATGAGCAGGAGAGGGATATGGCAAACCATTCCAGTGTCTGCTAGGAAAAAGGCAAATGGGTTCATGAAGAGTCGGATGCAACTGAAAAAATGACTGAATAGCAGAACAGGTAATTACAGAAATGAAAAGAAAAAAGAACATCAGTGAAACATTGAAATATACACAGAAGAAGAAAAAAATTCAAAAGAGAACTCAAATTGCAATTTTATTGCTACTTGGTTAAATTTAATACATAAGTCATACATATTTTATATATATATATATGTGTGTGTGTGTGTGTGTGTATATATGACCATATGTATAACCATATATGTATATGTATAACCATATGTATAACAATAAATTTCTGTTATATTTTTGAAGATTATGTATATTTAAAATTTCTGTTGTATTTTTAATCTTTTTTGTTCTTTATACATTGAAATATTTTTGTTTAATTAAGTTCATAATAAAGAATGTTTAAGAAAAAGTTTAAAGTCTAAAGCTTAGGTTGTGAACTACATCAGTAGAGGGAGTGTTGAGATGTGAATCTTTGAGCATTTTCCCCAATATTGATTTTTTCAAAAAAAAAAAAAATATGGACCCTGAGCTTTATTCATTATCTTATACTTTGAATAATGGAAGTACAGTGGCAGCTTAAGATCATCACCTTTATATAAAATGTAATACTTGTGAAATTTAGTTTCTGATTTGTTCTTATAGTACTACATATTGTCATGTTAAAGTATTTGCAAGATCTGAATTATGTATAGTTTAGATGATTTTTTAAAAACATATCCATTATTTATACTATTTCTAGCATAAAACCGTAAGCTTTTGACTCTGTTTTTCTTTGGTGAAAATCAAGAGCAAAATCCAGGTATATTGTCATGGAAAACATACAGCTTAATGAAAAAAAGAAAGCATTTGAATCACTCAGCAGTACTTGGAAATAAATAGCAATAAACTATAGAACTGCAAAGATATATGAGAAAAAATAATTAAGAGTTGTCTGAAAACAGACTTGCAGATGGTATGCTGAACTTGAATTAAGTAATAAGACAATGTGTTCATAGCACTAATAATACAGCAGTAGATAACAGCAGATTTGTTCCAAAATGTGTATAATTAACATGTGAAAAGCAGTAGTTCAGTTCCAAGTAATACGTTATAAAGAGGCAAATGTTTTAGTTATTGGAAGTTTCTTGTGAGAAAAATTTGTACAATTAGGGCTGAAATTTGCAAAAGGAGTTTGACATATTGCATAAGTTTCATCTTTTTAATTTGCAAGTTTGATTTACAGCAAGGTGCATCATTTTCTGGTTTTAAAATTACTACTGCTTTTAGGGAGATGTTCATTTGAATTATTACTGCAATGTGGTAGAGAGTAGTCAAACAACAAGCATTCATTAAGTGCTCCCTCTAGACCAGGCTTCATGCTGTTTTCACATTTAATGTGGTCCATTATGTGTAGCATGACAGAATAGAAAGAATGCTGGATTTGGATTTGGAGTTGGACTCTAAGCCTCTACTGTGTCCACTTGTCTCACAGAACTAACACTATTTTCAGTCTGTAGGACTAAAGGAAAAGTGGTGGTGGTCTGTCCTACATGTTTTAACTCCTACTACTTAGTATCACATGTTTATCTAAAAAGAAAGAATTCGTGCACAAAACTTCCATGTAATGAATTTGATAGAACTGAAGCACATTCTGCACAACCTAGGCCTCAGGAGGTCTGGGAAATCAGAAAGCTACACATAACCAAGTCTAAAACTCATCCTAGTCCTCTATTTATTGTTTGGATGACTAGTTACTTATAGTGTTGATTCAGTTTGTGATATGCAACAGCAAAAAAATGGCTTCTCACCTTTCCGCTTTTAATGTTCGAAAGGTCCCAGCTTTGATGTTGTACCACTTTTTCTTGCATACTAGTGGGTCTAAGGTAGTATGTTATCTCTGCTCCCACATATATGCTTTGGGATCCTAGAGCATTTTAACTGACTGAGGGCGGTCAAGGAGGGAAGAGCCTGACTTTGCTCATAGCAGATTTATTGGGTTTTACTCATAGAGATAGGAGCCTGTTCTTATGCCCCAGGCTGTACTACGCAAAACATTTTTCTGTAAATTTCCCAGTCTGGCACCTCACAGCAGTAACTAGAGCATAGTAGGCATTTTTAATTTAAAAATTCTTAATGAGTTATTGATCCCTTTGCACAGCTTCTCATAAGGAACTTCCTGGCAAAACAAAGTACAGAGATGGCATGGTCTAAGTTTCCAGTTAATTTAAAGTTCACCTCTACAACATTAAAAAAAAATCTCCTCTTTCAGACTACAGACTTTTATGATATAATGTGGTAGTTGTGTTTTTATAGAGTCTTTGAATCAACCTGATTTCACTCTCAATGTATGAGACACAAAATATTTTCTTTGTATTTGCTCTTTCCTGATGGATGATGATCATATCAATGTGAGAATTCTGTCTACCATTATATATCACAACTCCATCTGTTCCTTCTTGTCCTTTGCTTTTATCTTACATAATGATGTTTATGCACTCAGGTTATAATGATAAGACCATTTTAATAACTAAAACTACATTTGAACAATAATACACTTGGTTCTTGCTTATGATTGTTATGAATGTCTCTGTATGTATACACAGTTTTTCTTTATGATAATCCAAAGACTTTAGGGTTTCTAATTTATCCTATGTCAAATTGCAAAAGAATTCTACCTGCTGGAAAATTATATTGGACAGAAAATTTAAATGTAGAGAAGAATTTAGAAGGAATTTGAAGAAAACTAATTTTATTTGTAATGTCCAGATTACTTGTTTATAATCTCTGTTGTTTGACTAGTTTCCATTTATTTTTCCTTCTAATGATGGAACTGCTCTGTAATTCTTTATCATTGTAACATTATTACTTCTAGTGAAAAATTACTTCTAGTGAAGAGGATTAAAACTAATGTAATAAAACTGTTACTTCATCATATTTCATCTTGCTCTCACCTTGTCCAATGTGGTTTTATATGAATTGATACAATTGGTGATGCTGAATGCACTTTATTTTTGAAAATTATTTTTATTTATTTCATTAAATATTTCCCAATTACATGTAAAAAATTTTAACAATCATTTTAAACAATTTTGAGTTTCAAATTCTCTCCTTCCCCCCATCTCTCCCCATCACCACTCCTGCCCCCCTCACCCCTCCATTAAGGCAAACACTTTGCTTTCTATTATGCATGCGTAGTCATAGCAAACATTTCCATATCAGCCATGTTGTAAGACAAACAAACAAAATAAAACAATAAAAATAAAGTAAAAAAAGTATGCTTCAATCTGCATTCAGAGTTCACCAGTTCCCTCTCTGGAGATGGATAGCAGTTTTCATAATGGGTCCTTTGAAATTGTCTTGGATCATTGTCTTGATCGTGTTAGCTAAGTCTTTCACAGTTGATCATCCTTACAATATTGATGTTACTGTGTATAATATTCTGGTTGGCTCACTTCACTTTGCATCAGTTCACATAAGTCTTCCCAGGTTTCTCTGAAACCATCCTACTTGTCATTTCTTATAGCATGATAGTATTCCATCACAATCATGTACAATGTGTTCAGCTATCCGCCAGTTGATAGCCCTTCAATTTCCAATTCTGTCACCATATAAACAGTTGCTATCAATATTTTTGTACAAATACATCCTTTTTCTTTTTCTTTGATTTCTTTGAGATACAGACCTAATGGTGGCATTGCTGGGTCAAAGGGTATGCATAGTTTTATAGCCCTTTGGGTGTAGTTCCAAATTGTTCTCCAGAATAGTTGGACTAGTACACAATATACCAACAGTACGTTAGTGTCCAAATTTTCCCACAGTCCCACCAGCATTTGCCATTTTCTTTTTTGTCATATTAGCCAATCTAATAAGTGTGAGGTGTGGTACCACAGAGTCATTTTAATTTGCATTTCTCTAATCCGTAGTGTAAATGCTTTTTAAAGGAATGAAAGATGTTTATTTTCTTTTTCACGAGTTTGCTGTTCTATGTATTAGGTATTAATCTACTAGTTACTCATGACATGTAGCAGTTAAAGTAATTATTTTTACCTTATATGCAGAACTTCCTTTCACTAGTAATCATGTTTTCCATTCAGGAAGGGAGGAGACAATTTTTAACAGGTGGGAATTGATGTTTTTTGCTTTTTCAGATCATGTTTAATAAAATATTAAGTGTTCCTTGGATTTCCTGAAGGGTGCTTTGAGATTCTATGGTTTTAAATTTGTATTACTCTTTTGTATCTGACCACATGTAAGTGAACATAAAATATTATGTTTCTAAGCTTTTGTTAAAAATAATAATAAAAATAGGTGCTTCATTCTCAGAAAGCAAAAATGATTGTTTCTTAGAAAAATTACTTTCTAAATTGATAATTGAAAGGTTACAATTTCTTTTCAAGCAAAGATCCTGACCAAATTTCATGATGTAGCTCCTCTCAAGGCTAAATGTTTTCTAGGCTTAGTATATTTGTAGACTACATAGTAGTGACGGATTTAATCAAGTGTCAAGAGTCTTAATGTTACGTGAAGTTTTTCTTTATTCATGGTGGTTTGGAATTTGTGATAACTGACTCGAGACTGAAGTTTACTTTTATACTCTTGATGGAAAAAAAAAGGATGTACAAACTCAACAAAATTTTAAGGGAAATGCTTTCCTTCTCAAGAGTACAAACTACTTTATTTTCAAGCAGTTTATGTTTTGATTGCAGTATGAGAACAGACCTGTATTGTTCAGACTAGTTAGTACTTTGTATGAGATGAGTCTCAACTCTTCATTAAAGTAGAAGTTATATTCTGTATACTTAGTCTAGCAATGTGTGTATGGAAAACAATAAAAACTACTCTTCTTTAATTCTGTAATTTCAACTTTAATAATATTTCAGAAAGGCCTTTCCCTAATGATTAAGGTTTTAGTGTATTATCATGTTTCTCTAATTCAGTTTTCATATGTGCTTGTTATACAGTGATTTGTTGATTACAAGTGGAAATGTAGTACAAAAATAATTAGTACAAGATAGTGTAGAACACTTAGGAGTATTCCAATTAGGCAGCTACTATCTTGACCAAATTCCATGGTGTAGTTTCTCTCGAGGCTAAAAGTTTTCCAGGTTTAAATACATTCACATGTAATTTTCTGTATTCTAGAAAGCAGTTAACAAATAGAAACAAACCTCATTTAGAGTATAGGAATTGCCAGTTTAAAAAAATTCTAAAGCAGCAAAATGTATAGAATGTTATTCCATGTTAATGTATATTATAATATTACATATTATTAGTGCGTATTGTACCATTATGGAGAGTGGCTTTCAAGAAACTACTTACAATATAGAAAATGTGACAATCTTCCAGCATAATATAAAAGAGCATCTCTGAATCATTTAAATATATGAGTATTTTGAGTATGAATGGTAGCATACCTTTTGAATAGAAAATTGGATGAAACAGGTCTAGTCAGTTGTATCCCTAATGTCACTTAATCATTAGAAAATAAGAGTAGACTGACTTTAGAGATTCCTGAAAAGTGTGTTGATAATTTGTAAAATGTTAGCATGTAACTCTTTAGCGATCACAGTTAATTATGGCTTAATTTTTCACGAGGTAACAGGAAAAACAGTACAGGAGGATGAAAACTCAGCTTTTAGTTCTGGTCCCTCTGCTTGTTGGCTAAAGATCTTTGGCAAAGACCTTAGCTTCTCTGAGACATAATTTCTTTTTTTTTTCTTTTTTTTAAATTATAAACTTAATTATCAACAAACATAAATATTCCAGTATACAAAGAACAAAAAAAAAAACCATTGTATGTGAAACCATGAACTTCTGTTATATAGTTTTTTTACGTATTCAGTTTTGCGATGAAACAAAATTGCTATTTATTTCCCTCCGAAGTTTTATTTTGTTCTGTTTCTTTTTTCAATCTTCCCCTCCTCCCTTTTCTTCTCCTTCTCATGAACCCTCTACTGTAACAGATAAGTAAAGTCAATCAAAACAAATCAGTACATTGAACCATTATTTCTACATCATCCAAATAGAATTGCCTAACCCAGAGGGTTGTGAGAATCAGGAGTTGCAAAAGTGCTGTAAACAACTGTATAGCACTATATTTCAAGATTGTTTTCCATGCCACATAAGTTTCTCCCCCATACCTCCCCCCAATTTATTTATGTAATTTTCCTTGCATTTTAACCTCTTCCTTTGGCCCTGGGCCACTCTAGATCTCATCCAGGTTGGCCAGGCAACTAAATGATATCCCTCACTTCTCGCTGCCATCGGAGCAAAGGGGCACCCTATACTTTCCCCAGGATTTCTTGACTGCTTATAAGGTTTGGAAGTGACAGCTCCATTCCTTTCTGTGAAACAAAAGACTGACTCCTAGGTCTTACCATCTACCCTGGCACTGCCTTCTAAGACCCTCTAGTCCTTACCATCTGCCCTGCCTCTGTATGCTGTAGTGCTTTCTGTGTGTCTCTTTCACACACTCTCGCTCTCTCTCCTGATCTACTTATGTAACAAGGATTTCTTGGTCTTGCCATCTGCCCCATCACTGAAGTCCTAGAATTTCCCAGACTTTTCCATCTAACCTTATGTGCTGTCTCCTCCAATTAGAGTATGAGATTTTTGTAAACAGTCTTACTTTTTCTATTTGTATCCAGTGCTCATCACAGTGCTTGGCACATATAAGTGCTTAGTAACTGTTTTTTGTTTTTTGTTTTGTTTTGTTTTGTTTTTCATTCCTTTAACTGTTACTCTAGAGCAGTCTGTGTCAAACTCCAATGAACGGAGGGACCCTAATCCATACATAAGAATCCCTCCCTGCAGGCACATATTGACTTAGTTTTAAAATTTAATGTTATCTATAGAGTTTTTGTATTTTTGTTATTTCCCAATTGCATTTTTATATGGTTATGGTGGTGGCCTGTGTAACATTTGGCTCTAGAGTTTTGCCTCCTCAACAGTTTTTTCATTTGACTTCTCATGGCAACTAAATACTAGACTTGTTCTCAAAGCTGTTTCTCTCTGGAACTTAGCAGCTCTGTAACCTAGAGCTAGTCTCTTCACCTCTCTGTGCTTCAGTTTTCTCATCTGTAAGACAGGACTTAATTAATACCTGTGCTACCTTCTTCATAGGGTTGCCTTGGGGCTCAAATAAGACAATGTATAGAAGAACACAAAACCTATGTCATGTGGTAGTTGAAAGCTTTTGCAGAATATGATTCATTTATGTGTGAGATTTCCAAAGCCCTAGAACTTGACCCCATTAATTTAAAAAAAAAAATCACTATCACTTTTCTGGCTCCTATTTTCATTAGTCAAGAATTTCAGTTCTTAAATTTTATTGAAGAAAGTATTTTTAATGACAGCTCTATGTTCAGAACTTACATTTTAAATGTAAATTCTACTTATTACTGATTCTAGGAAAAGATCATCTTTCCATACATTTCCCTTTTATCTAAGACAGCGGAAGAGAGATGCACAAGCTGTCTACAGGATGATTGCATGTAAATAACCTAGAAAAATAATGTTCCCATCCTTGCAGCCCAGATGGCATCAATATTGCTTCCAAGTTCCTAACAGCACCCCCACGCCCCAATCCCCTACACACATACACACACACACACACACACACACACACAGAGGTAATAGAGAAACAGGGATGATAGCTATTTTCTTCAGGAATCCTATAAATTACATGAAGTTGGAGATGTAGAAAGAGGTAAAATTTCTTACACACTCAGGTGAGAGGAGAATCAAGAGAGGATAGTATTGTGAAAACCCAAAGTGGAGGCAAGCCTTTATAAAGTACTTAATCTGTGTTTATTCATACTAAATGGAAGAAACCCCAGTAATTGGACTCCTTTTAAACAAAATTCCACGTTAATGGCAGAAGAGTGAAGAATCTTGTTTATTCTATTAAGAGTCACTGACTGGTTGGAGGACACAAGAGCTTATGTAGAACTAAAAATCAGTTTATTGTTAAAGAGAAATATTGATTGTCTTAGATCATCTTTTGAAGTTTATAGGAGCCTTAAAATTAATGTTAAATTTAAAAATAAGTTTCTTAGATAAGGGGGAAAACAGAAGAGAAGGGAAGAAAATATAGAAAGAAAAAAGAACAGTGTCAGTGAGCAGGGGAGAAATAACAGCAGAGGAAGCAGAGAGATCTTTAAAAAATCTGTAGGTTCTCAGGGTAAATTATCAGTGCTCAGTACAGTATCTTGCATGTAGTAGGTGCTTAACAAACGTTTATTGATTGATCAACTATTGCTACTTCCATTTTCAGAATTCTTATTTCTTTAGCAATTCACTACTATTCACAATCCTTTAATTATTTTCATCCAAACATTCAGGCTGCTCTAGGTGGGAAATTATCCCCTTGTCAGGAAGACTATCAACTGAGCAATATCCCTAAACTGTTTACTTTCCACAGACTAGGTTAAATAGAGCTGGAGGCCAACTTCTTATCCCAGGATTCTGGGTAGATGTAAATACAGTACATCATAAACCAATTTGGCTGCTGGTACTTAAGCTAGTGTTAGAGAAATTCTGCTAGCTAAGACAATTACATTCTTTACTAGCCCCTGCTATTGTGACTAGTATTCCATCAATTGTTTGAAAAGTAGATCAGGGAGGTAGGTGGTGAAATGGATAGAATGCCAGGACTGAAGTCAGGAACTCATCTTCCTGAGTTCATAGCTGACCTCAGACTCTTACTAGCTGTGTGACCCTGGGCAAGTCACTTAGCCCTGTTTGCCTCAATTTCATCTGTAAAATGAGCTGGAGAAGGAAATGGCAAATTACTCCAGGTTCTTTGCCAAGAAAACTCCAAGTAGGGTCACAAAGAGTCAGATACAACTGAAAAGCAACTAAGTAGATCATATCTGTGCTGATTTTTCTGCATCAACTTAAATAATTTTGTTTACTGTCCTCCTTAGGAGCTCTTTGGACTTCAGAGTGATCTTTTTTTTTTTCTTTGTAAATAGCCATTATTGATCTTGGAAATAAGAGTGAATCTTCTTACTCGATATTTTGCCATACTCACCAGGTGGCATCTTGATGGGCTAAACATCCCTTTGTGAATAGAATACTCAGGGACCAAATAGACCACTAAGTTAAAAACAGAGATGTCCTTCCTGGACACTATTGCCTAGCAGTGGGTGCTGCTAAGTATTTGGGGTTTTTTATTTTAAAAGTAGATCTCCTAACATATTTATTATTTTTAAACTAAGTTGACTAGTTTCTTCTTCCTTAAACTCATGCTATTTATGATGATGAGGGGAAAAAACACTGTAAGGCAAATATCACCGTTCTACTTGAACTTTAAAAGCAAACATCAAAAACTATTGTTGGGCCATTGATTCTGTAGTTTTTGTTTTGTTTTGTTTTTGCTTTTTCTGGGGGGGGGGGAGCTTTTGTTGTTATGATTAAGAGTCATGGTCTTAGAGCTGGAAGGAACCTCTGAGGTAATCTAGTATAGTTCTCTTATTTTACAGAGGAAACTGAAGCCCGGAGAGGTTAAGTGATTTTCCCAAAGTCACATAAGTGACAAATGGCAGAGATAGAATCTAAACATAGGTCCTAGCTTTTATAAGGTTTTTTTGTTGTTGTTGTGTCTTCTTTTTTTTTAAGGTAGAATCTGTTTTAACGGGGTTTCTTGAATCCTTTTTGTAAGCAGAATTACAAATAAATAATGAAGGGAAAGCAACCAAAGGAGAAAGTGTTTTGAAATCTTATGGATTTTTTACTACACTGAATTATTTCACTGTGTTGGTATTTCTCTATTTGTGAACTCCCAAGAGTCACGAATCTGATTCATTGCTGAAATGATGCACTTCAAACAATTTTTCCTCATGTGGGACCTGTGAAATTTTTTCAGAGTTGTTCAACCACATCAACAGCAGATGTTTGATGAAGAAATGCCAGCCAATCAAGATGAAGACGAGCAGCCTGGTCCATCCAGAAGAAAACGACAGCCAAGTATGTCTGAGACAATGCCGCTATACACACTTTGTAAAGAGGATTTAGAAAGTATGGATAAAGAGGTGAGCCATGACCAAATGCCAGGAATCTAAAGACATGGTTTTAGGAATATAAAACAGAAGTGCTGGCTGTTTTTGATGGCAGTAATAATTGATAACCGCTTTTGTGTCTGTGCATTCTCTCTTCTAGCTGAGTTTTATTTCTATAGATTTTGGTAATTGCATAGCAGAAGCAAAATTGAAATACTACTGTATTTATGTTGTTAGTTTTATGTTTACATGTTCCTTTATATTAGAACTCCTGGCATCATGAAATATTTTAAATTAAATTAGATCCATGAAACTACTCAGTGATATCGGCAGAAGATATCTTGTATGCACTTTGTGATGCAGGTATTATTTCCCATTATGTGCTATTTTTACTGCATTATGCATATGCAAAACAAGTGGACCTAGGCTAAAAACCCAGTAATAGTGCTGTTAAAAATATGTTTGTAATATGGTGATAACAATCTTTCCTAATGTATTTTAATACCATTTTAGCTTTTGTAATTCACTTTTTATCTTGTGTTATGTGGAGAGTTTATACTTTTATGCTGCTTTATTAGACAGTTAAATAATTTTAGACTTTTTTTTAAATGTTGCATTGTGGGTCTAATGGCAGTGGAATCTTCAGTACGTTTTTAAATACATACTAAATATAGTGGTTTTCTTTCTTGGAGGAAAAAAAATCTGAAACTTAATAACTAATATTAAGATTTTAAGATTTTTACCACAATTTAGTCAAGTTAAACTAGAAAGTTATTAGCAATGGTATCCTCATCACAATAAGGTAATTTTTTTAGTCTGAATTCAGGAATGCTTTTAAATGAATTTAGATTTTATTAATTGGAGTAACACCTGCATAGTTTTGAAAAAATTGTAATACATATATTTAGAAGACACTTATTTTCCAGTAGACAAGTTTTGTTTATTGAGGGATTTGTGTTCCTCTTTCAGTAATTTCCCAGTCACCAAATTGGGAATCTCTAATGTAAGGGCTGTTACGGTTCTGTCATTCTTTGGTTCTATGTGGTAACCATATATAGATTTACAACACCAATTTAAGGTTTTCAGGTGATTCTGATTAAGGTGAAAGTTGTCATTGATTTCTTAATTCTTGAACATCTTTCAGAAACTTAATTTAACCAGGTAAATTAATTTAGTTCTTTGTACTTTGGAGGGAAAAAAAAATTACGTAAGATTTAGATTGAGAATAATGGACCATGCTAATGAAAAATAATATTTTTGTTTATTTTCAACCCTGTCAGAAACTACATATTATTACTTTAGTCTTATTTATACTAAAATGTATAAAATGATATTAGTATCAAGCTACTTTCAGGATTACCATATTTACTATTATACCTCCTTGTTTAATTACTGTTGATATACATATTCAACATATTTATTCAGTACATACTGTATGTTTGAGGATACAATAAAAAAATACAATAGATACAAAAATGAAACAGTCCTTCTCTCTAGTGTACATTCTCTTGGAAGCAACATGTACCCATGTAAATAAATAGAAAGTCATTAAGGAGGAAGGGCATTAACAGTTGGCATCAGGAAGAGCTTCATGTAGAAAGTGGTGTGAGAGCATTCTGGGTAGTGGGAAAGAGACAGAGACGCAGAGAGAGGAGTCCATTCCATGCAAGGGAGATGACAGTGCAAGGGCATGGACATAGAACATAGAGTGACATGAACAGAGAGGAGCCCAGTTTGACTAGACCATAGGATGTAAGGAGACTAATATATAGTGAGGTTGGAAAGGTTACTTCAGGTCAGATTATGAAGTATTTAAAAAGCCAAATGGAGGAGCTTTTATTTTATCTTAGAGGAAATAGGGAACCATTGGAGTTTATTAAATAGGATTAGATAAAATGTACTCCAACATCTTACTTAGATATCTGGGGAAGGCTTTTATGATGATCAAAGAAAATAATAATTCAGAAATCAAGAAAAATATTTTCTTTGAATAATTTTCCTTTATTACTTTTTGTGTTTTATAATGTCATGGAACAATATGTGCGTGATTACAATTTACACATCAGTAAATAGCTAGCTTATAATGGCTGTATGTTTCAATAGGCTTTTGAATATGAGCTATTTCCTATAGGTACTTTATATACAGAAAACACATAGTCATGATAGGTTCACAATTATATAGTCACTGGCCTATTTGGGAAGGGGCCATTTTGTTATGTTTCAGGGAAGGGACAACAGAAACTTTCTAATATGGTAGTTTTCAGTTTGCTTATTCTTGTTTCTAGAGGAAAATGCCTCACTTCTAACTTAGTTTATCAACATAGTTTATAGTATATAAATATTTTACTTCTACTCAAATTTACAAAATAATACTGGTAACAGATGATTTTGAGGATTGCCATATTTGCTGTTGTGTCCTTTCTTGTTTAATTATTACTTAATTACTACTCATACACATAATCAGCAAGTATTTATTAAGTGCCTAATATGTTTTGGGGAATACAGTACAAAAATGCAATGCAAATGCAAAAATGAAACAATCTTTGCTCTCTAGTTTATATTCTGTTATCCTTTACTAAAATTTAGATGATGCTTATTAGTCAGCATACACTTGGCTGAGTTTGTGAACAGTTTTTCTGAACTCATGGTAAGTCTAGGGAACAGTTCAATTTTTGGCACATACTCGGCATCCGTAAGAAACAGCTCTTACCAGAGGGCGGGCAGCTTGCCCAGTGAAGTTTATCTCAACTGTCTCAAGAACAACTTTGAAGAAGCTATTGTACCTTAGAAAAGAGACATCAAAGCCTATTTTGTAAGGCTTCTTAAGAAAAGTCACAAAGGATATTAAAATGTTTGAACTTGTCAGAGGCAAGCTAAGAGGCTAAATATGGTTGTGATAGATATCAAAGAAATTTATTAAGCAAGTAGAACTTTTCCCAGAAGATGAGTCATGCTGCAATTTCCATATTAATAAGTAAAAAATAAATTCAGTTGCACCTAGGGGTTGGTTCATCACTAACCCTTACTTTTTTGGGCAGAAATTCCTACTTGAATGGCACCTTGAATTGTGAGGCAGATTTTACAACCTGTATCAGCAAACAGTGACCAGCAAAGCCCACTCATAGTCATACTACGTCTGGAGTATCATGTTCAGTTCAGGGCCCCACTTTAAAATTTTTTTTTTATTAATTTATTTTTAACATTTATTAAATTAATTATAATGTTATATATTTATTATATATAATATTGTATTATATAATAAATATATAATTATATAAATATAATTATAATAAAAATAAATTAATTTATTTTCAACAATCACTTCCATACACTTTTGAATTTTAAATTTTTCTTCCCTGTCCCCAAGATGGTGTGCAATCTGATATACGTTCTACATATTCATTCCTATTAAACATTTTCACATTAGTTATGTTGTAAGAAAGAATTAGAACCAATAGGAGGAACCACAAGAAAGAGAAAACAAAACAAAATAGAAGAGGGGAAAAAGAGCAAATAGCATGCTTTGATCTGCATTCAAACTCCATAGTTCTTTCTCTGGATGTGGATAGCATTTTCCAGCATGAGACTTTTGGAGATCCTTGCATTGCTGAGAAGGGCTAAGTCTATCAAAGTTAGTCATCTCACGACATGGCTCTTACTGTGTGCAACATTCTCCTGGTTGTGCTCATTTCATTCAGTGTCAGTTCATATAAGACTTTTCCAGGTTTTTCTGAAGTCTGCCTGCTCTTCATTTTACATTCATATACCACAACTTGTTCAGCCATTCCCCAGTTGATGGGCATCCCCTCAATTTCCAGTTCTTTGCCACCACAGAAAGAGCTGCTATAAATATTTTTGTACATGTGGGTCCTTTTCCCATTTTTATGAGGGTTACAGCCCTAGAAGTGGTATTGCTGGGCTGCACATTTTTATAGCCCTCTGAGCATAGTTACAAATTGCTCTCCAGAATGGTTGGATCAGTTCACAACTCCACAACTCTACCAATAATGCATTAGTGTTCCAATTTTCTGACATCTTCTCCACCATTTATCATTGTCCTGTTTTGTCATGTTGGCCAATCTGATAGGTGTGATGTGGTACCTCAGATTGTTTTGATTTGCATTTCTTTAATCAATAGTGATTTAGAGCATTTTTTCATAAGACTGCTTTTTTGATGACTTTTTTAATGACTTTAATTTCTTCATCTGAAAACTGCCTGTTCATGTCCTTTGACCATTTAGCAATTGGAGAATGACTTGTATTCTTATAAATTTGACTCAGTTCTCTATATATTGTAGAAATGAGGCCATTATCAGAGACACTGGTTGTAAAAATTCTTTCCCAATTTTCTGCTTCCCTTCTAATCCTGGTTACATTGGTTTTGTTTGTGCAAAAACTTTTCAATTTAATATAATCAAAATTATCCATTTTGCATTTCATAATCTCTGTCGCCTGTTTGGTCATAAATTCTTCTATTCTCCATAAATCTGACAGCGAACTATTCCTTGCTCTCCCACTTTGCTTATAGTATCAGCCTTTGTATCTAAATCATGCACCCATATTGATTTTATTTTTGGGATTTGGTGTAAGATTTTGGTCTATGCCTAGTTTCTGGCATACTCTTTTCCAGTTTTCTCAGCAATTTTTGTCAAATAATGAGTTCTTGTCCCAGAAACTGGGGTCTTTGGGTTTATCAAATAGTAAATTACTATAGTCATTGACTACTATGTCTTGCATACCTAATCTATTCCACTGATCCACTCTATTTCTTAGTCAGTACCAAGTCATTTTGATGATTGCTGCTTTACAATACAACTTAAGATCTAGAACGGCTAGGTCACCTTCCCTAGCATTTCTTTTCATCAGTTCCCTTAATATTATGGAACTTTTGTTTTTCCAAATGAATCTTGTTAATATTTTTTCTAGCTGTATAAAATAATTTTTTGGTAGTTGGTTGGTAGGGCACTGAATAAGTTATTAGCTTAGGTAGAATTGTCATTTTTCTTATATTAGCTCGGCCTACCCATGAGCAACTGATGTTTTTCCAATTTTATAGATCATACTTTAGTTGTGTGAAGTGTTTTGTAGTTGTGTTCACATAGTTCCTGGGTTTGTTTCAGTAGGTAAACTTCTAAATATTTTACAATGTCTACAGTAACTTTAAGTGGAATTTCTTTATCTCTTGCTGTTGGGCTTTGTTGGTAATATATGGAAATGCCAATGATTTATGTGGGTTTATTTTATAACCTGCAACTTTGCTAAAGTTCTTTATTATTTCAAGTAGTTTTTTACTTGATTTGCTAGTGTGTGTGTGTATATATATATATATATGTATGTGTATATATGGATATACTAGAGATACTTGATTCTCTAGTATATCATAATATCATCTGCAAAAAATGATAGCTTTGTTTCTTTTTTGCCTATTCTAATACCCAGGGCCCCATTTTTATAAAGAATATTGACAAACTTGGGTACATATAAACAAAGGCAAATAAGATAGCATGGAGACCTGAAGCCATAACTCTTGACATTTGTAGAATGTCAGGACATGGTATGGCTTACATGAGGTATATTTGGGGATTTAACTTGGAGGGTTGTTATATAGTTGAGTGATTAGATTTTGTTTAGATTAGACTTAGTGGGATCAGTGGGTAAATGGATGTTAAAAGGAGATTGATTTCAGCTCAGTAATTTAATCAAGTGGACCAGTCGTTGATGTTTAGGAAACAGGAAGTTACTAAAGTAAGATAGACCCAAATCCTAAAGCCTATCTAATGGAATAAGAAATGGGCATTCTAGATTGTCTTTTATTTTAGATAAAATTATGTTATCATTGCCATTCATCTGTCATTTGAAAAAACTTGTTTGAAACAAGAGGGCATTCTGTTGCATACCACATTCTTTCACTGAGGCCTGAGAAGAATGGGATGTTTTTTAAATTAATGACCGTACTACTTCCTACCATTGAAATGTGTGTGCACACACAGGTTTGTATTTGCCTGTGAAAAAAAAAGAAATGCTTGAAGATGACAAATTCACCTGTTCCAGAGGTGAGACATTAAATGTACCTTTACTGGCCGTTAGCCAAATAATTGAGTCCATTATAATAAGTATTATAGAAAGTAAGAATACTATATATGTCAGAGGACTCTTAACATTTGCCTTCTAATAGTTTATAATTCATAACTGTGAGATTAGGTTATGTCTACAATTGTGTTTAATACAGGGTTAACTGAATGTTTTAGAGGATGTTACACATTGATTTCAATCAACACTGTGTAGATGCAGAGGATACAAAGACAGAAATAAAACAGTTTCTGTCCTCAAGGAGTCTTACGATCATTAGAATGACACAACATGCAAACAAATATATATATGAAGCAAATTATATACAGCCTAAATAGGAAATAATTAGCAGAGAGAAGACACCAGAATTAAGCGGTATTGGGGAAGGCTTCCTGTAGAGGGTGGAATTTTAGTTGAGATTTAAAGGAAGCCGGGGGGAGATCAGTAATCAGAGAGGAGGAGGGAGTGCATTGCAGGCATAGAGGACAGGCAGAGAAAGTGCCCAGACTGCCTTGTTCCTAGAACAGCCAGAAAGGCCACTGTCACTGAATCAAAGTATATGTTGAGGAATAAGGTGTAATAAGAAGACTGGAAAGGAAGGAGGGAAATGGGTGTGCAGGGCTTTGGATGCCAGAGCATTTCGTATTTGCTGCTGGAAGCCACTGGAGTTTATTTAGTAAAGGAGTAAGTAAATAGGACCTGCACTTTAGGAAAACCATTTTAGTGGCTGAATGGAGGATGAATTGGGGTAGGGAGAGACTTGAGGCAGGCAGGCCCACCAGATTGTTGCAGTAATTCAGATATAACATGATGAGAGCCTATACTAGTGGTGGCAATGTCAGATGAGAGAAGGGGACATATTTGGGAGGTGTTAGAAAGGTGAAACATTCAGGCTTTGGCAACAGATTTGGATATGGGAGGGAGGATGCAAGATGTGAGGAATTCTGGATGACTCCTACGTTACAAGTCTGAGGGACTGGGATGATGATGTTGCCCTCTGCAGTAATAGAGAAGGTAGGAGGCAGGGAGGATTTAGGGGGAAAAGAATAATGAGTTCTGTTCTGGACATGTTAAGTTTAAAAAAATGAATGTTAAAATTTGTCTTTACATGTAATTGGAAAAAATTTTTTAAAAAAATCTAATTAAAAAAGGAAAGATAGTGAAATGTAGTCTCATTGGTTTATAAGGTTATGAGGTGGAAACCCTGGAGGCATATAGTATTATCCCTCATTTTATAGATGAAGAAAGAGAGATTACGACTAAAAAGATTTTGACTTTGCTTGAGTGACAGAGACAAAACCTGGGCCTCAGATACCATTGTACCAGTGTAGGTTCTTTGTCTTAAGCTGTGCAGTGCTTACCCTTGTCGTTTCATAAATCCTCCATAGAAGATCAACCCATCATGCTGCAGACTTTCCTCTAGGTCTTTTAATATTTTGTTGATGATACCAGTGGAACATGAAGGATAGCTGTCTTTTATCCACTACTCTTACTATATGACCAGCCTACCTTCTTTTGGGGTTATATATGTCTTTGATTTCATCATTGTTATTTATTATGCATAAGTCCTAGTTGATGTAAAGTGACTTATTTACATCTACCATGCAACTTTCTATTGCTTTGGGAGCCATTTGCCATTGTGATTATTCTGAGACTGCGGTGTTCCATGATTGATAGACATGTAGCATCTTACTGGAAGAATGTGAGTGTTGAAAAAATGGACTTTGGTAGGAGGGAATAGTTTGTACTTGTTGAGCACACTGCATTTTCTTAAATATTATCTAGCCACCCTTATCTCTTTCAACTTTGGGGCCAAGTCATTGTCCATTTTCAATTAGGTACGTGTACTAGTGAATGAAACTGATTCACACGTCCATTCAGCCACATCATAATCTTGGAAATGTATATTCCTCATCATTTTTTTTTCACTGTGTGAACTGTTAAGCCAGTCTCTCTTCAGAGACTGTGGGTGGGCTATAACAACAATTATGCACCGCTACCAAAATATTCTAAGTATGTTGCTCTTCTGTTTCAGAATCTGCAGTAGGATATATATTGTAGGATAATACACAAACTCCTGAGCTTGGCATTTTTGAAACATTTCACTCCAGTCTAACTTTCGAGACTTAGTAAGCATTCCTCTTTTTCACATATTCTGCATTCCAAACACACTGACCTATTTCCTGTTCCCCAAAATTAGCATTGCATTCCTGCCTCCTTATTTTTCCAGAGGCCATCTTACATTCTTAGAAAGCATTTCCTCTTAGCTCTGCCACTTATAATCCTTAGCCAAGCACAAACACAGGAAAGAGAGTCAGGACACATCCACAATTGAGAGACAATGTATATGGGTAATGAGCCAGCAAACTGAGAAGGAACAGTCAGGTGGGAAGGAAAAGAACCAGGAGAAAGTAGTATTCTAAGAAGTTAGAGAAGACAGGATGGTCAGCAGTGTCTTAGGCTGCCAAGAGATCAAGGCTCAGGAGGACAGAGAAAAAAATCATTGAATTTGGCAAATAAGCAATGACATGAATGAAAGAAAAAGCATTAAATGCTTACTATGTGGCAACAGGGACTGTAGGTGATGCAGTGGATAGAATGCCAGTCCTGGAGAGAAGAAGACCTGAGTTCAAATTCAGCCTCAGACACTAGGTTTGTGAGTCTGGGCAAGTCACTTGACCCTGATTGCCTCAGTTTTCTCATCTATAAAATGAGCTGGAGAAGGAAATGGCAAACCACTCCAGTGCCTTTGCTAAGAAAACCCCAAATGGGATCACAAAGAGTTGGATATAATTCAAATGACTGAATAACAACAAAACATGGCAAGTACTATATTAAGCCTTAGGGATACAAATACAAAAGCAAGGTAACCGTGGTGTCCAAAGGAGATAAAATTCTAATAGTAGAATACTATTACAACACATACAGGGGATTGAGAGTTTGAAGGCAGAGGACAGGGACAGATGATATGTGTGTAGTAGCCTGGTTTGGAGATGGCTGGGAAGTGGTATGGTGGCTTGATCGTCATAAAAAAGATTCCAGAAGTTTGAGGAGACCGGTAGAAAGGTCCCACAAGGAAGGCTCCAGAATTGGGAATAAGGATCACTAGAGAAGTCAGTGTCAACTCACCCAAATGGACCTGAAGCCAGCCAAAACTTGTGATCAGAGAAGTGGTTATGAGCTCCAACAATTAGAAGTCTGATCCCAGTCTCGGTATATCAGAACAGAAATGGGAAACAGAGCCATCCCCCAGAGGGAGCAGAGATATGGGGTCTGGCAATGCACTTCACAAAACACTTAGATCAGATATGGTCAAAATGGGTATGTGATTTAGACATAAAGGGTGATATAAGCAAATTACGGGAGCACAGAATAGTTTCCCTGTTAGTTCTTTGCATAAGAAAAGAGTTTGTGACCAAACAAGAGACAGGATCAAAAGAAGTAAAATGAATAATTTTGATTTTATTAAGTTAAAAAGATTTTGCCCAAACAAAACCAATGCAGCCAAAATTAGAAGGAAAGCAGGCAACTGAGGAAAAAATTTACAGCAAGTTTCTCTGATAGTGGCCTCATTTCTCAAACATATAGGGAACTCAGTAAAATTTACCCCCCAAAAAAAAGCCACTTCCCAATTAATAAATGGTTGGTCCAAGTATATTAACAGGCAGTTTTCAGAAGAAGAAATCAAAAGTATCAATTGTCATACCAAAAAATGCTCTAAATCACTACTGACTAGAGAAATGCAAATTAAAAAACTCTGAGGTACCACCTCACACCAATGGGATTGGCTAACATGACAGAAAAGGAAAATGACAAATGCTGGAGGAGATGTGGAAAAATTGAGACACTAATGAACTGTTGGTGGAGTTCTGAACTGATTCAACTATTCTGGAAAGCAATCTGGAACTATCCCCAAAGGACTAGATAAAAACTATGCATACTCTTTGACCCAGCAATACCACTAATAGGCCTATATCCCAAAGAGATCAAATGAAAAGGACAAATCTGTACAAAATTATTGATAGCAGCTCTTTTTTATAGTGGCAAAGAATTGGAAATTGAGGGGGTGGGCAGCAATTGAGGAATGTCTGAGCAAGTTGTGGCATCTGATTGTGATGGAATACCATTGTGCTGTAAGAAATGATGAGTGGAATACTTTCAGAAAAAACCTGGGAAGACCTATATGAAATGACACAGAGTGACATGAGCAGAACCAAGAGAACAATGTAAACAGTAACAGTGATATTGTAATAAAAGACTTAACTACTCTGATCAATACAATGGTCCAAGACAATTCCAAAGGACTCATGATAAAAAATTCTATTTACATCCAGAGAGGTAATGATGACCTGTTCAGTGCAAATTTAAGTATTTTTTTAACTTTATTTTTCTTGCTTTTTTTGTTGCAACATGGCTAATATGAAATATGTTTTGAATGATTTCGCGTGCATAGTTGATATCATATTGCTTGCCTTCTCAATGGGTGGAGGAGGGGCTAGAGGGAGAGGATTTAGAATTCAAAATTAAAAAAAAAACACTAAAAATAAATAAGTTTTCTATTTAACACCCTACTCCCTCCCCCCCCCAAAAAAAATAAAATAAAAGCACTCGGATCCACAGAAGGGGACAAGGCCAACTAAGCACCTGTAGCATCAGGGCAAGGGAGATTGGGCGGGAGACTTGAGACCAGTATAATCTCCATCATGAGGCTTGTCATGGCCACAGCAGGGGATGAAACCAACTCCTGATTGGGAATCTTTCAAAGAGAAGAAGAAAGGCCAGCAGAGGTCAGAACCTCTGGTGGACAAACCAGGAAACTGGTTGAAAAGAGGCAGAGCATAGGGCTTTCTACCAACCACCTCATCTACATAGGCAGTAGCAACAGTGTCCAAACTAGAAAGAAATGAGATTTTTAAAAAAGCCTACTCAATCTCTATAAGGATGGCTTGCCTGAACGCAAAAAAATCCTAATCCAAAAACTAGAGCTGAAAACATGAGAAAACAGAAAAAAATTTCAAACAATAAAAAAATATTTTGGGTTAAGATAAACCCCAAAGATAAATGCAGATGAAGAGAGTAACCCCACCACAACTTCAAACAGAGCTTCAGAGGAAAAAATAATGTTTTGAATACAAGGACCACAATGGTTACTGGACATAATGAAATGAGATTTTAAAAATTATGTCATAAATTAAATGAGAGTTTAAGAAGAAAAAATTGAAAGAAGGATGATTGTCTTAGAACAGAAAATGAAAAACCTTAAACACATAGTTTATTACCTAAAAAAAATAGAGTGGACAGAACTCAGTCACTCGAGGAGACAAGAAATACTAAAACATTAAAGAAATTTTAAAAAAAATTAGAAGAAAGCTCAAGGTATCTGTTATTCAAAACAACTGACCTGGGAAATAGGTCAAGGAAGAAATAATTTAAGTACTGTTAGACATCCTGAAAAGCATAACCAAACAACTACCTGAACTCCATGTGTTAAGAAATCATTTACGAAAACTACTTAGATTTATTAGAACTAGAGGATCAGACAGAATTTTGATAGCATGAACTTCAGAGGAGGAGGAAAGTTTGTTGAGTGATGGTAACAACCCAAGATTTTAGAAGTGACTCTGTAACACAAAAGACCAGTGTGACAGGAAGTATGAAGGAAGATGCAGCCAGCGCTATATATTATGGCATGATGTAGTATGATTTGTGTGAAGCCAGGTTTCTGAGGGCCAAAAGGTTGGAAGGAAGAGGACAGGAAGAGATCTAAAATGAAGGAAAGAATATTATTTATGGGCTGGGAACCCGGAGGGCATAATTGATAAAATGGCCAAAGTTGAAGTGAGACAATCAAGGTTTAGGGTTGGGGAAGATAGCAATAGGAGGCATTGAGGGCAGGGAGGGAATGGTTTAAAAAAAAAAAAGTCATATTTTTGTGCTTGCTAATGAGGTGCAGAAGCTGAAGCAGTAGCCATTGGAGGAGAGAAATGACCAGAAGTCTCTAGTTGCTTCCCTCCCACCAGTAGGGAGATTTCAGTTATTTGCACTGAATTGGCATAGTAGCATTGAAGAAATTTTAATCAACAGATTAGTTAACTATTTTGCTCTGTTTCTCTAGGAGAAAGTATTATCCTTTTGTCTGCTAAGTAGTTTGTTCTGAGCACCATTACTTTTTCTCTTATTTCTATACTCAGTATCTTTGCTTTCATCAGTGCAAAATGCTTAATGGGATAGTTTTCCTTTATTTTCTAAGCATTTATCAAACATATGCAAGTACTAATAGCTATAGATTATGTAAGAAATGTAGCAGTAGAGCCCCCACTGTTATGAAAAACTTTTGTCCCAACAAAAGAACAAGTTTGACATTCACTGTTCAATTTACAACTCTTGATCTATGTTGTGTTGCTGCTTGTTCTTATGTTACACCTAAAATTAAAGAATTTGTGTGCACAACACTATTATCTGATGGGCCTGTTGCTGTTCATCAGATGTTTAAGGTGATGCTTTTAAGCAGTTAAGGATTTAGCTGGCATTAAAGGTTCATAATATAATGTGTGTATGCATGTATATAGACAAACATACTTCTGAGTACACTATGTTTATATGTACACATATATGTATGATAGATGCAAGAAGATCTCACTTATGGAGAATGACTTGGGCATCCGTGTCACTAGCATGGTGAGAGCCTTGGGCCAGAAGGCCAATTAGGAGGCTTTTGCAGTTATCAAAGTGAAAGGTGATGAGGGCCTGCAGCAGGGTGGTGGCTGTGTGAGTGGAAAGAGGGAAACATATATAGATGATTTGTGAAGGTAGAAATGACAAGAATTGACCACCAAGTGGATATGTGAAGAGTTGAAAATAATACCAAGGTTGTTAAGTTGGGAGACTAGAAGAATGAGGGTACTTTCAAGAGAAATGTGAAAGTTTGGAAGAGGAGAGGGCTTGGGGGCAAAATGAGTGAAGTTTCAGACCTGTTACATTTGAGATGTGTCCAGCACATCCATTTTGAAACATGCAATAGGAAGTTGGTGATGTGGGACAGAAGCTCAGGGGAGAGAAACTGGGGCAGGATATGTATAGATCATGAGTCATCTGCATAGGGATGATAGTTAAACCCATGGGAGCTGATGGGGTTACCAAGAAGGAAACTCTAGAGCAAGAGGAGAAATAGACTTAGGGCAGAACTTCGGGGAACACTCACAATTAGGAGGAGCTTTATGGATAATGAGATAGCAAAGAAGACAGAAGGATGGTCAGACAAGTAGAAGGAGAATCAGAAAAGAGTAATATCATAAACCCAGAGAACAGAAAATGTGCGTGCAGCTGCAAAATGTGATCAGCCGTGTCAAATGCAGCAGATAAGTCAAGAAGGATAAATACTGAGAAAAGGCCATTAGACTTGGCCATTTTAAGGTCATTGGTAACTTTGGAGAGAACAGTTTTAGCTAACTGATGAGGTCAGAAGGTAAATTGCAAAGAGTTGAGAGGAAATGGAGGCAGGCAGTGTAGATAGCTCTTTTATTTATTTTATTTTTTTAAGGAGTGTGACTGGGAAAGGGAAGAGAAATATAGGACAATTGCTTAAATGGGGAGTGGGGTCTAGTAAAGTTTGTTTTGTTTTTGTTTTTTGTTTTTGTTTTTTAAGGATAGGGGAGATTTGGACATTTTTGAAGGTGGAAGAAACTAATAGATACGAGAGAAGAGAAGAGGGAAAGGGGAGATGCATTCTGCTAGAGAAGACCCAGAGAGGATGGGATCAAGGGTACATGAATGTGTCTAGGTTGACTTTGGCAAGGAGAAGGGCCACCTTGTCAAAGACTGGGAAAAAGGACAAAAGATAAGATGAAGAGAGTGGGAAAAGTGAGAGCTCACATTTAATTGCCACAGTTTTCTCAGTGAAGTAAAAGTTAAAATTTTCAGTGGAAAGAGAGTGGAAGGAAAGTTATAGCATGCTTGAAGTAACAGATTTGGTTTGACTTCTTTGGGAGTGAGATAGGGAATTAAGGTTGAATAAAAGGACTACCTTGCAGCTGAGGACCCAATTCAGATTGGTCTATGTGGCTTTGAGAGGTAGTCAGTTCCTCCTTGCTGCCTTCATTAGAAGTCTTTGAGCGCAGATTGGTTAACTATTTATCAGGTATGTTGTAGAGGGAATTCTTTCTTGGGTATAGATCGTACTAGATGGGCACCGAGTTCCTTTCCAGTTTTGAAATTCTGTGAATTTGTAAAGCCAGGTTCCTGAGAAGCAAAGATTTGAGCTTAAAGCAAAACCCAAGGCATAACTATATAAACATAGTTCAGGTAAATCAGTCAATGGAATTAGTAACTGCAGTTAGGATAATGTGATTTTTTTTTTTATGGATATTAACCAAAGAAAATATTTATACGATTATTTGTTAAATAGAACTTCTAGTGTCTGCTGAAGTGCTATATGCACTTCTGCTAGATAACATTTGTTATAATGAAATTTTCCCTGTGTAAAAATCCAATAAATAATTTTGGTCCTTATTTCCAATTAGGGAAATAAGCCGTCTAGGTGAGGAAATCTATGAAATTTTTCTGAAAATATATTTACAAACACATGCACCCCCCAATTGATAATCAGTTACTGCTTATGAATTGATCTCTTCATTTTGCATATGTCCCACCTTGGGGATATAAACATTTTACAATTGCCTTATGTGCCAGCCAATAAAAATGAAGCATTCATTACCAAGTAGAAGGTAACTAATCAGCTTTAAGAGAATGAAGCAGAATTCTTAAAAATGGACTTTTTTTCAAGGTAATTTCTTTTCTAGTTTTGGAATAGAGTTAATCAGGATATAGTTTACATTGTTTGTTAGCATAAATGTTTGTCATGGAAAATAGAATGTTTTCCTTTCCTGCCTAATTTTTAAAATTCAAATTATGTCTTTTCTATAGAGTAAAAAATGTTTGAGCAGGTCTCAGAAATGGTTTTCTCTTGGTGCAAAGGAAACATGCACTTACGGTGATTTTCAAAAATAGTAGGAAGTTAAAAAAAATAGCACTCTAAATTTCTTCTTTGCAGCCCAAGAGCAGTGGCAGTTTTTTTTAATCCCTTTAAACAAGGTAATTTTGTTTAGATGATGTGCCAAGTGACCAATATGACCATTTCTGCCCAGAGAAAATTGTTGTGCTTAGCTTTTTAAAAAGTTAATAGGTTATGTACTTCCCACTGCCTTAGAGAAATGTGGTGAAGACAAAATTTATATGAAAATTAGATTCTTTTCCAGAAAAGATCTAATTGAGTAATTTGAATACTGTGTGAGTACGTGTGTGTGTGTATGTGTGTGTGTGTAAGTACTAAGAACTGTATTTATTTTCGTTATTTTGTCCCTAAAGAAATTTCATTTTAAGTAGAGATATGGATTCACCTGGTGCTATGTCGTTCTTTAAAATTTTTTAAAGTAGCAAAACAAAGGCAGAATTCGTTTTTCCTTTAACTCACTTGTGTTTAATGATTGATATCATATAAAAATCTTGTCACCTAAAAATCTTCCTTCATGTTATCCACATATAGTCATTCTGGGTGGCTCATAATAGTATTATTTATCCGGTACCTATATTAGAGTTTAAATTGTGTACTCTAATTCATATCCAGTCTTTTTTTTTTTTTTTTTTGAGCTAGGTTGATGAATGAAAGAAACAGTGTTAAAAGAGGCAACTATCCGTTAACAAATGCTCATTTTCTCGTTAGCAATTTAATTTCTGCCTTCATTGCTAAATTGATTCTGCTGTCTCCAAGGTTACCGCTCATCTCTTAATTGCCAAATTGCCCTTTCTCAGTTTTCAGCCTTCTTGACCTCTACAGCATTTTGATGCTGCTGAGAACTCCCTATTCCTGGGTACAGTATTCTCCCAGGTTTTAATGACAGGGCTTGTTCCTTACTGTTTCTCTTATCTGTCTGGCTGTTCCTTCCCAGTCTGTGTTGCTAGATCCCTTATTCATGTTTACTTTCTCCTCCAGCCTCTCCAAGGTGCGGGCATGCACCAAAGCTCTGTCCTTGGTCCTTTTCCCTTTTCTCTGTGTACTCTATTGGTGATTCATTAGTGCTCGTGGTTTTAGCTCTCATCTCAACATCGATGCTTCATAGAGATCAACTGGATAACAATTAAAAAAGGGACGTAGGATTTGTTAGTGAGGACATCATTGGTTGTGGTAGAGAGGGTGCTTCTTGCAGCATTAGATTAAAAAAAACACTACAAAGAATTAAGGAGCAAGTTGTGAGTTAATTTTGGTTAGACAGAAGGGTTGGGGGCTGATGGGTGGCAAAACAATACAACCTGAGACTTGGAGTCAGGAAAACCTGAATTTAAATCCTGCCTTGGACACTTACTAGCTATGTGACCATGGTCACGTCGCTTAACCTTTCTGTGTCTCGATTTCCTCACCTATAAAATGGGGATGATGATAATAGCATCTACCTCACAGGGTTTTTATGAGGAACAAATGAGTTAGAATATACGTGAAGCGCTTTGCGAACCTTAAAGCATTATGTAAATGCTAGCTGTCATTATTAGTGTCCTTGTTCAAGGTTGGAAGAAAAGCAGGAGCAAAGGAGTGACAATGAAAATGAACTTTATATGTAGAGTACAATAATGCAACCAGAGTAGTTAAAATAGAGGATTTGTGTTAAGGAATAGTGGATAGTAAAGCTAGATATGTGAGTTGGGCCAGGTTAAGTAGGTATATTAGAATATCTGATGTGATGTCAGTGCAAATGTGGAAGTTCCTTCTTTTGTCTGGGAGTAATGTGGTGAAACAGATTGATAGTGCACGTAATAGTTTGGATTGAAGAAACTAGATTCACCACGATCAGTTATTATGACTGATCATTATTATTGTATTGTCCAGGTATGAGGTGATGAGAGCCTGGGTTAGGATGAGGATAGAATGGAGAAAAAGTTATCAATCTCCGGCAGTGCTAGGACTGTTAACAACAAGTGAATGAAAAATGAAAAGGCAGTTTGGTGTGAGCTGATTACAGTTCAGAGCTAATATGTTTTTCAAGTTCAACCCCATCATTCCCCGGAGCAACAGTTCTAAATGACAGATTCTCAGGCAATAATAGCGGTATTAATTACTGCTATAGGTTAAAGTGGTCTACTCATTTTATAAGATTCTCTGACACTGACATGATTCTTGATGGAAAAGTCTCGATAATAACTACTATGATATTTTCACATTGCCACATTTTCCTCATTCGAGTATAGCAGCTGTTCTCAGTGTGGCGCCAGTACGATCTGATGAAAAATCTCTTTTCACATAATTGCCTCTTCCTCCCCCTGAAGTATTAACCACAGTACATACTCATATGTGAATTGCATAAGAGATGTGTCTTTTCCTTAGAACAAAGTATGTGTTTTTAATGAGATGCTGCTTTGCCTGCCCTAATTCTTATCTTTAAGATATTGAAATGTGAATGAAGCAAGTTTATACAATGCCAAAGACATTCCCTTCTCCTTGGAACATTGCATTGGTTCTTCTACAAATATCAGTGTTTTAACTTCTGTAGTGAAAAGAGCACTGGACTTAGGAAAAACTTAGATTTGACTCTTGGGTCTGATAACTTAATAGCTTTGTGGCCTTGGACAAATTACCCATGCTCTCTGAGCCTCGTTTTCTTTATCTATAAAATAGGACTATAATACCTGCTGTATTTACCTTATAAGCTTGTTTATAGGGTGAAATGACATCATGTATATAAGCTTGGTGCTAAACAAATGTCAGCGATTATTATACCTGATGAACATTAATAGATATTTCTGATTCTTTGTGTAGATATTTTCTTGTACTCTCAATTCTTTTTGTGATGTGTTCTTTATTTGGTAAGGAGTTTATATGCATCGAAAATAGCAAATCTTATTACTGTATTTTTAATGGTATGATCAGATTTGTGAACAATGACTTCTGGCATTAATTTTACATCAGCAGATGTTTCTTTTGTTGCTTTTTCCTCTGCGTTGTCAACACTTTTCCTAATATTTTAACTACATATTTTCAGTAACAATTCAGAACCTGTAGTTGATTTAGAAAAGACACAATTCTCCATCTTACTTTAATTGTACTTATCTGGCATTTCTAATAACAGATTGAATAGTCTTTCCTTTTCTTCTTGTGAATATGATTACTACTAAGGCCCAGCAGACAGGGAATATATGGTGAATCTTTGCTGACACCTTCATTTTTTATCCACATGAAGGTTTGTGGGGACAAGAAAGCTATGCACTTATAGCAAAAACTATTCCCATTCCAAGCTTTGCATATATTACTTAAAGTATTATGAGAAAAGCATATACCTATACTACTGCCTCTTCTCCCAACAACTAATAATATCTTATTCTAAGGCCAAATCAATTTTTTAAATGTTAACTCTGTGACAGTTACATTATAAACAGATTCCCCTGTATTCTCTTTTGATAATCAGTCTCTGACATGTACTGCAATAAGCTGAATGTCAAGGCTGTCCCAAGTTTGTCTGGGAACATTTTTTCTTACTCGTTTTTGGAAGTATGTGATTTTAGCACAGAAGTCATAAACTTTGCCCATTTGGGTCTTAATTCTAAACAGATAAGTGGTCTCATTGGTTTTTTGAAAATTGTTAAAAATGAAGCAACATTTTTAAGCTCTAATAAAATAGAGACACTTTGGAGACCATATTTCATTTTGCCATGAAGCCTCAGTGATCTGCTTGCATGCCCATTGAGCAATTGACTGAAAAGAGATGAAGCAGATCATAGGTCAGTTTGCTGAGAGAAAATGAGACCAATTCATCATACCTTATATAAATTAAATCCCTCCCCCACCCCCAACATTGTGTAGGGATGGGGTTAGATAGAAACCCAGGACATTATTTTCTTCACAAGGGCTCTATGTTTATTATTTCTTCTCAATTCAGTAAGTTTTACTTATAGTTACTTGTCATTTGAAGTTGCCCATATAGCCTTGAAGGAAAACTCCCATGTGTTTTTGAGAACCTGAGTTGGTTTCTTTACATTACATCTTCACACCACACAGCCTTAATACCTTACATATACACTACCATGCTTTGCTCTTCTTGCTTCTCTCTTCTCTGGCTATTCTCTTATCCTCACAATCCTGTCCTATGCTCCTTCATGTCACAGCAGTAGGGACACTGCCCTGAGCACACTGCTGTTGTAGTGTTCTTCACTCTCTATGTATTCCCCCTCAAAATAACATTGCAAGGCAAGGGAGAGAAAGCAAGTGGTCTTGGGAGAAAAAAGAGTTCCTCTGGGAATGGTTTATAGAAAAGTGGAATGGAAATGATGCTGCATACCATTCTTTACCCCTTCTATGAAATATGAGTGAGAAAGTTAGATAGGCTCTAAGGTATCTTAGATGATCTATTTTGTATCATGACTATTTGTGTATTTATCTTCCTTTTCCTTTCCACCTACCCCCTGATAATAAATCCAACACAGTATTTTCAATGCTGAATAATGAGCCCTCTTCCATCTCCTTACCACTACTGTTGCACAGAGGCCAAATTTTTTAAAAACACCTTTTATTTCAGTAAATAAATATCTGTTAAATGAATCGTTTGACTCCATTTCATTTAAGACATTTGTTTAGAGTGAACAGTTCAGTTATCCTATTCTGAAATTATACTAAAGTTTTAGTTTTAATATTTTATAATTAACTTTGTTTGAATAAGGTTTCCTTCATTCAGTGATAGTTATCTTTGAGTTTTTATATTAGCTAGAAATAGCTCCATCATGAACACATTTTCATTTTTTAAAAATCACACATTTGAAATGAGTTTTTTGCACAACCATGCTAAACTGTAACAAAGCACTCCCTGTCAAAGCCTTTATGAACGGTGTCGAATATGTAATGAGAATAAGGCCAAAAACACTGGGTTAGAACATTTTCTCCTCATTATTGCTTCCTTATGCCATGTTAAAACAAGCTTAATGAAGGGAACATTTTTGTATAATTTACTTTATATTTTAATAGCTTAGATAAAATTTTAGTATCCTGAATGGGAATTTAGCAGTTACCTTCTGCCTATTTTGTTTTATTTTGTTTCACCTTTAAAAAACAATTATCCTAGAGGAGGTAGAGATGTAAAATATGCATTTACTTTGATTGTAAAATGCTTATTAAATGCTACCTAATTCTATGTAATCTTTATTTGAAATTTTTAATAAAAATTTAATAAAAATATATCTAAATTAGAGTTTAGAATGTAGGACATTTGGATGGGGCCATCTTTGTTGCCTCTTTAGAACCCAAACACTGGAGGCTGTTTATAATGCATATTGCTGAGTTGCTGATGAGATGTGGATTACTTTTCTCTTCTGCTTGAATTTGAACTGTTTTTACTATTTATTAATATCTGTCAGTAGACAGGCAGAAGAAACTCAAATTTGTCAAATGACCTACCTATCTTTTTTTTTTTTTTTTTTGGTGAGGAAATTGAGGTTAAGTGTCACACAGCTAGTGAGTGTTATGTGTCTGAGGCCAGATTTGAACTTGGGTGCCCCTGACTCCAGGGCCGGTGCTCTATCCACTGCTCCACCTAGCTGCCCCTGACCTACCTATCTTTAAGAAGCTAACAGAAAAGTTAAAGAAAAGAAGAAGTTAAAACTCATGGCTGAAAGTAAATAAGAACAATTTTTTTTAAGGTGTCAGAGAAACACCAAAGATCACAAACTCAGCTATTTGACTTATTCTATACCCTTGTTCCTTTATCTTCCTTTTCTATCTCTTCTCTTACATTTCCATTTTCTTCCCTTCCTTCCTTTTCCTAGCTAATTCTTTTCCTGGTTTTGTCTGTCTTTATTATCCTTTTATCAGCCTTACTTCCTTTTTGTGTTTCGCTTATATAATAAAATGTTTAATTCAAAAACTAAGTTTTTATACAGGAATCTATGCCAGTTAAACTTGTATCCCATTGCCTATAATTTAATTAGAACTATACCATAATGATAATGGATAATGGATCATACTTCGAGATTTACAAAGAAAATTGTATACAATATTTTATTTGTTCTTCAACAACTCTATTGTAGTGGAGTCCAAATATTATTCCCACTTTACCATCTATAAATATCTAACATTACTAGTTAAAAAAATCTCAACAGAATCTGTTCATATGGAAGCAGAAGTGACATGTGACATCTATTTTAAACAAGCCGGCACACAAACATTTCTACTGCTAAAAAAAAATCTTATTTTGTATGTAAATGCTAACTGGTCATTCTCTGACAGTTAAAATCATAAAATGAGAAAGATACTGATTTCTGATATTTTTTTTTAACCTTTACCCACAACGTATTACCATATTAAATATTTTCAGTTTGTGACTTAAGCTATGTAAACAGATGGTTTTATTGTTTTAAAAATGGTCTGCCAAAAAAACCTGACCCATATTTTATTGTGGAATTATTGTGGAATCTTAGTTCTTTAGCAACTTGTTGATCATCTTAACATCAATAATAATGACAGTTGTTACCTAATAAGAGAATAAATTATTCAACAGACTTATATTTAAATGATCTTTATTTTTTAAATGTTGGATGTTCTGCCACAAGTTCTCTGTAAGGGAAATAAGCTCAGAGCAGCAGAATCCTGAAGACTGTAAAATCCCTGCCATTCATCTAGATAAAATACAAGATAATAGTGACATATGGTCATTATTATCTTCAGTTGGTCTCCTAGCCTCAAATCTCTCCTCCCTGCACTTCACTCTCTAAACAGCCAGCCTAAGTGATTTTCCTAAAGCTCAAGTCTGACCTTGTTACTCCTCTCTCAGTAAACTCCAGGGCTTGCTATTACTTCTTGGATCAGATAGAATCTCCAGCTATGCATAGAATGGTCCAGAAAAATTGACCTTCTTTTATTGTTCCTTATACTTGATACTTCATCTCTCTCTGTGCTGACTGTTCCTGGTGCACAGAATGGACTCTTTTCTGGCTCCTATCTTTCAGAATACCCAAGCATTACCACTTACACAGACCTTTTCCTGATTCCTCCAGCTGCTTGTGCCTTCTTCCCAAATTACCTACATGTTGTTTTCCATGGCTAGAAGGCAAGTATTGTTTTACTTTTGTTTTTGTAGCCCCAGAACCTTGCACAGTACCTAGCACATAGTAGGTACTTTAATCTGTGCTGATTGATTAATCAGTATCTTAAGGATTTTCTTCATGTACACCTTTCACCAACATAGTTCTTAATTCCTCTATGTCTTTACATGGTCTTTGACAGTTTCTGTGCCTAAAAAAAAATTCATCTCTTGTGACCAGCCTTGTCATGAGCCTCTCCAAACCCAGCTAGTCTGCTCTCACTTGACGGATGTACTTTTCTTTCTCTTTTCTACCCTCTCTCCCTCCTTCCTCTCTCTTGTCCTGTTCTCTCCCCACCCCCCTGCACATATATATTTGGTGTAAAGCAAATATACAAAAAGCTTAGGCCAGTTCCTCTAGGCAAGCACTGTAGATCAGTTTGAGTGCCAAAGAACAATTTGAATATTTCTAGTGATACCAGATTTCTCACATTGAATGTTCTATCTGTACTTGTACGGGACTCAGTAATACAGAATATCAAGACATATCAATACTTCTGTACACAATTCAGTTATACAAAAAGTGTCAGTCAAGTAGTTGACCAATGGATAGGTTCAGCCAAATAAATTCCAATAAGATATTTTAGAATGAACTTGATTTTCTTTACTAAGTACCAGGAAAGCCTTTTGGTTTTATGTTTGGCTTTTTGTAAGCACCTAATAATAAAACCTAAACGTAACCATAATGACTTTGAAATGAAATTTGACTACTTAGTATAAAATGTTGCTATATTTTCTTTTAACTATGAGAATATATGGCTGTGTTAAGAGTAAACTAACACACTATTTTATTTCTAATGTAACATTAGCTTAAATCACCTCTTTAAAATTAAATTTGATACATTTTTCTGTATCATATATTAAAATATCAAGGAATGGGCCTTGCATGATTCCTTCTTTCTGGGCAGTATTGAAGTCAACAATGTGTAAAACATCCCTGCTGGATGGTATTGTTTTTCATGCCTTTTATATCAAACTTATAACAGGCTTTGATTGCAGCTGCCGTATGTTGGGTTTGCATTTGCATTTTCCCCCAATATCTGACCTTAGGTTAGTTACTTAATACCTTTGGGCCTCAGTTTTCTAATCTCTAAAATGAGAGGATTGTAAAATGGAGTGTATCAGTGGTATCAAACTCAAACAGAAATGGGCAACTAAACTATCTCTGTAAGCCGTATATTGAAAACCGCATGTTATCTAGGTTCTGTTGTATTTTTATTTATTTCGTTAAATGTTTCCAAATTAGCTTTTAATCTGGTTTGGGAAACATTGGATATTGCTAGCTTCATTGGGCCCAAAAGCCATGTGTTTGACATATCTGGAGTAGATGATCACTTTTAACTCTGAATGCTATAACCTGACTTCAGGTTAAGGTGGTGAAATGAAAGGTCCTAAAGGACCCAGCTCTTTCACAAGAATCCCAGCAAAAGAGCACTAAGTAGAATAAAGAGAAACAGTAATAAGCTTTCTCCATCCAGTCCAAAATTGTTCAAGAAGACAGAAGCCTGTGGAATCACAAAGCCAGACTCGGTTGAAGACAGCATAAGCTCCAGGAAATAGGGCCTGAAGCTTGTGGGTTCTCAGAGAAAGACACATAACAAAGGAAGTGATCTCTGATGAACATGTCCTGAAACCTGGGAACTCTGTAAGCAAAGATGGAGATATCTTTACAGAGGAAATTGGGGTTGGGGTTGGGGAGAGGCAATCAACACAGTCTCTTGCAAATGAGCACTGAAGCCTGGCCTGTAAGAGTAGCATTGATGGACAAAGCCACTATCGTTATCCCACCCCATAGTTCACCATACAGGGAAACAGGTCCTATCAGTACACATTTCAGAGCACTTGGAGGCACAGCAACAAACGTGTGAAAATAGAAAGAACCACCTGTCATTTCCTGTAAGAAATCCCAAATAGAAAACAACCAGGAACATCTTAGCCAAAATTCAGAGCATCTCAGTCAAAGAAAATACTTCAAGCAGCCAGAAATTTTCAATACCAAGGAGCCACGTGCCAGATCACACAAGATTATACTGCAGCTACTACAAAGAAGAGGAAATCTTGGGATATGATCTTCAACAAGGCAAAAGAACTAAGTATTACAACTAAAAATAATTTATTGAGAAAAAACTGAGTATAAGCCTACAGGGGGAAAATGTGATGCTTTAATAAATGAGAACTTTCAAGCATTCTTCATATAAAGAATCAGAGTTGGGTAAAATCATTAAAGTACAAATACAGGAAACAAGAGAAACCTAGCAAGATAAAATGCTATTGAGAAATTGGAAGGGGTTAAATGATGATAAAATACTTATGTTCTAATGAGGGAAAAGAGACATGTCTCTTCAAAATTTCACTGTCTTGAAGGTTCACAGAAAGACAAACATGAGGAACACAACAGAAGGAAGTTCAGAAGGAAGAACGGAAAACCAGGACAGTTTTGAAATAACACTTAGCATTTATTATACACTTTTTAAAAAGCAGGAGACATTAAGTGGATGGACATTGACAGTTTCATAGAAAATCTTTTTTTTTTGGGGGGTTGTGCTGTGTATATGGAAATGATCTCTTTTTTGTGTTTATGTGTTTAAGGTTAGAATAAATTTTAAAAGAAAGACAAACATGGAACTTAGAGTAGTTTGGTTCCACCTTGTTGATTTTGAGATAGGAAAGATAGGGAACAAAGCAAAGGAGGAGTACATTAGTGAAGAAATTGGGAAGAGGGAGGAGCTTAGCGTTTCTCACATTTGAGGTGTGTGAGAATGGAGAAGGGAGTGAGGATAGATAGTCATCTCACAAACCTCAGTCTTATCTGAATTAAAGAAAGGAGGGTTCAGCACATGTACTCACAATTTGGTTTAAAACTACATTAAATTCAATATGGAAATAGGCAGAGACAGGGAAATGAGAAAGTCATGTTTTAAGAGGAACGGTAGAGTTAGAGAAGAGAATCAGTACAGACTAAACAAACTTCAACTTCAGAGGAAGAATCATAAAGGGAATATTCAAAGGAAAGAAGGTATAAGAACTATTGATTGGAATCTGGGTATGTTGAAAAGTGGAAGACAGAAGAGTGGGAGAAGAAAGTTATGAGAACTTGTGATATAATACTTCCCCCAAGGATGACACTGGTTCTGTTCAACTTAACCTACAGATTTTAGTATAAAAAAAAAATTCTCATAACAATCACACGTTAACAATTAGCAAAACAGTGGGCCCACAAATAATAGCAAGTGTTTTTGTAAGGTTGATTCCCACAGTGTAACCATACTGATGGTCTCTGTGCCCTTTCTTTATAAGCCATTCAGGAGTAGGTTGTATCAGAACTCTGAAACAGCTGCTGATGTAACAGGGCAGAATGGGCAGGGAGTCTAGGGAGAGGATTCTTCAGTCACTTCTGTAGTGGGCTTTCACACATTCATAATTTTAAGAAACTAATGATGACATTCAATTCAACATACATTTATTAAGTAGTTGCTGTGATTGGTCCTCTGACTCCAAAGCTGGTGTTCTTTAGACTACCGTACTTTACTTCTTCTCTTTCATAGTATTCTTCATATTATCATAACTAATTTTAAAGAGTTACTGGTCATCTTTAAGTGTTAGCATGAAGTTATATCATGAAAATAAGTGTCTAATTAATTTTGATAGATGTCTAAAATTCGTATCTTTTGTATGTCTATTTCATGGATTTTTAAAATAGGAATCTGTGAATTACTGCCCTGTTTTCTTTGTGTGGGTAAATTAACTTTTAAAATTTGAGTTAGTAACTATATAAGAAAACCTGTAAGAACACATTAACTTTTTTAAAAATAGATTTTTATTGATATTTGTGTTTTTATGTCTACCAAAATTCCCATCAATCTATTCCTCCCCCTCCCAGAGAGCTACTCATCATAACAAAGAATTTTTTAAAAGAGCAATAAGGGAAAAAAAATTGAGTAAACCAATTAGCACATCAAAAAGAAATCTGACCTTATATACAATGTGCTATAGTTATCAACCCTAAACCTCTGTAAAGGAGCTAAGAAGGGTGTGTGTGCATATATATGTGTATATGTGTGTGTGTGTGTGTGTGTGTGTGTGTGTGTGTGTGTGTGTGTGTATGTGCGTGTTTTGTGGCTGATCTTTCCATTCACAATGTTGTAGTCATTGTGTATGTTGTTTTCCTGGCTCTGCTTACTTTATTTTGCATCAGTTCATGTACATATTGACTCTTGATCAATTGATAGGTTGATGACATCTTAGGAGAAGGGAGTGATGACAGTGACACTGAAAAGAAGAAGCTAGAAGAAGAGGGAGAGAAACCTCAGAAGGGTGAAACTGAGAATCTTGGAACAAAAATTGAACAAAGACCTGGATCATCATCATCAAGTGAAAGAAGCCTGACAGGCAGTATACCCAGGTAAGAATTCTACATTGGAAAACAAAAATAAATTACTAGAATTTAATGATGTGGGATTTTTTGCTTTGTTTTTTGGTTTCATTTTTTTAAGATTTAAGTCTGAAAATCTTTTATTCTTTCAAGATTTTTACCTATTAATAGTATAATCACTAATTAACTTGAATTTCATCATAATTATCTCAACTTTCAAAAATAGAAGCTGGTTATAATCTCATATAAGAGGAATATATGGTAGCATTTGATTTTTGTTTACTTAGAGCAGATGTTCAGTGCACACTATGTTTACACACAATAACAGATTGACAGAGATAGAATAGTACAAAAGGGAATGTTTTGTGGTTAACAGTGTTCATCCAAGAGATTAACTACTGTTACTCCTTCTGTATCTGTAATGTGATAGTCTTGTAGATAATCTAAAAGCTGTGATTGTTAGCTCCATCTATCTCCTTTTCCAACTTTTTTTTTTTTTTTTGCTATAAATGAAGCTAGAAGATGTAAAGGATTTCAGCTAAATGGAAGGTTAGTTCACAGGTTCACCTTACACAGATGAATAACAGAACTGAGACATTGGTTTTATGTGGGAACCAAGGGCAACATCTAACATCATTCCATTGTTATTTGGTGTCTCTCTCTCTCTCAAGGGGACAACCATGAAGCTATTTGTATTTTATTCACCAGCATGCAGAAGATGAAGTAGAAATATTCTTTTTAAGTCCTCTATACCAAGTCAACCTACACTTTTAACACTTGGTAGAAGGCACAAAATCAGAATCAAACTCAGTATAAGAAATGAGTTCATAGCACAAACTGTCCAAAAAAATCAAATAGTTTGTTTTACAAAGGAAGGTAGGCAGCCTAGACAGGTAGGTGGCATTGTAGATAGAGTGATGGACTTGGAGTCAGGACAGCCTGAGTTTGAATCCTACCTCAGATGTTGTTTAACTGTTTGACACTGAGCAAGTCACTTATGCCCTCTCAGCCTCAGTTTCCTCATCTGTTAAATGAGGCTAATAATAGCGTGCACTTCACAGGGTTGTTGGGAAGATCAAATGAAACAATATCGGTAAAATACTTTGCAAAACTTAAAGCACTATATAAATACTAGTTATAATAATAACAATTATTTTTATTATCATCATCCACAAAGTCATACATAGTTGTTTCTCCTCTTCCTCTCGTCTCCTGCTCTACAATAAATTACTGAAAGAAGTTATAGAATTCTAGTTGGGAATTTGGAGGTCACCTGGTCCAATCCCTGTTTGAAGCATTTATCCCTTCTGTAACATCCTAGACAAATCATTCAACCCCAGTTTGTAGATCCACATGTCAGGAAACTCATTATCTCACCAGAGAACTGATTCTGTTTTCTGATAGCTCCTCTTGTCAAGAAGTTTTCCTGACAAGGTAAAGTCCATGATCACAAACAGTGACTTGGTACATAGAATAAATGTTTTCTGAATGAATGGACCATATTACAACAATGGAATGATACCGTCTAAAAGTCCAACTAATGTCATTAAGTCCTAAAGTTTTAGTGTCTATCTTCATCTTATCTGAAAGTATTTGTTCCTTTTGGATACCTCATTATCTAACTAACATTGTGTTTCTATTCCCTTTAGTGCAGCCTAAAACATAGACGTACATGTGACTATAAGGGAGCATGTAACATAATTTTTACCAAGTTAAACTAAAGACAGTGTAAGAAAATTAACTAATTTTAAACTTTGTCTTAAGTAATAATATCATTTATATAGTGCTTAAAAGTTTCAAAAGCACATTACAAACATTATATCATTTGATTATTACAGTATCTCTTGGAGGTAGGTGCTATGATTATCTCAGCTTTATAGATGAGGAAACTGATAGGTTAAGTGGTTGGCCCAGAGTCACGCATTAAGTGTCTGAAGCTGAACTTGAACTCGGGTCTTCTTAGCTCCTAGGTCCAGTGCTCTATTGACTGCACTACCTAGGCTTGCACAGTAATATTTGAGGGTAGGAAGAGCTACTAAAAAACCAATGAGAAAGAAAAAACTTTACTGGCTTCATTAATCCACCTAAACCCCTTTGCAGGTAATAGTGGGGAACCAGGTGAGAGGAAAGCAGTAACTCAAAACATTCTTTTCCACTGAATGCTCATAAGTGTATCAGGAAATGCAGGTCCTTTTCTCAGAACATAGTAAGGTTCCAAGCACCTAGGAGGTAACGTTCATGACATAAAGATTTGGGGCAGCAATGCTGTCCCTCCCAGGAGCAGGAGCATGAAAGAAAGATGGGGAAATGCGCACCTTCTAGGGCTGCCCCATGCATGCAAGCTGCTCTTCTTCCCTCTGGAGAAGCTGTTGGGGGGAAAAAAAGAGTTTTTGTAAAAGTTATTGTTGCTGTTGCAAATTGTTTCTTCTCTCCTGGTGAGTCCCTTGGATAAGGTGGGCATTTTTCATCTAGAAGCAATTGTACTGGTACTTTAAAAGAAATATATTCTTTGAGTGGTATTTCAGTAAGACCTTGATTAATGGTTCTGGCAGAAACCTCAATACGGCATTGCTTGTTCTCAGTGCCCTACTACCCTGTATAATGCCATGCAGGGGGTAGAATTTCATTAACTGTTGAAATCTAAAGAACTGCTAGCTAAAATTTTTCAGTTGCATACAACTATTTTTGTTTGTTCTTTCTAAATTTACATAGATTTCAGCACTTAAAGAAAGCTACTCAATCTGAGTCTTAATACTGACTTTGTTAATCCTATAGACTTGTCTTAAAGCATTTATCCCTTCATCAAGGCTTCAGAGTGAGTAAATTATGTCATTATTTTCAGAAAAGAAATTGCTAAATCAAAAAGAAAAAAAATGAGATTCATAGAAGGAATCCTTTTCTTAAGTTCCAAGTTGATAATTCCTTTCCTTTGTTTCCTGAGTTATTTTTTACGAATGTTAGTTTCAAGTTTGCATAATCACTAAACATAAGAGACTATCAACTCTCGAGCTAGTTGTATCAGTCAGTCAACAGGCATTTATTAAGCACTTACGATATGCCAGATACCATGCTAAGTGCTGGGGATCCAGAGAAAGGCATAACCAGGGTCTTTGTCCTCAAGGAGCTTATGTGGTAATACGGGAAACAACATATAAACCAGTAGATCCATACAAGATACACACAGGGTAGAAAGAAGGTAACCATAGAGGAAAAGGGTGAAGTCTATGGAGGAGGAAAGGGCGGGGCACCGAGAAAGCCCTCCTATATAAGGGATCATTTGAGCTGAATCTAGAAGGAAGTCAGGGAGGTCAAAAATAGCTCTAATGATTTCACTTATCTTTCCTTGTCTTTCCAACTGAGTTTGATTCCATAATTTGCTGTAATGTAAGCCCTCAATCACCTTTTTCTTGGACTATTGCAATAACTTTCTAGATGGTCTCCCTACCTCAGCTCTCTCCCCACTCCAATCCATCTTGCATTCAAATGATTTTCCTAGTGTCATTCCACACCTCCTATGTAAATTCCAATGACTCCTCTTTACCTTCAGGATCAAACAAACAAACAAACAAAAATCATGCATTTGGCATCTGTAGCCCTCCAGAAGCTGAGACCTTCCTACCTTGATAGTCCTTACTGTTCCTTACATGACATACTGTTTCCCATGCCTGGAGTGATTTTGCCCTCTCATCTCTGTCCCTTTCTCTGGATTCCTTCAAGACTCAAGCTCAAATCCCACCTTCTGCAGGAGGTCTCTCCTAACCTATCCTTTCCCCACTCCATTGCTTCTAGTGCTTTTCCACTGAAATTATCTTCCATCTTCTCTGTGTATATCTTACATATACATAGTTATTTGCGTGTTGTTTCCTCCATTAGAATGTGAGCTCTTCAGGAACAGAGACCCTATTTTGGTCTATCTTTATATCACCATAGCTTAGCACAGTATCTGGCACAAAATAAGCACTTCATAAAGAGCTTATTAACTGATTGACAATTGTTATTTTGTTTTTTTGTCATCTTTGCCAGTCCAGTGAGTGTGATGTAGAATCTCAGAATTGTTATAATTTTCATTTCTCTAATTATTAGTGATTTGGAGAGTTTTTTCATTAGGCTATCAATAGCTTGAACATCTTTAAGAACTGACTATTCCTATACTTTGACCATTCGTGTATTGGGGAATGATTCTTGTTATATGCAAATTACCTCCTTGTGTACCTTGAATAGGAGGGCTATCTCAGAAAAACATTGTACAAAGATGTCCTGAGGTAGGGAGACCATCTAGAAAATTATTGCAAGTTATTTCCTACTAATAATTTTAATCAAATTTCTCATTTTAACTTTTTGTTTATGCATAAACTTTTCAATTTATGTAGAAATATTTCATTCCTTAATCCTCTGATTGGTTTATTGTATGACCTCTTATTACTTGTGGTATATCTATGACTAATGTAACATTTATATGTTACCTTCATCATCATGGTTATAGACTTTTCTGTATCATGATTCAAGAGCAAAATGAATAGTTCATTTAATGAAGAATCCAGGTTTGGCAGAGTTGGTACAGAGATAACATGGGACAAGGTGTAAGGAGAGTTATTCTGGGGTTTATCACAGTGCACAGCTGAGCTAGTCTCCTATGACACTTGAGAGAAGAAAGTAAAGCCAGAGCAGAGGTGATGTTCTAGAATCTAGAACAGGAAATAGCAGATGAAGAATGGTTTTTAAAGGAATGAGATAGAGGGGAGAAATTGAAGGATAAGAAGCTGTGATCAGAAAGAGTAATTTAAGATTTCAGAATCAAGAAAGTAATACAGTTACAGATGATGAACCCAAGTGTGGATAGCTAAATTGGACATGTCACTGACTCAGAGGATATTACTAGTTTTGTTACTTACTCTGTACTGCCAGAGTGGTCACCAAAAATTTTTTTGTTTACCATTCTACTGATAATGAGTATGGATCTTTTTTTTTTTTTTGCATGATCCCACAAGTATTTAGTCTTAGTTTTATAGTTTTTAATTATTTTTGTCAATTTTCTGGGTTTGAGGTAGCATCTCAAGAATTGTATTAATTTGTATCTCTTTATTAGTGAGTGAACTCTTCTAAAATTTATCTGTTAAAACTTTCAACTACTTATCCATTATGCACTAGGAATTCACTTTGTACAGTTTTACGGTTTTCTTAGTATTTTAGATGTTTTTTTCCTGCCATCTTTGCCAGAAATTCTTTTCCCAGTCTATTTTTAAAAATTTTGTTGTTTTTGGTTGTGTGGAAGATTTTTTTTTTAATTAAAGCTGATGAAGCATATCTGTCTGGTAGATTTTTTGAATAGAAAGTCACATCCATTCTACATTTGATATAAACATATTATCCCTTTTTCTTCTAAAAACTTAACCATCTGGTTTCATGAAAGGAATCTTTCTAGATGGCCCAGTTTTAAACTGAATACCGCAACTTGTATGTGTGTGTTTTTAAGTCATTTTAAATGGAAAATTTTCAAAATGTGTAGTTTCACTTCTCTGCCATTTTAAACAGAACATAATGAGCTTTATAATAGCATGGAATTTGGAGTTTTTATTATTTGCCATAATAGGACATTCTGTTTTAAGGCAACTTTGACTTACTTTTTGTTGTTGTTGTTGAGTCATTTTCAGTTGTGTCTAGTTCTTTGTGACCCCATTTGGGGTTTTCTTGGCAAAAATACTGGAGTGGTTTGCCATTTCCTTCTCCAGCTCAGCTCATTTTCCAGATGAGGAAACCAAGGCAAAGAGGGTTAAGTGACTTGCCCAGGGTCACATAGCTGTAAGTATCTGGAGCCAGATTTGAACTCAATCAGATGAGTCTTCTTGACTCCAGGCCCAGCTCTCTATGCACTGGATCATCTAGCTGCCCTACCTAAAAAATATCAAATAAAAGGAAATTTAACGGAGTTGGCTAGGTAGATACTATTGTATTGGGCTTAAAACTTGCTTACTTCTCAAACATAAGTGTATAGGAGTTTGAAGATCACCAGATTGTTTCAAGTTACTAACAATGCTTTCATTCAAAATCAAAACAAATTCTTTGCATGTAGAGTATTTAAGAAATTAGTGAAGTTTTCAGCACTTAAAAGTGATTTTTCTTTTTTTAAGAGCTATGGCACACTCATACTGAAATTCAGCTTTAGTTTTGAACATAAGTTCAATAGTTGCCTGCACATCTTGCAGATTTTACATTGGCAAGCTGTTCTGTAGAATTTTAATTTCACTTGAATTCAACAATGATTTTCTGAATGATAGATTGAAGGACATGTGGTTCTTTGTTTGCACATGCATAATTTCCTTAGCTAAATCAACAAATATTTAATTGCCTACTACATGCAAGATACTGTCTGGGACACTATGCTATGCCTTTAACAGAAACTGGCTTAGACAAAAATTATTTCGGTATTTGAGAAGCATCTGTCCATTTTATTCTAGTTGAAAGTTGTTATACTATGCTATTATAAAAACCCCTGTTTCATGCTGACTGAGTTTTGAATATTCAGTTCAGTCTTTGAATATCTACTCTTTGCCTAATACAGTTCTAGGTGTAGTGGGATAATACGAAATTGTTGAAAAAATATAGACCCCCTTCTTAAGATGCTATTGTAAGAGTCATTAAGAAAATAAAATATAACATTCTAGAAGAATTAGATAACCACATACTTATTTGGGCATTTATTATTGAGAAGCAACATGACAGAATCGTTAGAATACTGTACTGGATATAGAATCAGCCAAGAAGTGGGTTTGAATCCCATCTCTGACACTCATTAACTGTATGATCAAATTGTGTGGCCAAGTCAGTTTACCTTCAAATTCATCATCTGAAACTCCAATTCATTATCTGGAAAAAAGGGATAATGACACCTGTAATGCCTACAGCAGACAACGATAGTGAGGCTCCATTGAGATGATGAGATGATGTATAGAAAGTACTTTGTAAACTCCACAGAGCTATGGAAATGTCAGTTTTTTATTTTTAGTAATTCTGTAGGCCAGAGGAGAGACAAATAAATAGTAACAACTTACAAATAATTGTTCAAATAAACATGTTCCCCCAAAGATTTCATTCTCAAAGAACTAGAAAATTATAACTTGGACACTGTGTCCTTATCTAGTACAATGAAAAACAAGCTAGCCAAATTACAGTAGTGGCGAAAAGGCTCCATTACTTAGCTCTGGCCTAATAGTCAATTTTCTCTCATTCCTCCTCATCCCAAACTTCTGAAGGAACACTTAAGTGACTTGAATAATTTATATAATAAAAAACAGCATTGTAAAAACAAACAACTTTGAAAGCCTTAAGAACTCTGACCAACCATATTTGCAGAAAACCAGTGCTGAGGCAGTGCTACTCACTTCCTGACAGATGATGAAATCAAAATGCATAATGAAACATACATTTGTGAACATAGCCACCAATTTAAAAAAAAAAAGGGTTTGAGATGTGCCCTTTGCTCAGAGGAAGGAAACAAGCATTTATTAAAGTGCCTACTATATGTCAGACCCTGCACTAAGTGCTTTACAAATATCTCATTTGATCCTCACAGCAACCTTGTGAAAATAACCATGTGAGATACATGCTGTCATTATCCCCATTTTACAGTTGAGAAAACTAAGGCAGAGAGAAGTTAAGTGACTTGCCCAGGACCACAAAGCTTGTAAATGTGTAAGGCCACATTTAAATTCAGGTCTTCTTGATTTATCCCCTGTGTCACCTACCTGTGGCATGAACAGAAAATGTGAGGCCTAGTAACAAGAGCTTACAGGAAACCAAAACTAGTAGCGTCCTTTCTGGACAGTAATAAGCATGTCTCTGTCAGAATAAATTAGACTCAATATCACCATGTATTTCATCATTTACATCTTTTAACAAGAAAATGGGATCCATCTATTCAGTAAATATTTAGCGCCTATTCTGTACAAAGCACTATGTTGACGAGGAAGATAACAAAGTTCGTGATCATAACTAGGCTTTATTTACATGCCCTTCACCTTACCTTCTCTAATCGGATTTTTAATTTAATTTTTTTTTGTTCTGAACTTGACAAACACCCCCAAAAGTAAACATTTCCATTTACAGAGTAGAGCATTTAGCATGCTTTAAAAGTATATAATAAATTCAGCATGTTATTTTTAAAGCTTTCGTGTTTGTCTGTTTCTTTCAGAATTTACTCTATTCAGTGTATTTTTTAATTAAATTTTATATTTCTCAGTTGTCAAGCTTTTATTTTTTCTCTCTCACTTCCCCCATGCTACTGGGGAAAAAACCCAGCTCTTTGTAACAAATAAACATAGTTAAGCAAAACAAATTGCCCTATTGGTCATGTCCAAAAGCATACATCTGATTTTGCATGTTACCCCATACTTCTATGTCAGGAGGTAGATCCTCATAAATCCTTGAATTGTGATTGTTCATTGTATTGATTAGAATTCTAGAGTTTTTCAGAATTGCTCGTTTTTATAATGTTAATATTATGAATTGTTATCTTGGTTCTGCTCAGTTCACTGTTGCCGCAGACCATACATGTTTTCCCAGGTTTCGTTGAAAGCATCTTTCCTCATGTCGTACAGTACAGTAGTGTTCCTTTTCATTCGTATATCATAATTTGTTTAGCCATTCCTCCAGTTGATGGACACCCCCTTAGTCTCTAGCTCTTTGTACCACAAAAGGAGCTGCTATGTGTATTTTTGAGCATCTAGGACTTTTTCCTTTTTTTGATCTCCTTGGGGTGGTGGCCTAATTATTTACCTAATTATTAGTGGGTACTACTTAGTAGTATTTCTAGGTCAAAAAGTATGCACTAATTAATTACTTGGGGCATAGTTCCAAGTTGTTTTACAGAATGACTATCCCAGTTCACAGACCCATTGAGAGGACATCAGTGCTGTTTTCTGACCACCCCTCTAACATCATAATTTTTATCAACTTTATCAGTTTGTTAGATGTGAGGTGGAACCTCAAGTTTGCTTCATTTTGCATTTCTATGGTAGTGATTTGGAGCATTTTTCATATGACTACAGGCAGCTTGGATTTCCTCCTTGGAAAACTGTTCATATTCTTTGGCCATTTATCAGTTGGAGAATGTTTCTTATTCTTATAAATTTGAATCAGTTCTTTATGTATCTCAGAAATGAAACCTTTACCAGAGACGTTTGCTGCAAAGATTATTTTTCCAGTTAACTTTCCCTTCTAATTTCATTGAATTTGTTTGTGCAAAAACATTTTAATTTTATTTATTTCCCTTCATCTCATTCTCTTAAACTTTTTTCTTTTTGTGCTTCTCTCCCCCCCATACCTAGAAGAAGAAGGGAATAAAACAGGAGTGTACTTCAGCACACTGATGCCCTACACTGGACATAAATAACTTCCATTCCCTAACCCCTCTTGTCTTTCCCTCAGCCAGACCCAAACTTAAGAATTGAAATCAATGCAATGACCAACTCTAATTCCAGAGGGCCAGTGCTGAAGCATGCTATGTACACCAGACAGAGGTGATGGACTTTAGGTACAGAATGAAGCATATGTTTTTGGACGTGGCCAACGTGAGAATTTATTTCACTTGACTATGCATATTAGTTGCAAGGGACGGGGTAAAGGGGAAGTATTTTTTTTTGCTTTTTTAAAAAAAAATTCAGTTGAATGAGAGGGAGAAAGAGGGATTAGATTTGCCAAAAGAAAAGAAAGAAAAGAGGGTGTTTGAAGCATTTTTTAATGCACTGAAGAGAATAGAAGGAAGGCCAGAAGAAAACAGCAAAAAACATGAGTTTTAAAAGATAAATGTTGAATGTAATATATACTTAAGAGGAAAAGCAAGCTGTACATACTAGAGATTCACATTTTTGTATACCATCAATCCTCTTTCTTTTCTACTTTGCGTATGAATAAAGTACTTGTTTTATTTGGTGTTGCATTTAGAACAAAAAGTAATTTTTAAAAAACTCATACTTTCATCAGAAGTTTACATGCCTTTCCAAAAAGCATTTCAGTCAGTTATTAGCATTTATTAAGCTCCTACCACATGCCACACACTGTGCTAAATGCCAGGGATACAAAGAAAGGCAAAAAAGAGTCGCTAGCCTTGAGGAGCTACCATCTAATGGCTTTTTGAAATGCAGAATATCTCTATTGCTATAATGTGTGTGTGTGTATATATATATATATATGTATATATATATATGTATATATATGTGTGTGTGTGTGTATATATATATATATATATATATATACACACTATAGCTATTGCTACTAATCAGAGAGTTTACCAGAGGGGAAATTAATTACATTTCGAAGTATCAAAATTGTAGGGTAGGGACAATAAATATTCTTGCCTCACTTGGTAATTTCATACAAACAAATAACAGCAGTCAACTATTGGAAATATTATCTTGATATCTGAAGTTTTGATGAATCTATCAGTAATAGGGGTCATGATAAAACTAATTATTTGCTTAATTTAATCATATAAATTGGATAAATGGATCATATAGGGATATATAAGGAGATTTTTAAATGAAGACATTAACAGTGTGTGATGTGTTCAAAACTTATCTGATTACTCAGTGTTACATATGATTTTGTTCTACTACATATGTCATTTAAAAATTCAAGTGGAACAAATAAATGTTTTGACTTGCCACTTTCTATGAAGTCTTTTTTTTTTTTGTTTTAAGAGTACAGATCTTACTAACATTGAATGCAGTTCTCCACACTGGTAAAATCACAAAGCATTTTAGCAAGTCACACTGAATATTATGTCACTGAAGTTCCACTGACTCATCATGTAGTACAAAACAAATAAGGATATTGCTTTTGGTCTTTGGGAGACAGAAATTACCAAGTGTAGGATAGTTCACCCAAAAGCAGGAAAGGGAGGATTAGGCCATTGTGAGACAAGTTAATCTTACCCTAATTATGTGTTGTTTCCATAGTGATCTTACTCCATATGAGACCAACATAAGAGTTCGGTGTAAACGAGAAGACCTTTTTTTTTCATATTTTATTTGGCAAAATTTCAAATTTTTAGAAATGTTACCTATGTCCACAAAGAGAATTTATATATACATGGCAATTTATTAAAATTTTTAGTAATGCTTTAATTAAAATTATAATAGCATTTTATAGTTAATTGCTCTGTTGATTGACCTTCTCTTAGTTTAATACAGCTCTTCCAACTTTCCCAAGAATGAATCTCATGGCCTCCAGATTTTAATGCTTAAGAAAACGTAATAGTTTATAACATGAACCAATTTAATGTTCATTTCAGGCTTTTCCCTTTTGTTGGCCTATAAAACTTGTTTATTTTATTACAGTTACACCCAGGAACATTTTGTGGGAAATTATGATTTCTAGGATATTAAACTCAAAATGTTGGGGATAATTCATCCTCTCATCATACTTTCCAGAATGTACTTATTGAGAACATTTTTTAATTCCTATTTTTCAGTATGTTCTGACTTTAATTTATGTGTGTATATATATGTATGTATGATGTGTGTGTGTATATATACACATAATTTTACCCAATTACATGCCATTTTTAAACATTTTTTTTAAGTTTTGAGTTCCAAATTCTGTCCCTTCCTCCCCTTTCCCCTCTCTGAGATGGTAAACAATCAGGTACAGGTTATACATGTACAATCATGTAAAACATTTCCGTATTAGTCATTTTGTACAAGAAGACTCAAATAAAAGAAAAAGAGTAAAAGAAAGTGAAAAATAGTATGCTTTAGTCTTATATTCAAACAATGTCAGTTCTTTCTGTGGAGGTGGATAGTATGCTTCAAAATTAGGCCTTTCGGATTTGTCTTGGATCATTGTATTTCTGAGAATAGCCAAGACATTCACAGTTCTTCATCATACAGTATTGCTGTAACTATGTACAATGTTCTGCTTACTTCACTTTGCATTGGTTCATGTAGGTTTTTCTAAAATCATCCAGCTTGTTATTTCTTTTTTTTTTACATTCCTATTAAACTTATTTTCACGTTAGTGATGTTGTAAGTAATAATTAGAACCAATAAGAGAAACCACCAAAAAGAGGAAACAAAACCCAACAGAAGAAAAAAAATAGCAAATAGTATGCTGCGATCTGCATTCAAACTTCTTTCTTCTTTGTGGATAGCATTTTCCATCACGAAGCCTTTGGAGATGACTTAGATCCTTGTGTTGCTGTGAAGGGTTAAGTTTATCAGTATTAGTCATCACACATCATGGCTATTATTGTGTACAACGTTCTCTTGGTTCTGCTCACTCCACTCAGCATCAGACCATGCAAGTCTTTCCATGTTTTTCTGAAGTCCGCCTGCTCATCATTTCTTACAGCACAATAGTATTCCATTACATTCATATACCACAACTTGTTCAGCCATTCCCCAATTGATGTGCATCCTCTCAATTTCCAATTCTTTGCCATCACAAAAAGAGCTGCTATAAATATTTTTGTGCATGTGGGTCCTTTTCCCATTTGTATGATCTCTGGGATATAGCCCTAGAAGTGCTGTTGCTGGGTCAAAGGACTGCTTGTTATTTCTTATAGCCCAATAATATTCCATCACAGTCATATACCACAGCTTCTAAGAGTTGGAGGCATTTCCAATTCTAACTCTATTCTCCAGTTGATGGGCATTCCTTTGATTTCCAATTCTTAACCACCAGAAAAAGGGCTGCTGTAAATATTTTTGTGTACCTTTGATTTTTAAAAAGCAAAAAAAAAAAAGTCACATACCTCTCTTGCTACAAAAGACTTGAATACTAAGCATAATGTCTATGTTGACTCCTTATGTTCTACCATGTTGAGAAGATTATTAAAATGTGGTCAAGATTCAAATGCTTAATGTGACCATCATCAATAACTAAATCTTTGTAAAGTGAGTCAGTGGCTTACCTCTGTTTTATGCCAAAGACCTCAAGCCAGAGGACAGTTTCCCTTTTATAAATTTTGCGGAGTAAAAAACAAAGAATAGAGCAGGGTAGATGACATGGGTTTGGGGACAACATGATTGGTTACAAAGCTGAAGTGCAGGGGACAACATGATTAGTTGGAAGTTTGGTTGGTTGTTGTCGTCCTTTGTTCTCCAAGAGGACCAAAATGACATCACTATGTTAAAGTCAAGTTACATTGTGTCCAGCTGTGGCTGATGGACCAGTTATGAGCTCGGAATGCTCTACCACAGGTTGGGCACAAATAGTCCATGTGAACATTCTCTAAATTTGTGCATCATGTGTTTCTTTTGAGCTACCTCAGTTCTGCTTTGCTTATAGAGTTCAGCACATTTTTTGATGCTGACAACACCATGCTAGGTAGTCCTGTGCTAGTGTCTCCCATGTCACACAATCAATTCCAAAGTTCTTCAAAGAGACCTTGAGAGTGTCATATTGCTTCTTCTGCCCACCTTGAAAAGCGCTTGACTTGTGTGAGTTCTTCATAAAGTAACTTTTAGGCAAGCGTATGTTTGGCATATGAACAATGGAGGTTAGCAACAATCCTTCTTCCCTCCTGAAAATCTAGATGCAAAATAACAAAACCAGACATCCTTGAAGGATAGCTTGGTGGTGTAAAGATAGTAGACTCAACTCCCTGATGTTCACACATCAGTTAAATTCCTTGAGGCAAGAATAGGTTACTGATTAGAACTTGACCCATTACAGGCCTTCTGAATCTCTGAACTAGGTTTAGAGACAAAGAATAAGGACTTCAGCAATTACAGAACAAAAGCTATGGGACAAAAATGAATTGCTTGTAAATAGGATCAATAAAAAAAAGATATAGAATCAGTTCAGTCTTCAGTTTGACATTTCTTATTTTGTAAAAAAAAAATTACTTAAAAGTTTGAGATGATTAAACCTGTTTATTTGGATTTTTATTAATAACAATAACTAACATATAGGATCCTAAGTGATTTGCTTAGAGTCACAGAACTAGTAGTATTTTAGGCAACATTCAAACCCAAATCTACCTGACTCTAAGACTGTCATTCTAATGTACCATCTTATCTCTCAACCAAACAAATGTTTGTAAACAACAGGAAAAGAATCCTATATTCCTAATCCCCATTATACACTTAAGATAGCAACTTCTTTTCAAATCTACAGTTATTGTACCGTAAGTTAGAGGGAACTTCTTTGTCATTCCCATTGGAATTCCAAGTATTCAAAGAGACCTGTGATCTCATTAATTTTGGAGTTCCTTCCAGCAATACAAATCACAACCTGCCCATGACTGTGCATCCTATGTACCCGACATTCTTGGAAGCCTTCTTTTTTTCTCTTAACATCACAGGGGTACCAGTGGAACACTTTTGGCTATCCATTTGCAATCCTGTGTTCTTGCCACATCACCATCTTCTCTTTCTGCCAGAAAATTCCTTGATGTTGTCCTTTACTCCTATTCTTTTGAGTTCCTCATTGGGTATATATGACATACTTCTAGAATCTACCATTCATCTTTCCTCTACCCTCTGGGTACAACCCATCATGAGGTCTTTGGAGGCAGTTTTATACCATATTTTGCTGCCATAAAACAAAACTAACACAGTGTTAGCATTGAGGATATGAACTTCTGCTTTCATGGGAAGATTGGGATCAGTAGAAGAGTTTTGCTATTTGTTTAATACAGTCCAACTCACTCAGCTTTTCAACTCTGAACCCAACTAATTTCCCATTTTTTCAGCCTCTCCCAGGTATATCTTTATTAGAGCTTGGACATAATAGGAAATGAGCATCCAAATGCAGTTTGAAATATGGGGAATAGACATTCTTAATCCACTTGGTCTTTCCTGTGTGAATGGACAGGCCAACTCCTTGGGTGATTATAAATCTTTTCCAGACATTCCTATAACCAGTGTCTTGAGGTTAGGTGCAATCAGCACAATGTCATTGATAAATAAACACCACTGAGAATGGAATTGACCACATTTTAATATCAGGAAAAGACTTGCTATTAATGTAAGCGTTCTCCATGAGTCAACTGTCTGTGTATAATTAGACCATTAGCTTATCAGAGCTAAGATCTGAATTTATTTAATTTTAAAAAAAGGAAGAAGAATAATGAAAAAAAGATACATTATTCAATTAAAACCATTTATCCTCATTATATATTTTATATGAAGTAGATTCTAACTTAGATTTGGAAATTTTGTGTATGTTAGCTGATGAATCAAAATATCTATACTGTTATAAAAAAAAGCTTTGAGAAAGACTGTTAGTTTCCACACATTTTCATTTTTAGTATATGAAATAGTAATCAGATTCAGAAATCATCCTCATTGGATTTCCAGCTGTAAAGTGGCAGCTCCCATTGTGAGACATCTGAACCATGAACAGTTAGGAAGACACAGGAACAGTGGTAGGTTGTTCTCTAAAAAGAAAACTCTGGAAATGTATATAAACGCATATACTAAAGTTGTATATATTCTTGAAGTTTTGTGGGGGTTTTTGTTATCTAAGCTTCTGTTATTTAATTTTTCCTATATGTTTATCTAAGCACATCTAGTTCTATCAAGAACTCTTTATTTTTTTTAAACCACAAATTCCTCCATATAGCCTTCAAAGACAAGCAAGGGCTTATTCTTAAAATGTCCATTACTCCTCCTTCATTTTCATCTGAATCCGGTGAAGCCCTCATTGATAACAGGAAAAGCCCCACTCATAAGAATTGCTTCTTTTGGGTAGTAGAATCTATATATAAGGCATCTAAGTGGAGCAGTGACTAGAGTGCTAGGCCAGGAGCCTGTAAGACATAAATTAAAATCCAGCCCCAGACATTTATTAGTTACATGACCCTGAGCAAGTCACTTAATATTCCTGTCTGCCTCAGTTTTCCTTATCTGTAGAATAAGGATATTAATAGGATGGTTATGAGGTTCAAATGAGTTAACATTTGTAAAGAACTTAGCACAGTGCCTAGGATGTACTAAACACATAACAAATCCTTATTCCCTTACCTTCACCCCCTTTACCTGGACCAATCCTTTTTTTTTTTAAAGATCAGTCTGTTTAGATAATAAAATATTAAGACTAATGATAAAAATACTGCAGAAAAATTTGTTAATAATGATTGTTTTAGTACTTAAATTGTGCAAATTGAAATTATTAGGAATAAGTGGATTTTCATACAATGGAAGAAATCTTTCATTGTGAACAGTCATATATCATGTTTTCTAATACGTGCTGTTAGGAAATGGCATCTACTCTAAACTGGATCAGAAAAATCATAAAATCATAGGGTCGTACATTGGAAGGGATAGTTCAGTTATATCTGACTCTTCTTGATCCCATTGGGGGTTTTCTTGGCAAAGATACTAGAGTCATTTCCTTCTCCAGCTCATTTTACAGATGAGGAAACTGAGGCAGACAGAGTTAAGTGACTTCTCCAGGGTCACAGGTAAGTGTCGGAGACTGGATTTTAACTCAAGTCTCTCTGACTCCGGGCCTGGCATTCTATCCACTATGCCACATTTCCTCGGTAAATTGAAGAGCTTAGACATCTTCCAGCTCTAAATCTTATGATCCTATAAATTTTGATAAAAACTAATTGTACCTTCACCTATGTTTAATCTCATCAGCATCAGCAGTAAGATTATCTAGGATTTCCCAAAAAAAGGCAGTTATCTCCAGCAGTTTATATTTGAGCAGACACATAGTATATGGCTCCACATTCTTCATAGTAGATTCTAGAAAAAGATGCTATCTTTATGTTAAGATATCTAGGAAGTAACCAGAATTTGTTATAACTCACGATTGGCCCACTCTTTTTTTTAAATAGAGAGAAGTGAGTTCTTAGTTATTAGAACCAGTTAAGATTAAAGTTAAATATTATGTTAAAACTTTCTGTGTTTTGAAAAAGGTGGAAATTCTGATTAATCTTTTGATGAATTTATTTTGAGGGAAATGCTTTGGGAAATAAGAGGAAGTCTTAGAACAGGGGTCATGAAAAGTAGATAAAGTAAATTGTAATCTGATTTTTTTTTTTGGAGTAAAGAGATTCATCATAGAATTGAAAGCTGAAATTAAATGGAACAGACTATTGAAGGAGTTTCAAAACTGAGAGTTGAGAAATTTAACTTTGGTAGTGAAGAGGATTAAAGGTAATGCAAGCAGAACCAGCATATATTTTGTACTTAAATATTGTCAATTGCTCTAGGTAGGTGGCCACCAGAACTCCAGAATTTTTCACAATTGTTGTTACTTAAGTTTCACTCTTCTCTTTTTCCCCTGCATAAGATCACTTCTGACTGTGCTACTGCTTGGGATTACTTTATCTGATACTATTCCAGGGCTGATCCTTCATTGACAAGACTAACTGTGATAACATTAAACTAGTCATGTCAAATTCAAATAGAGGAAGTGAGGGCCACTAAACTGTATATAAGAAACACTGTAGGTCACATATTGACCTAGAAAACCACACGTTTATAGATTTCTATTTTTATGAATACATCAATGCATTAGTCTTGTCCTGGCCATGCTCAGGAGTGTTGTGGGCCCCATGTATACAGTGGGCTGCATGTTTGACACCTCTGCTCTAAACTTCTCTCAGTAGATGACCTTGCTTTCACCTTGACTGAAAAAAATGAGACCATTTATTGTGAGCTTCCTCATCTCCCTTCTTCCATGACTCAGGACCTTTCTATATCTATCATGACCTTCCTCCTTTCTTTTTTTCTTTTCTTTTTTTGCTCCCATCTCTTTTCTAATTATTTTTTCCCCTGTTTCTGTTCTTAACCCCAACTTGTGCCTTGAACTTTCATGTACCTATTAGGCATTTCCTTCATCAATTATTAGACTTGTCGTTCTTCCCACCACCCCATCTTCAATCTCTCCCCATCTGTAAATGCTTTCCCTGCCACTTTTAAACATGTTCATTTCTTCTGTCCCATTATTTAAAAATAAACCTTGTTTTTTTTAAGTATGCCATCCTTTCAAACTATTATAGCATATATTGCCTTCTTTCTACTTTCTTTTCCTGCCTTTGTAAAGATTTTTATGTTCTAATGGCCATTTTTTTGGTGTATATTTCCTTCCATTCCTCTTCTATAATCTCTGAAACTCTGTCATTTCTAACTTTTCTAAAATTCAGTTTAGTTCCTCATTGTGTTTCCTTGTTTATTTTTTGGTTAGAATATCTAGTTCTAACAGGGGTATATTGAGGGGCTCCCCGCCACTATTATAGATTTACTATTTCTCCTTGTAATTTGTTTAGCTTTTCCTTTAAGTATTTTAGATGCGAGACCATTTGGTGCATGAATGTCAAGTACTAAAATTCATTGTTGGTGGTAACTTTCAGCAAAATGTGATTTCCATGTTGATCTCTTTAATCAAGTCTTCTTTTACAGTTGCCTCATTTGAAGTCATGATTTCTACTGCTTATTTTTTTTTTTTTAGTTCAGCTGAAGAATAAGTTTTTTCTCCAACCTCTTATTTTGCTTCTATAAGTCTTTATGTCTCTCATGTATTTGTTTTTAAACAAGGTATTATTAGATTCTGCTTTTTATTCCAGGGCAGCTAGGGTGGCTCAGTGGATAGAGCACCAGGCCTGGAGTCAAGAAAACTCATCTTCCTGAGTTTAAATCTGGCCTCAGACACTTATTGACTGTGTGACCCTGGGCAAGTCACTTCACTCTGTTTACCTCAGTTTCCTCATTTATATTTTATGTGAGATAATTTGCCCCATTCTACCTCTCCCTTTCTTCTTCTCCCAGTATAATCCTCTCACCCCTTAATTTTATTCTCCAGATATCACTTCTTCATCTTCAACTCACCCTGTGCCCTCTATCTATATATCTATGTGTCTATATACATACATATAATTTTATCCCTCCAACTACCCTAACTGACCAAGGTCTCATGAGTTAGAAATATCATCTTTCCATGTAGGAATGTGAATAGTTCAACCTTATTAAGTCTCTCATGATTTTTCTTTCCTATTTACCTCTTCATGTTTCACTTGAGTCTTGTATTTGAAAGTCAGATTTTCTATTCAGCTCTGGTCTTTTCATCAAGAATGCTTGAAAGTCCTCTATTTCACTGAATTTCCATCTTTTCCCCTGAAGGATTATACTCAGTTTTACTGGGTAGGTAATTCTTGGATGTAATCCTATCTCCTTTGCCCTCTGGAATATAATATTCCATGCCTTGCAGTCCCTTAATATAGAAGTGCTAAATCTTGTGCTGTCCTGATTGTGTTTCTACAATACTTGAATTGTTTCTTTCTGACTGCTTATAATATTTTCTCCTTGACCTAGGAACTCTGGAATTTGGCTACAATATTCCTAGGAGTTTTTCTTTGAGCATCTCTTTCAGGAGGTAATTGGTGGATTCTTTCAATTTGTATTTTGCCCTCTGATTCTAAAATATCAGGGCAGTTTTCCTTGATAATTTCTTGAAAGATGATGTCTAGGCTCTTCCCCCCTCCCCCTTAGGCAATTGAGGTTAAGTGACTTGCCCAGGGTCACACAGCTAGTAAGTGTCAAGTGTTTGGTCTGAGGTCGGATTTGAACTAGGGTCCTCCTGACTTCAGGGCTGGTGCTCTATCCACTGCGCCACCTAGCTGCCCCTTAGGCTCTTTTTTTGATCATGGCTTTCAGATTGTCCAATAATTTTGAAATTATCTCTCCTGGATCTATTTTCCATGTCAGTTGTTTTTCCAGTGAGATATTTCACATTGTTTTCTGTTTTTTCATTCTTTTGGATTTGTTTTACAGTGTCTTGATTTCTCATAAGTCACTAGCTTCCATTCGCTCCATTCTAATTTTTAAGGAAGTATTTTCTTCAGTAAGCTTTTGGACTTCCCTTTTCCTTTTGGCCAATTTTGATTTTTAAGGCATTCTTCTCCTCATTGGCTTTTTGGACCTCTTTTGCCATTTGGGTTAGGCTATTTTTAAGGTGTTATTTTCTTCGGTATTTTTTTGGGTCTCCTTTAGCAAGCTGTTGACTTGTTTGTCATGATTTTCTTGCATCACTCTCATTTCTCTTCCCAGTTTTTCCTCTACTTCTCTTACTTGTTTCTCAAACTCCTTTTTGAGCTCTTCATGGCCTGGGACTGATTCATATTTTTCTTGGAGGCTTTGGATGTAGGAGCTTTGACTTTGTTGTCAAAGAAAAAGTCTATGGTCTGACTTTTTTTGTGAGACTTGGTCACGATCCCAGCCAATTACTTGAGTTTTAAACTCTTTGTTAAGGTAGGGGTCTACTTCCATTGTGGAGAATGTATTGTTCCAAGCTTTGGGGGTTTTGTGCAGCTGTTTTCAGAGATACTTCTAAGGACCTGCAAATTTCTTCCAAGGTGGTATGATAAGGAGCAAGGTGTTTATTCCTTTCCTGGCCTGTGTTTTGGTCTGTGAGTGACCACAAGCACTCTTTTCTGCCTTGGAACTGTGAGGAGGATTTCCTCTCCACCAAGGCACAAGCTCCCACCACGCCAGCACTCCTTCTTGCCCTAGGACTGTGACCCAGATCCAAGCACGGGCAAATCAAGAGATTCCTACCTCAGCACTGGCAAAGAGATCCCTGCAGTCGTCCTCTGATCAGCCACCCAATTCCCCCTCAGTCTATGAGCTCTGGAAGCAGCCACTGTCCCAGGGCTGCGCTCGGGGACTGGGGTGGGGACCACGCTTCTCTCTCTCATCGCAGTCACAGACCTTTCCCACTGACCTAATAAGTTGTCTTTGGCGTTCATAGGTTGAGAGGTCTAGAAACCACCACAACTGCCAGTGATTCAGTCCTCTGGGGCCTGTGCCACGTTCGCTGAGGCCTATTTTGCCTGCGCGTCCACACCAAACTGCACTCCTCTCCCCATCCAGTGCGATGTACCTTTCCAATCAACCATCCAGGCTATCTTGGGTTGGAAATTTGTTTCACTCTACCTTTTTGTGGGTTCTGCTACTTTAAAATTTGTTTAGAGCCATTTTTTACAGGAATTTGGAGGAGTTTGGGGGAGAGCTCAAGCAAGTCACTGCTTTCACTCTGCCATCTTGGCTCTACCCACCTCCTCATCTATAAAAAATGAGCTGGATAAAAAAATGGCAAACCACTCCAGTACATTTGCCAAGAAAATTCCAAATGGGATCATGAAGAATTGAACCTGACTGAAAAACAGCAAACTTTCTAATTAATTCTGCTACCTTCCTCCATTTTATGGATATGTTCATCCCATTCACATTTAGTTATCATCATTAATTGTGCATTTCCCTTGATTCTATTCTCTTCTACTTTTTCCTTTCTTTGCTCCCTATCCCTTTTTAATCATGGATTCTTACTCTTTACTCACTTTTATTTATCTTTTTATATTTCTCTTGGATTTTGTGTTTTTATTTTAAAGTTTTTATTCACCTCTAGAATACATGGAAGTCTTCTATTTGATTGAAGGTCTATTTTTTCCCCTTAGGATTATAATCAGTTTTTTCTGGGTAAGTTATTTGTGTTTGTAGGCCTACATTTGTTGCGTTTGGGAAGCTTTTATTCCATGTTCTCTATTCCTTTGTAGTGTTAGCTCCTAACTCTTGTGTAATCTTGACTCTGGTTCCTCTGTACTTAGATTCTTTCTTCCTGGTTGCTTGCATTAGTTTTTTTTTTTTTTAAACTGAAAACTGTATTTTAGTTATTTTTCCTGGAAATTTTCATTTTGGATTTTCTTCAGGTATATTCTTTCTGTTTTTACTTTGTCTTCTTGTTCTAATATTTCTTTAATGATTTCTTGAGTTGTGATAACCAGGCTTTATGTACAAGACATGCTCATTTACTGATTATTTTCACGTCAATGAAAAAGCCACCAAAACTTGCCTGGTAGGAATTAATGTAGGTATAATCAATGGTATTAACTGCAATTGTCATTAGAGTTTTGCAGTAACCTCGCATCTCAGAGAAATTGGCAATACAGTATTTATTCAGTATCTTTCATGATTTAGAGCATACATTTAATGAGATTTAAAACCTAATTTTGTATTTCATGTTAAAATATTTTTAGTGGAATTTAAATAATGAAAAATCTGACCTGAATCTAAATAGCCTGAAATTTTCCTATGTGGTGTTTGGCAAGAAAAATTGTTTTTGGATACTCTGTGTAGAAAATGAAGCAAGCATAAAGAAACTATATTGAATGATAATTCAACAGTAAAAATGTTGCTATATTATAAAGCTAATATTTAGAAATTCTTCCAATCAAAAAAATTAAATAAGCATAGTTGTAAAGTACATTAACTCAAACAGTAGTTTTATTCAAACAATTATTTCAAACTTAAAAGGACATCAGATTTTGCAGTAGTTCTTAATTCCGCCTAAATTATTGGTGTTCAGGCATTGTGAAATGCCTAATAACTTCTGACTCTTTGTTACCCCATTTGGGGTTGATATATACATTTAGATATCATAGTAATTTAGGTAGATTATTTTAATTTCAGTATATAACTTGGTATGGAATACCTTTATTCTTAGAGTTGCAGCTAGGAAACATTAAACCAATCCTCAAGCCCCATCCTCCTTGATTTAGGTGCATTCACTCAAAGAGAGAGGGAAATCCCCATTCCCCAGTGATACAATCAATAGCCTCTAACTCCTACGGAAAGTCAGAGGGGAGTGGCAAGGAAAGAAGGAAGGCTCTAGGAGTTGTAGTAACCAAACTCTAGGGCCTGGCAAGGGAGCAGAGGTGGTACTTTGGGAACTGGAAGAGTTGGTGCTTCCTCATTCCCAGATATTTGTGTCCTGGGCTAAAGCCTCCCTAGTTATAGTTATTCCTTTAACTGCCACCTCAAAAAAAAAAAGCAATTTATTTATCAGTAGGTTCACGAGTGTTACTAACTTCACGTCTGACCATAAACATATTCTAAAACTGTCAAATAAAATAAAGCAGCCTTGCAAAGAGAAGTTTAAAAAAATTGTGGCCAGAAAAGAATATATACAAGGTCATAAAGCTTTCACTTTAAAGTTAAAAGTATGTTAACAGAGCAGTGTACATATTTTTCTATTTTATTCAAACATTTTTCTTGTATGATTAGTCTTTGGGGATTGTATTTTAAGAGAACAAAAAGAATTAACTGGCTGTGTATTTTAATTTCCACACAAAGGACAAATGAATTGTCCATTTGACTAAGCAGGGGATGTATGGTAAAATTAAAAAGCATACATTTTGCATTAAGAGAAGGGGGAATGTGCACTTTGAAGTGAATGTTAGAATTATTTCTGTTACATCTTTGGAGCAAGGTTTTTTTTCTGTAGACATACAACTATGAAATTACAAGGAAGTAAAGGGAGCATAGTTTGTTAAACCTTGGTCCATTAGAAACTTTAATTTTCTCAGCTGTATGATTGAAATTAAAGATAATTCATGTTTTTGTTATTGTTTATAGTCAAAACCTATATAGCTAAATAAGCCAGATTAAACACTAAACATCTTGAGTTCTTTGTTTTAGAAGTTAGAAAGACCTGCTATTATGGAATGAAGTAGATCTTCATAAATTGTTTTAAAAATCAATCAAGTATTTATAGGATTCCTACTTAATTTCTTATGTTGGACGAATATGTGTATATGAAGATTATTAGCTCACAAAAAGGTTGTACCTTTTGAATAGATTTACCTAAGAAAATTCTCATTTGATTATTAATAGCATAAGAAAACATATACGCTTTACACAATGTCCCAAAAGTCTTACAGCAGTTTTAAGTGTTAATAGTTTAAAACTTTAATAGCTTAAAACATGAATTTAAATGCATCTTGCCCTGAAGAAATTTTAATAAACATCACCAGCATTTTAATAGAAAATACTGCAACAACAGTGTGTTCAAAAGACTGGAATATGAAGCTTTCTCAGAGTTGAACATTTTCCAAAATTGAATTACAGTTAGTATTTCTCTCTGGAGTTATGCAGTTGGTTGTAAAAACAAAATGTAAATATTATGTATTAAACAAAGACAATGTGAAGTCGGTTTCAATTATAGACATTTATTAACTGGGCCATATGGCCATCTGTTTCTAATTTTTGAGATAAGTGTTAATCACTAGAACTTAATCATGTATATTTAAAAACATTCAAAATATTATTTAGTATACTTTGATTCTTGAATAGGAGAACCATCACTATATTTTTATTAAATTGGAATGAAGACTCTTGAAGGGAAAAGCCAAAGAATTTTATTCATTAACTTTCTCTAAAAGAAAGTCCCTGCACCCTTACCCCTCTTTGACTGTTGAACCTATAACTTTTCTATAAAAACTAAATTAAGTGTTATTCCATGGGACCTTCCCTTAACTCTGTGCCCTCCCTGGGAATTTTTAGTGGGCTACCAGCCCAGTGTAAATCAGTGTATTACAACTGTGCAGTCAAAAGAACCAGTATGATTTTAACCTGTATGAACAGAGGCATAGTCTCTAGAATGTGAGAAGTAATACTTCACTGTACTTTGTCAGTATCAAATATATGTGACGTGTTGTTCAATTCTGGGTGCCATTTTTAGGAAGGACATTGACAATTTTACAGAGTATTTTTTTATCTGAGACTTGGAAGGGATATCAGAGGTCATATATTCCAACTCCTACATTAGCAGGAGTCCTCTGCAACAGTCCTACGAGTCTATCCATTTGTCTCTTTTCTTTCCTTTTGTTTTCTGTGACTTTTCAAAGTTCATCTACAACTCGGCAGTCATATCCACAAAGTTGGGGAGGGGTTGTTGTTTTTTGAGTACCCCAGGATGTAGTTCATTCAAGGCAAATATCTTGAATTTTTTGAGGGTAGCTAGATGCCATCCAATCATCTCCTCACTTATTTTGGATTTCAGTTCTGTTTTTGTTCGTTTTCCTAGTCTGAAGCTTTAGAAACCATTTTTTTTTTAATGTCATACTTTTGTATTCATGCTCAGTTTCCTTCCTGGCTTCCATTTTTAATATATATTCTTCTAAAATCTAAGTTAGTGAATTTCCTGTGAGATCAGAATTTCTTACTTTCCATTTGTACCCCTCAGCACCTGGCACAGAAGTTTGTACATAGTGAGCATTTTATAAGTGGTTTTCTCTTCGATTCATTTTTAGCTAGCCACCCTTTCCTTCCTGATCAGAATTACTTGTTTATTGTCAGAATTTTATCTGAAGAGCTTCCCATTTCATCTCGAGGAAGGCTGCCAGAATGGCAAAGATCTTTGATGCTATGCCATATAAAAATCAGTGGAATGAACTAGGGGTGTTTTTAGGTCGAAAAGAACATTTAGAGGACACCATAACTATCCTTAGATATTTGAAGGTCTGCCTTTTGGAAAAAGGGTCTTAGTTTATTCTGCCTGGCCCCAAAGAACAAAACAAGGAAAACACAGTTGAAGTTGTAGAGGGTCTAAATTACGTTAGCAGTTTTTTTGTGTGTGTCATTGAACTCTTTGGTAATCAGACAGATCCTATGGGTCCCTTCTTGGAATAATGTTTGTTGCCTACATTCTTAATTGAAGGAAATGCTGAAGTTCATTTGGAGATTATTGAAAATAAAGATTTTCCCATTCAAGTTCATGGACTCCCTGAAACCTTTCCATTGTCCCTCAAGGAGTTAAGAACCTCTGAGTTAAGGTTCTCTGTAGTCTTTGAGATAGTTGCCAAACTAGGGCTTTCCCACAATTTGAGCAAAAATGCATAGGAAATTTAAATGATCCATAAAGTAAAACTACAGTAATTTGGGCTTTGGAATGGCTTTCAGATGAACATGCCTGAACCTCACGATAGCCGGTACTGTAACCCCAGCCATTGTTGCATGAAATTAGAAAGGAAGTCCTTTTAAACCATAAAGTTTGTCTTATCTTGTAGTATATTCATTTTGGAGGAGATGGTGGATTGTTTAATGTTTGTTTGAAGATTATGAATAGTCTTTGTGAAAAGGCTATCGTTAAACAGAATAATAATAATGGTTGGTATTCAGCATTCATTATTACCAGCATCATGTTAAATATATTTTTATTTTCTTATTTTAATATAATGTAATTGCTTCTAATAAAAAACTTGCGACTTATTCTATATGGCTATAAAGTTTAAAAGTAGTAGTTCAACCATAAGATTTTATTAATGCTGTTTGAATTTTAGAAAATTATTCATTCATTTTGTCAATGAATTTGTCAATATTTGACAGCAGCCAGTTATACTGTCATGTAGTAGACCCAAGTTCATACGTAAATGGTAGTTACTACAAAAAGGCATGTGTTTGGTTTCTCTTTTCCTGTTCTTTTCTTTTTCTCACACACCATTATCACCTCCAAGTCTTTTCTGATATCATAGAGCCACATAGGGCAACCTTGGTATTGGCTTCTTTATGTCACTTTTTGGCTTAAACTGGGCCAATGACTTCTGAGAAAAAATTGTAGAATTAAAATAAATCATTTTACATAGAATGTTATCAGCTAAATTGTATCTTGAATATTTGGAGTATTTTTTTTCTTTATCCCTTTGGGAAAATTTTAGCAATAGTTCTGTTAATTGTATCTAGAAATTATGGTATTCATTACCTAACCTTAAAAATAATTTATATTCAGAGTTCATTATCATCAAGTGTTGTTAAATGTGTTCTTTATGTTTTAGAGTAATACATTTTAGCAGAATGACTTCCCCTTTAACATAGTTATCATACATGTTGGATTGTAGTTTTCTCTTTGAGAGCTAAGAAGTTATTTAGGAAAAAAGAACATATCAGAACTAATTGAAGCTCTTGAAAATTTATCAATGAATAAGCTCATTCCTTATGTACTCTGCAGGACAACATAATCTAATGCAGCATGCTCCAAATTATGATTCGTGAACTATTATTTACCCAACAAAGGTTGCTAGTGGACTTTGTTATTTTCCCCTCTTCCTAGTTACAAAGATCTTACTTAATTGATGTATAGCTATCACTTCATAGAGGTCAAAAAGAAGATTAATTTAGACATTAAAATCAGACTTATATTCAGGAGGCCTAAGGTCTGATTATACCTTCACCTCTAACTTGCCACGTAACTTGAATTTTATTTTAAAAAAAAAAAAGGTTAACCACTGTATGCCACTGCTTACTTTTCTATAAAATATTCTCAAATCATGACCCAGAGATTTATCTGGATCAAAGACAAATTATATTTCACATATAGTAAGTCAATATAAAATCATTCAGGCAAATAAATTTAGAATACTATTTAACTAAAATTTTGTGAGTGTATTCAGATAACATGAATGTCTGTGATCACACTTATTCTTTGAATTTTTTTCTGAAACCACCCTGACATTGAATAGACATTAATATTATTTGAAACCATTCTTACAGATAAGAAAAAGGACTGTGGCATAAGTTCTAAAAATAAAAAAAACAGGTCTTTTTTGAGTCAGAGCTTTTAGTTTTTTTGTGCTCATTAATTCCCTATCCTTGGTAAAATGTCATGTTCCACATATAACAAATGCCATGGTGGCATTTTTGGTGCTTACTTTTCAGTTTGAAAAAGAAGTGAAATTATTCCTTACCATAGTTTGAATTAACCACCCAGAATCATTTTCCTTGAAGTTGATCCAGAAGCAGTGTTGCAAAACTTTAAAAAGATTTCCTTATTTCCTTTCTTTCTCCGTAGTTGGCACTGATTTTCTGTTATTTAACAAAGGATTCACAGTTTACTTAATATTATCTAAAAATGAGATTATAATTAGCCAAAGCTTGATTTGTTAAACCCTTAGACTATACAAATATGGTCATTTCAATGTATTGTTTTAATCTCCCCTTACATAGGACGATAACTGCTAGCTAATAATGTAGTTTTTTGCAAAGTATTTGAAAAGCATATATGAATTAATATCAATTGATGATTTCTACTCACAATGGTTGATATTTTAAGCCCCAAATGTTGTTTTTCACTGGGGTAGAAATAGAAATAATAGAATACCACTCAGCGCCTTATATATGGATAATAATTGAAGTTTCAAAGCAATTGAAGCTGTCATTGGATTCAAATATCAGTTGTATCACTGTAAAACCAACTTAATCATTATAATGTCACAGTATTCGATTTCTGTTGTTGGGTTGCTTTTCTTTTTATTTCCACTGTAGAGTCCTCATATTTGTTCTTTTCCTGGGTGTGCTTCTGTTTTCATCAGTTCATGTGTCTTTCCATTTTCCTCTATATTCATCAAACATGTTATTATTCACATTGTTCCATGACCTGTTGAACTATTGCCTGATCAATAAACATCTATTTTGTTTCCATTTCTCTGCTACTACAGAAATTACTGTTGTAAATATTTTATTGCATATAGAACCTTTTTTTAAAAGAAATCATTTGCCTCATTTGGCTAGCAGTGGAATCTCTCAGTCAAAAGATAAAAAATATTTTAGTCATTGTCATAGCATAATTCTAAATTGCTCTCCAAAATGGTTCAGTTCACACCTCCAACAACAGTGCATGAGTTTGCATTTTTTTCCATTACTCCTTTAACGTTGACTATTCCCATCTTCTGTCATCTTCATCAATTTGCTAAGTGTTCAATGCAAGTTGTTTTGGTTTGCACTTCATTTATTAGCGATTTAGAGCATTCTTGTAGTTAATAGTTTTCCTTCGTGTTCATATACAGAGAGACAAATTGTACTTCATTTGATATCTCTGAAATTTGATGAGTTCATTATCTTTGACTAGAATGTGAATCTTGAAAGGTATAGGAACACAATGGATGGGGATCAGGCTCAAGGGTGGAAAACAGCATTGTATGTAATAAGAAAGTTATGCTTACGATGAAATCTAGAAATATGAGGAGATAAAGGCAAGGACATTTGAGTAAATACAGCAGAAGTATACACAAAAACAATATTGTCATCAGATTGTACTGTTGACCACCTGGACAGAAAGAATCATTAGAAGAGGAGTTTGGGAAATAGGTCATAAGCCTGATGCAGAAGCATGGCATCGTAGTGATAGATAACTTCGGTTATGTGGACATTTTCTGGAGCTCTCTATCAAAAGAAAAATAACTAGTCATTTCCTGGCTTACTTTAATGATAATTTTATCTTTGTAGAAGAGGAGGAACTAACAATGGTAGCTGTTGTTCTGAACTCAGTTCTGACCAAGGGGAGACTGCCTACTGAAGTAGAAATGCTGGAAACCTTGGGAGAAGAGTGGAGTGTCTAGTCCACCTTAGGTTTTGAGATATAGGAGGAGAGGAAAGCCAAACATAGTCTGACATGCAGCCTAGATTTAGGGACAGCAAATTTCAGAGGATTCGGAGAAAGGACAGATAGGCTTCCATGGCCTGATACTTTGTAGGGCAAGTCAGCACATGGGAAGTTAAGAATAAAATTTTGAAAGCTCAAAGAGAAAATCTAGATGAAGAACAGATGCTTTTCCAAGATTGAGGGTGTATGTGGAGGTCATCAACTGACTTATATTTTTTGAAATACACATATGGAATATGAAAGCAAGGGAAGATAACAGCATGGTTTATCAGTAGTCTTCTAAGAATACTGTCACAAGTCAGAATGAGTGAAAGCTGGCAAGTAATGCTGACAACAAAATTGTGGGGAGGAGGGAGGGTTGAGACTTTTCGCTAGAGGCTAGATGGGAGAAATAGGGGAAATAGCTGTCTTAAGTTGGATTGAATGAGTTTTATGATGGGAAGAAAACAAAACAATTCAGCTGTTATTTTGCTTTCATTTTCAGAAAAATGAGCTTTTTGATCAGAAACAGCGAAACAGAAGCGAATAATAGGGAGTTGAAACCCAAGATAAGTTTATAATATATCACAGTATTATAGATAGTAAGATAACAATAAAAATAATAATATAGGTAGTAAGATAGTAAGAGAACATCCAGCTAATCTTAATGTGTTCAAGTCTGTCAGGCCCATTTAAACTGCTTCTCAGAGCACAGAACCAGCAGATTGCTGAGCCGCTGATGGCTAATGGGCCTCCAGGGAAGGAAGCAGTGATCACACAGAGCCAGTTCAGCTTCATCAAATATAGGTCATGCCTACCAGCCTCCACCCTGGAGAACTGATGATTCAACTCAGATCACTCCTCTTAATAAAGAGATGAGGGGGTGGGGGCGGCGAGAGTGTTCAAATTTATATGAAATGTTATCTATTCACCATCAGGTTCAGTTGCTGTTTCTTTTCGTTTTATGTAAATGTTTTTTCTTTATTAATAAGGGAATCAAAGCAACAGCCACCAGCTAGTCCTTGTTCCGTGCTCCCTGTACTTAGCTGGCCTAGAAAAATGACCCATTGTATTTTCTCCTTGGGTTTCTTGATCACTACTCATTCTAGTGCTCTTCCTTGATCATTTTTGGAGTAGTAATGGGAGACAGCTAAGCTGTATTGTTTCCCCTTACTCTCTGACATCTTCAAGGTACATTGTGCAAGTATAATTATCCCCTTTATACTGATGGAAGAAAACTAAGAATCAGAAACAGTGACTAGTATTGGAGCTAAAACCTGATATCAGATCTTCCAACACTTTTGCTCATAATCCAGACTTGACAAACCAAGTTTAATGTTAAGCTGTAATTCCTTAAATGTTTTGTTAGTATTGTATTTTTTCGTAGTATTGTTCTGACATACTGATTTTAAAGCGTATTTAACTGGACATAAAGGCAATTTGGAACAGTGGATAGAGAAATACTATGATAATTATTAATGTCATTGTCATTATCATTATTATTATGGTAATCATATTAATTGTAATACTGCAGTTCTGCATTTAGTAGGAGTTTCCTCACCTGGAATTCCCATGTCTGAACCAGTCAAAAAACAACTGTCACTGGCCAAGGAAGGAGAATCTGAGACCAAGCCTCAGGCCATCAGGTCTCACTGGGACCTCAGTCTCAGATCATTACAGTCTGAGAGAAATGGTTGAAAAAGGCCTTTTCGGGGCACTCAAACTGAACCCAGAGTTCCCTGATAATGTAAACCAACCTCACAAAATATGAATTAGAGTTCTCTCTTATTTTTTTAAAGTTGTGAGAAGAAAGCAGAGAACTGTTTGTATGCAAATAGTTGAGCGTTACCATAAAATTAAAATTAATCTGACACATCACGTAATTCATATAATTATCTCATGGCAATTGTGCATGCATGGTAAATAGCATGCATAAATGACACATCACTTTGAGAGATGTTCTACAGCTGACTCCTCAAAATCTGGGAATTTTTTAAGATAGAGGAAGGGAAAGGAATAAGCTTTTATACAGTGCCTACTATATGACAGGCACTTTACAAATATTGTCTCATTTGATCCCCACGACAACCCTTCTAGGCAGGTGTTGTTATTATCCCCATTTTACAGTTGAGGAAAACGAGGCAAACAAGTTAGCTAACTTGTCCAGGGTCACGCACCTAGTAAGTGTCTGAGGCTGGATTGTCTCAACTGTCAACAGCTGGTGCCCCATATCTTACAGGATAAAATAGAAACTCAGCATGGCACTTAAGGCTCCTTATAATATGGCAGCCAGCTTTATTTCATATTTATCATCTGCCATCAATGAACTCTACATTAAAGCCAAAGTAGACTACTAGCTATTTCTCCCTCCCTCCCAAATTCAGCACTATCTCATGTAAAGTTCATTTGTATAGGCTATCCCTTCTTGCTTAGAATGCACTCTTCTCCCATGTTTACCTTGCAGAATATTTATCTTCAAGGCTCAAGTATTCTTCTTCCATGAAGCCTTCCCTGATTTCTCCAGTTGCTAGTGTTCTCCACTTCCTCAGTTCTCCTTATACTGTACTTATTTATGTGTATTCATGTTATTATCTCCTCATAGTCAGGGATTGCTTTCAATTTTGCCTGTGTATCTCCAGTGACTTGCAAATAACATGTTTAATAAATGTTTTTAAATTGAAGTTGGTAAAATACCACCATGGCATATTGATGGAAAAGTTATTTGGGGGCGTACTTCAATAATTATGGGAAAGGGTTCCACATTTGGCATTGAGAGCCTGAGTTTGAATTCTGTCTCTTTTACTTGGTACTTTATTACTTTGGAGAAGTCACTTTCTGGTGATTGATTTCCTCATCTATAAAATATGATTGGATTAGATGACTTCGGATGCCATTTTTGCCTCTTTAAAGATATGGTGTAAGATGGAATTTTAATCTAGGCATCTCCATTACACATAAGGTACATCCTGATGGCACTGTCCAGTCTCAGTGATTCTGTTGCTTTCTGCCTGTACCACTCTTTCTTTTCCACTATTTGGTTCCCTTTGATCATTGAAACTTGTGAATCTGTTTATGTCTGTCCCTCCCCTCCCTATCAAACTATAATCTCGTTGAGAACAGGTCCTGAGTTATTTGTCTATCTCCAGTACTTAGTAAATATTTGTTAAATTCATAGGATCATCAATCCAGAGGTAGAAGGAATTTTAGAGATTAAATCCAACCTTTTCACGTTACAGCTGGAGAAACTGAGACACCTCCCCAGGAAGATAATAATAGCTAACATTTATGTAGTAAAATGCACTAAGTGATAAGTGTGCGTGCGTGCGTGTGTGTGTTTGTATGTGTACACATATAATTATCTCTTTTGTTCCTTACAGACAACACTGTGAGTTAGGTGCTATTGTTATCTATTTTATATACAAAGAAACTGAAACTAAGAAAGAGTGTGGCTTGCCAAGCATGGTTAGTAAGTGTCCGAGGTTGGATTCAAACTAAGATCTTCTTCTTGGCTCCAAGTCTAGCAGTCTGTCCACTGTATCTCGCTGCCCTCTTGGGTTATATGACTTGCTTAAGATCTCAGACTTTATAAGTGTCAGGATTTTAAAATTGATTTTTGAACTATAAATCATTTTCCATTCTAATTAAATTTAATTATACATCTCAAACACAAGATATAATATATATGTGTATATACATATTTAACTATATTCACACATGTATACATACATGCACATTTTTTTCTTCAGCACATTTGCTTTACCAGTTTTGCTTTGGTAGTTATCATAGAATTTTAGAAACCATTTGAACCAATTCTTCTCATGTTACAGATGAAAAAATAGGCCCACAGAGATTGTGGTTTGCCAGAAGTTACACAACTAATTATGAGCAAAGCTGAGGTTAGTCCAGGTAGTGTGATATAAGGAAAAACCTGAATTCTAAACCCAACCCTACCCTGAACTCAGTAACTTAAGGATCTAGGTTGTTGTTGTTTGTCCTTTGTTCTCAAAGAGGACCATGGCATCAGGAAGGAGATGCCATGACTTGCAGGTGAATTGGATTTAAGTGAGGGAGAGCTGTGCAAAGTCACCAGCCTCACTTTCTCCTCCAGAGCCATCTGGGTCCAGTGGCAAGATATAGATCAGGACAACTGAGATGGCCCCAGATGCAGTGGAAGACCTTGGCCTTTTTAAGTTAAGGTCGTTCCCAGGTCTCAATTTGACTGAGGCAATGTCCATTCAGTGATTTAAGGCTAGGTAAAAATGAGGCAAAGAATGGCCTCTTTTACCTAGTCAAAAAAAAAATTCAATCTTCGAGGGGAAGATCCTCAGGGTTTCTGGCCAAAACAGAAGCAATTGCTATTTATATTCACTCTGAGCCATCAGATCCCAAACAGTGACTAAGTGAGGCTTGGGCTTCAGGATCTAACCATAGATCTCAAAACCTTATCTGGTAGATTTCTAGGCAGGTTGCCACCAAAGCTTTCCATTTATTTGTTTGGGCTCCCTTTCAAGAGGGGAGCCTCGCTGATAAAGGTATTGATTCTATCTTTCCTGTTGGGGAATTAAATTGTCCTCTTCTGATCTATAGGTATTTATTGTGAATGTAGTCATTAAAAACCCGTGAAAACATAAGCAAATGTTTTTCCCTTTCAGAATGATATTTGAGTGGGTTGTAAAAGGTGCTGTAAATTAGTTTCTTTCAATTAAGCTTATATTAAGCACAAATGAAAGATATTATCTCATCTTGGGAGTAGAGAAGTATACCTGTCAGCTTTTTGTTTGATTCTATGATTATTAAGTCAGATAATGTAAAAAGAGCTATGTTTGGACTTTTGTTGTTGTCTTTCCAGTTTTTAGCCAAGCAGTGATTGTTTATCTGGTTAATGAGATTTTTCTTCCAAAAAGCTGACAGCTTTGCTAAGACATGACCTTGTTATTTTTCTTAGCATTTCCATTAGCATATTAGCATAAAGTAAACAATGAGTATTCATTCTGTTTTAAAAGTTGAGACCCTGCAGTCCTCCAAAATAAAATAGATAAGAACTTTTTGCTTAAGGTTATACAATGAATAAATATCAACTTTTGTAATGGAATCCAAATCTCCTGGGTCCTTGTTTTGTATTAAGCCAACTTAATTATAAATGTTGGGACTAGAATAGATTTCAAAAAGTCATCTGGACCAGTGGTATCAAACTCAAATAGAAAGGCAAGTAGAGGGCATTAAACTGTATATAATGATCCTTTCAGGTCTCATATTAACTTAGAAAACCATATATTAACATTATCTGTGTTCTAACCCCAAAAGGTTCCAAGGAGCTCAAGATCAGGGCAAATGCCCTCCTCCTGTCTATCAGTACCATGTGTATTTGAAAAATAGGTTTCCCGTAGGACCTTGCACAGTAGTAGGCACAGCAGGCACTTGGTAAATAATTTACTTAGGGATTCAGGAAAGGATTTTTACAGAAAACGTCAGCTTGTGGAGAAGTAACAGCATTGAGCTGTCATTGACCTTGGACTGGATGGATGACACAAGGGTGAATGGTCTGCAGCTTTTAAATCATAAGTAATGCATTCCCAATACTTGGCATAGATTTCTCTGGATACGTTTAAATTACTCAGGTCAATAATGAGCAGGTGATGAAGACCTTAATCGGACTATTAATTATAGGTTCTGTATGCTAGAAATGGTTAATAATGAGCCTGACCTTGAGCATTTGATTCAATTAGACAAATATTTGAGTACTTCATGCAAGATAATGTGCCAAATACCATGGCATCCCAAAACAAAAAACAAAGCCAATCACTCCCTGAAGTGATATTTCTAAAAGATGTACCCAAATAAGTTATTAATTTGAGAAGAGAGAATATGCCAACTTTGTCCATAACACGAGAAATAGAAACCATTCTTACATGCAGTGCTTGACTAAGTGAATGAGCAGAGCTAGACATAGATATCATTAATGTGATGATGAAAAATACCCAAATGGAACTAACTTCTGCCTAATTGCAGAAGCAGACACTATGTTGTTGTATATTGGAGGCTGGCCTTTACCAGAGCCAAGAGAATGGGATAACCTGGGAAAGAATAGGTTGGAAGAATGCTTATGTGTCATGTGGGGGAGGGTAAGGCTTATTAATAAGCCTTAATATTAATAATTTGGTTTGACCTGTAGAAGAACAGAATTTGGTTACATTTGGCTAAAAAATTGAACCCCAGAGGCACATGAGCCATTAAATCCTTCAAGTGTACTTGGCAATCCATGCGTTACTCTGGATTGCTGCAAGGTGAGGGGTAGGTGAAGAGTGTGCAAGAATAAGGCATCACAATAATTACAAAAATATTAAGTAACATTGAGGATTACAGTGCAACCCTTTTTGCATCTGGTTCGGTATCAAAGATCTCTAGATGTGGAGATTTCACAATTGCCTTTTGATATTCCTTGTTTTATTGTGTTGCACAAGATGTTCTTTATTTTCTTCCTGATTTAGTTTAAACCTGTTTCTTCTTGATCATTCATAGATAGAGGAAGCAATTAATCTACATCTCTCTAATTTAAAACCCTTTATATGATTCAAAGCACTAATGACTTAGCCTTCTTTCTTCTAAGATAAACAGCTCTAATCCCTTTGTAAGTCTGCTCATAGAACTCATACTTTCTTTACTATTTTTCCCCCATTCTTCTCTAAGACTCTGGTTCCTTCATATCCATCTCAAAGAGTAGTCAGCAGACCTGAACCCAGTATTGTCATAGGAGCTGACTAAGGCAGGATGCATTCAAAGCCTTCAGATGTACATTTTTACTTAAAGCAAGCTGATTTGTCATTGTCCCCTTTTTAATAGTACTTCATTGATGAGTCATAGTTCGTGGTTAGCAAAAATTGTTGACCTCTTGCTTTACTTTTATGTCTAGCCAGGCCTTCCATCTCCCATATGTTGTACAATTGAATTTTGATCCCTACAGTTGCTAGGTTAGAACTGTCAATACTGAAATTCATTGTTCTTGTAAACTACCTAATTTCTTAGGAAGACTATGAATTTGATTCCTCTCTTTAGGGGTATTAACAGTCTCCCAAACTTTCAATGTCCAGGACATTAGTAAAGAGGTAGAAGAAAATGAATCTCAGAATTTATTACTGTGCTTTACTAACCCCCAGACTGACACTCATTTTCCCCTCCCCCTCCTTTGGGTTTGTCCTTTAAGGTAATACCTCACATACCTTTGCTTGCTAAAAAGAATGAAAGGATGACCTGAGTTCAAATCTTTCATCAGACACTTAATAACTATGTCACCCTGTTTAAGTCTGCCTCAGTTTCCTCATCTGTAAAATGGGGATAATGATAGTACCTATCTCCCAGTTGTAGTGAGGATAAAACAAGATAATATTGATAAAATACAAACCTTAAAGTGCTATATAAATGCTAGATGTTATTATTATCATTATTATGTAGAATGGAAAGTAAAAATAGAATGAGAACTCTCATATCCTTGGAATACTCACTGTTGAGGAAATATGTCATACATGAGAGCTGGTAAGCACTTTTTTTTTTAAGTTTGTAAAGGTATAATCAAAAAAGATCCTAAGCCAAGAGTGAGGAACCTGTGGCCTCAAGGCCACATGTGGCTCTCTAGGTCCTCAAATGTGGCCCTTTGACTGAATCCAAACTTCACAGAACAAATCCTATTAAAGGGAAGTTTGGCCACAAGGGGAAAGCCACATGTGTCCTTGAGGCCCCAGGTTTTGCACCTCTGTGGGCAATAAATATTTAGTAACTCCATGAAAAGTATTAGCTGGAGTATTAAAAACCATTCTGCACTTTTTTTGTTATTTAAAATTATTTACAAACTTTAGACATTCATTATAGTTTTGATATTACTGTCAAGGTCAAGAATAATGCTTTACCTTATTTCAGTGAAGCAGATAATTGGGAACATAATTTGACCAGTGGTGTAACAAATTTGATCCTATGACAATAAATTTTATTATTGGCATTTTACTAAATAAAGTATAATTTCTTCCTAAGACAATAAATAGTAAGACAATACTTGAAAGCATACTAATTTCAAAAATAAAGTTATAAATCCTATATATAGGATATATATATATAAATCATTTAAGAGAAAAATAGCCCATTTATAGTGTGAAATTGAAATTAGTTTATTGTCATTTTCAGATAGTTAACACTAAAAAAAAACCTTAGAAACTCCCTTTTTTGAGGTAACATAGATACTAAATAGTAGAGCTGGATTTCTGTTGATTTATTTCTTCATTTTAGGAGCATTTATTATCCCCTTATGGAATAATTTTTTAAATAAAAAGTAAAACTCTCATAACATATGCTTAACCCAGAAAAACATTCTCATGTTAGCCATTTCTAAAAATATGTGTCTCACTGTGCATTTTAATTAGGTCCATAAATTTTCTATCAGGAAGTAGGTATTGTGATTCATCATCAAGCCTCTGGACTTGTGGTTTACCATTGTAGTGATCAGAGATGGTTCTTTGAAATTTGTTTTTCCTCTGTAATGTTGGTGTCATTATATAAATTGGTCCCCTAGATCTCTTCAACATTATTCTGCATCATGTTATAGAGGTCTTCCCAGTTTCCCTTGAAACTATCTATTTTCTCATTTCTTATAATAATATTCCATTAGATTTATATACCATGTTGTGCTTAGCCATTCCTTAATAGTAGGGTACCACTTTAGTTTCTAGTTTTGGGCTACTTGTAAAAAGAGTTGCTATAAATACTCTGTATACATAGGTTCTTTTCCTCTTTCTTTAATTTCTTTAGGATAGGGACCTAGTAACAATTCAAAGGGTATTTGTGAGCCAGTGAAACCAATCCCTAGAATGCATGTGAGCTAAAGCTTAACTGATGGGTCATTCCTCCCTACCCTAATGCTTGCTGGTTGTGGCACCATTAGAGTTAAGTTTCCTGGGTCCTTGCCCCCTCATTCCTTATTAGGCAATTCAAAAAACATCCTGATTTCACTGGTCCAGGCTAGCTTCACTGCCTTACCTTACAGGTGACAAGGCAGTGTTCTCATAGTGCTAGTTTTTTGTCCACTGTAATTTGGAGCCTTAGTGGCTTAGAGTCCTTGGATCGATGTACAGATCTAGCTGAATGTCCAAGCCACCAACTTGTCCATAGAAGTAGGGACAATGAAGATCGCACACTTATGCTGTTCTCCACTGGCATCTCTTCTCCCATAATTGCCATTTCTGTGGCGCAGTGTTGTTCTTTGAGAACAGCTCCTGTCCCTTTGACCTTGCTTCTATATACTATTTGATAACTGGAGGATTACTTCCAAATTGCTTTCCAGAATGTCTGGACCGATTCACAGCACTATTGTGCCTATTTTCCCCACAATCCCTCCAATATTTGTCATTCCTTTTTTTAATCATCTTTGCCAATCTGTTAGGTATGGTAGATCCTCAGAGTTGCTTTAATATATATTTCTCTAATTATTAGTGATTTGGGAGCATTTTTCATACGTTGTTCATATCTTGGATTTTTCCTTTGAAAATTGCCTACTCATATCCTTTGAATAATCTATTGGGGAATAGCTCTTAGTCGTATAACTTTTAGTTATTTCAGTGTAGATCTTGAATAAGAGACCTGTATCAGAGAAATTTTCTACAAAGATTTTTCCCCCTAGCTACCTGTTTCCCTTCTAATTTTAACTGCATTAGATTTCTTTATGCAAAAACTTTTCATTTTACATAGTCAAAATTGTTCTGTTTTATTATCTTGGATCCTCTATATTGTTTTAGTCATAAACTCTCTCCCTTTTCACAAATTTGAAAGGCAATTTCATCCTTGCTCCTCTGATTTACTCATGTTGTCATCTTATGTCTCAAGTCACGTGTCCATTTGGAATTTATCATAGTATACAATGTGAATAGCTTGAATTAATTTCTGTTAGTATTGACTCATTTGACCTCCTTGCTGTCCCAGGGACTCTCAAAAGTCTTCTCTAGCACCACAGTTCAAAAGTGTTGATTCTGTGGTATTCAGCTTTCCTTATACTCTAACTCTCACAGCTGTATTTTGCTCCTGGAAAAACCATAGCTTTGACAAAAGGACCTTTGTCAGCAAGGTCATGTCTCTGTTTTTTTAGAGTGCTGTCCAGATTTGCCATAGTTTTCTTCCCAGGAACAAGCATCTTCTAATTTCGTTGCTGCCTACAGTGATCTTTGAGCCCAAGAATTCACAATCTGAAGCTGCTTCCATTTTTTCTTCTTTTGTGTGCCAGGAAATGACGGGATCAGTTGCCAAGATCTTAGTTTTTTGGTTTTTGACTTTTGGTTTCTTTATGTTAAGCCTGAAGCCAGCTTTTATACTCTTCTCTTTCATCATCATCTTCACTTCTGCCATCAGGGTGGTGTCATCTGCATATCTGAGATTGTTGACATTTCTCCCAGCAACCTTAAAAGCAATCAGCTTTTGATTTATCCAACCTGGCATTTCACATGATGTATTCTGCATATAAGTTAAATAAATAAGGTGACAATATACAGCCATGTCGTACTACTTTTCCAATCTTAAACCAATTGGTTCCATGTTTGGTCTAACTGTTGCTTCTTAGCCTGCCTACAGGTTCCTCAAGAGACAAGTAAGATGATTTGGTACTCCCATATCTTTAAAGACTTGACACATTTTGTTGTGATGCACACAGTCCAAAGCTTTGGTGTAGTCAAGGAAGCAAAAGTAGATACAGACAATACTTAAGGGAAATGATGCATGCTATTCCCTGGAAGGTCAAATACCGAAGCTGAGGCTTACATACTTAATACATAATGAGAAGGGAGGACTCCTTGTAAAAGATCCTGATTTTAGGGAAGACTGAAGGCAAAAGGAAAAGGAGACAGCAGAGGATGGGATGGATAGATAGTGTCAATGAACATGAACTTGGACAGACTTTTAAGAGAAAGTAAGGCAAACAAAGCCAATGCAACCAAGATTAGGAGGGAATCAGGAAAGTGGGAAAGAATTTTTACAACCAATGTCTCTGATAAAGGCCTCATTTTTAAAATATTTAGAAAACTGAGTAAAATTTGTAAGAATACAAGTCATTCCCCAGTTGATTACTGGTCAAAGAATATAAACAGGCAGTTTTCAGAGGAAGAAATTAAAGCTATCTATAGTCATATGAAAAAATGCTCTAAATCACTACTGATTAGAGAAATGCAAATCAAAACAACCCTGAGGTACCACATCACACCTATCAGATTGGTTAACATGACAGAACAGGACAATGATAAATGTTGGAGAAGATGTCAGAAAATTGGAACACAAATACATTATTGGTGGAGTTGTGAACTGATCCAATCATTCTGGAGAGTAATTTATAACTAGGCCCAAAGGGCTCTTTGACCCAGCAATAACACTTCTAGGACTCTATCCCAAAGAGATCATAAAAACGGGAAAAGGACCCACATATACAAAAATATTTATAGCAGCTCTTTTTGTGATGGTCAAGAATTGGAAATTGAGGAGATGCCCATCAATTGGGGAATGGCTGAACAACTTGTGATGTATGAATGTAATGGAATACTATAATTCTATAAGAAACGATGAGCAGGCAGACTTAAGAAAAACCTGGAAAGACTTATATGAACTGATGCTGAGTGAAATGAGCAGAACCAGAAGAACATTGTACACAGTAACAGCCACATTGTGTGATGACTGACTTTGATAGACTTGGCTCTTTTCAGCAATTCAAGGATCTAAGACAACTCCAAGAGACTCATGATGGAAAATGCTATCCACATCCAGAAAAAGAACTATGGAGTCTGAATGCAGATGGAAACATACTATTTGCTCTCCTTTTCTTGTTTTGTTTTATTTCTTCTATCTCTTGGTTACTCCCATTAGTTCTAATTCTTCTTTACATCATGACTAATGGGAAGATATGCTTAATATGAATGTATAAGCAGAGCCTGTATCAGATTGCACACCATCTTAGGGAGGGGAGAGGAGGAGAAGGGGGAGAAAATTTAAAACTCAAAATCTTATGGAAGTGAATGTTGAAAACTAAAAACAAATTATTTTTAAAGTGAGGGAGAGATAGTAGGGGATAGAAGAACTTGATGTGCTATGGTACATGGGGTCATGATGAGTCAAACAGAACTGAATGTCAGCAACAAAATACAATGTGAGATGCTGGTCCGTACCCTATTTCTTCCAGAGCTGGATTTCAAACATGGCTCTGGTGACTCAAAGTTCAATAAACTTTCTACTACATCACACTGCTTTCCTCACAGAATCATAGGAAGAGATATTAGAGATCATCTCGTGACCCAGGGCCTTCGTTTTATAGATGAAAAAACTGAAACCCATAGAGGTCTTCTTGCCCAAGGTCGCATAGTATTTGGACACAAGGACAAAGAAACCAGCATTCAAACTCAATCATTCTGACTCTAAACCCAGTGTTTTTTCCATTATACACCATTGTTTCCTAATTTATATGCAGGAATATGTTTGATGTGAATAAGTGGCTAGGAATAAAAACATTAACCCAGAATTGTTCTTCCTTACAGAAAAAAAAAACCAACCTAGATATTTTAAATACAAAATTGTTTTTAGTATCATCATCATCATTATTATTCAGCACTGCCAATTTTAGAAATATTTGCTAGGAAAATGAATAATCTCATTTGTTCTAGTATTAGTAAGAGTTCTTAACCTTTTTGTATCATGGACCTCTCTGGCAGCCTGGCAAAGCTCTTTTCACAGTAATGTTTTTAAATGCATAAAATAAAATATGTAGGATTACAAGACACTAACAGTATTGAAATAGATAGCAGTCAAAATATTTTTAAAAAACAAGTTTACAGAAACATACTCCCTCTCCTCTGCCCCGCCCCCCCAGTCAGGTTTCTTGTTTTGCTCAGATGGTATATGTAAGACTTTCATTGGTCACATAATATACTGAATTCTGTCTATACTAAATATGATATGGTTACCTTATCAACGAACAAAAAACTTTGCCACACGGTAAGACTGAGAGGAAATGAAAAACCCTTCGGTGGAAAATAGAACAACCTGTTTTTAAAATCTAATTTTAAAAATCCTTCTATAACCTAAAACAGAAAAATAGTAAAAATCACCATTTTTAAATGGCCATATTTTTAACCTAGAATTACTTCTCACTTTTATGGATACTTGGTACTGAAGAATGTTGTACTTTAGACTTTGTACATTAATTATTGGGACATTTATGAGCATTGTTCAGACAATTGACACATTGCTGAAGGAATTGAGCCCATATCCTTAGTGATATTCTCTATATAGATATAAACAGAATACATAAGAAGTTGCAGCTAAAATGGAAAAAGAGTTCGCTTGTGAATAAAAGATTTGGTGTCTTAGGTTTTTGTGTCCAAAAGCAACAGGAAACTTCATTTCACAGGATGCTTGATTATCTCTTCTTGATTTTGCTGCTTATAATAAGCAATTAGACTTGCCATTATCAAGATAATTAGAACTTAGACACCAACATTCTTTGCAGAGAAGCTAAAGAAGACCTCTGGGGAAACCAACAAAATCATAGGGCTATAGATTTGGAGCTGAATGGGCTCTCACAGGCCCAGGGAGGTTCAGTGACTAGTTCAAGGTCACACAGTGAGTCACTGAAACAAAGTCTAGATATATTTTCTTCCTCTATGATTTTAATGCAAAAGTTTGCAAAAGTCAGGATAGTGAAAATCATGTTGAAAATAAAGAACAGAAAAGGCCAAAGATCACTCACAAGTTTTGCACTTACATGTTATAATTTCCTCAAGAAGAGTTAATGTGGAGATGATGAGCCCCATGCAGATCTCCAAAAGACTAAGTGGACAATTTCTTTCCTTTTTTTTTTTTTTTTTTTGGTGAGGCAATTGAGATTAGGTGACTTACCCAGAGTCACACAGCTAGTTAAGTATTATGTGTCTAAAGGTCAGATTTGAACTCAGGTCCTCCTGACTCCAGGGCTGGTGCTCTATCCACTACACCAACTAACTGCCCCGACAATTTCTTAACTAACAGGAAGCAAAGGGTGTGTGGGGTGTGTGTGTGTGTGTGTGTTATGTTCATTTCATAAGCAACTATCTATGAGCACTTAGACTATAGGCTAGTTAGAACAAAGGTCAAAGTAAACACCAGATTTGAAAAAAGGTTAAAAACGAGAGTGCATCATATACAGTTTTCAGCAGCTCTAATCCAGTCTGTTCACTCAAAATTAAAAGGTTCAAAGAGGTAGACTACCTACTAATTTACCTGGTTTCCTACAAGTTTCAGCTAAAGTCTTCAGACTTCAGTCTTCCTTAATCTTAGTAACTCTGAGACTACCCCCAATTTATCCTATGTAAATGTTGTTTGTACTTAGTTTTTCTCTCATGTTGTCTCCTCCATTAGACTGTGAACTCCTTGAGAGCAGAGACTGGGTTTTTTTGTCTTTCTGTGTATGAACAGTGCTTAACACAGTGCCTAGCACATAGTAGGAGCTAAATAAATGTTTATTGGGTGACTGTTAAGTTCTGGGAATACCAAGAAAGCCAAAGACAATCCTAACTTTGTATTATAACTGTACTTGTATTCATGTCCAAATACCTCTGCTGAATTTTAAGTTTCTTGAAGTCAAGACTTTGTCTCATTTATCTTTATAGCTCCCTCACCTGGACACAGCATAGTGTCTAGCTTGTAGTTAACACTTAACAAATGTTTGCTGCTTTTCCTTGTCTAGGGCATAGTAGGTATCTAACAAATTTTGTTATAAGATTCATCAGACTCACCATTTGAGCCAAAGTTTTTTGACACTTTGAAGTAGCAGTATGCTAAAAGGATCAAAGGAGTTTAAATTCAGTGCAAATGAGATTTGGCCCATGAATTTTAAAGGCATTTATGCCTTTTATTATGTCTTAATCCAAGCTAGTGCTGATAATAGAGTAACTCAGCATCCAAAATCCTTTTCTTTTATTTCATATGCAGCAAAATGAACAATCCTCAACTTCAGTTCATTGCAACAAATGTTTATTAAGTGCTTACTGTTCACCAGGCTCTCTTCCAGGTATTAGGGATGCAAAAACCAAAATAAAACAACCCTTGCCTTTGTAGAGTTTATATTCTACTAGGATAATACCACATACACACAGATAAGTCAATGCAAAATGTTACAAATACAAAGAAATTTCAAAAGGGGGAGCACACTAAATGCTTGTTCTTTCCCTCTACTACCACCCCATCCCCAGTGACCAACTTGAGTTTTATGTCTAGCAGTGGACCCTCAGTCCCTTTGTCCTCTGGGTCAAAGGATATGGACAGTCTAGTCATTTTATTTACTTAATTCCAAACTGCCTTCATGAATGATTGGACAATGCTTTAATGTGCCATCTTTCCACAACCCTTCCAACACTAGCCATTACAGACTTTGTAATCTTTTCCAGTTTGCTGTACATGAAGTGAAACTTCATAGTTTTTCTTAATGATTTGCATTTCTCTTATTATTAGTGATTTGGAATATTCTTTCATATGATTGATAGAACTATTTGTTCATATCCTTTGATATGTAAGACTTTAACCAGCAGACTAACATTTAAAAAAAATGTATCCTAAAGACAGTAGCGATCAGTTGAAGATTTTGAGGTTAGAATGACACAGTTAAGCCCATGTGTTAGGAGTGTCATTTTGGCAGCTGTGTAGACAGGAACTGATCAAAGAGGGGAGAGACTAGATACAAGGAAACCAAATAGAATCCTATTGCAATAGTCCAAGCAAGTGGTGGTAAGTGCTTAACCTATAGGAAAGGAGTGGAGATGTGGATGAGAGATGTTGCTGGAGGGTTAGAATTGATAAGACTTGGCAACTGATTGGCTGTGGGAGTTGAAGGAAGTAGCAAAATTGAGGAGGACTTTGAGGCTATAGATCAGAGCATGTGGAAGGCTGGTGGTACCACCAACAGAATAGGGTACTTGGTGGGTGGGGGGAGTAGTTAGTGGACTGGAGGAGGAGGATATAGCAAAGGAGACAGAGAGGAGAACCAAGAGAAGGCAATGTTCATAAAAGCGAAGGGGGAAAGATTGTCCCAGAAGGAGGGGGTGATCAGCAGTGTTAAAAATTTGGAGAGAAGTTAGCAACTTGATCTCTAATGCCTGTGCTTACTATAGGCACATCTTCAGTGAGAAAAAGAAGGTAGTAAAACAGACACCCCTGAATCACTTTTTCCAAAAAGCCAACAGGTGGTTGTAAGCCATCCTCAGAAGTCTCCTAGAGATACCTATGAAGATTTCTCCCAAAGCCCTACAAGATCCCCTGATTATTCTGGAAAGTTTTTTAATCATCTGATTTATTTCATTAAAGATAAGAGAGGAAATATAAAAGAGTACCTTGTGCAGTTTATATTTATGATACTTTATTAATTTTACTTTTAAGGGATTCATTACTCATTGAGGTTTATATAATTTAGAAACTTTTATTCTGTGATATATATAACTTTGATTAAATAAGGCATTTAAGTCTTTCACCTTTGGTCAGTAACTTAACCCCAATCGTGCCCTTATTTGTATAGGAAAATCAAATTCTACTCACAGTACCTTTAACAAGGGAGGAAAAATCTCACCTAAAACATAAGGACTCCTTACAGTTTCAATTTTTTAATTTCTAATAATAATAAATTAAAATTAAGACATCTTGTTTTTGGTTTTTGCTTGCCTTTCTGAGCCTGATCTTTCTGATTCCATAGTAATGGAACCAAAGCATTTTCCTGAATACAAAATGCAGTTGTTTCTTAGAGCAGAAAGAATTAAATATTTCCTTAAAATTCATACAGATAATTTTTTTAATTACAGGGAATGCGTCAGTTTTTAAAATAACAATGATTTTTGTAAAAATTTTCTTAATAGTCCATTAGATCTCACATAGAGGGAAAATAATTATCCACATTGAATTTGGAAGGGAAAGGCAAAAAAAGAAGGAATTATTTTTATATAATTATATGGCTAACGAATGGTGAAACTGAGAAATATAATTTAAGTCTCTTAATTCTCTTCTTACTAGAAATTAATTTAGGCCAGCCTTTGAAATTAAGCATGTACTGACTAGTAATTGGAAAAGATGCAAAGGTTGATGTTCACCCATTTCCAAGCCCGTTTAACCAAAAAAAATTCAAATCAGAAAATTGTTTTCAAGCCTCGTAGTAGTGCTATAGAATGTAGTGGGGGAGAATGGGGTGAGAAGAGATGTTTGCATCATAATGACTAGAACAAAAAAGTTTAAAAGAAATTCATTTTATGTGATGAGCTGAAGACTAGTAGCTCACCATGCATGTTGAGAGAAAAGAAAATTAATAGGGTGTATATGTAACTTAGTTTTTCTTTTTCTTCAGAATACTATATTATAGGATATAATAATATTTAATCAGATTTAAAGCATTTTGGGTGGACTCTCTGGAGAGGTCACAGAATGAGAGTCAGAGAGCATGAGAAGATATGGGTAGATTGCGGTCTGTGCTAATGGGTTAGGGGGCATCCACATCAGTGAGGTCACCGATCTATTGAGGAACATTTCTAAAAGTACTGTTTAGTGAATTTGCATTTTCTTAGAAGATGACTAGATTAAAACAGTATGAAATTGATTCTGCAGACTGTCTTTGAATTAGCTGGCTGAAATGTTGCTTCTTTAGAACCATAATCAGAACTAGTTTAAATAAGAAAATATTTCAAACTGCCATTGAAACTTATTCAATAGTAATCAGTAATAAAGTTTAGTAACATTTGCCAATCTTATAATCTAGCATTCTTTTTAGTTCACTGTTTAATAAAGGAATTAATAAAAGTGATTACTTTTAATCACTCCTTAAGGAAATGCTAACTTTCTAATTAAATTCCTCAGCAGTTTAAGTCACTAGTCAGTATCAATTTGCAACTGGATATTTTTGATCTAGTGGTTGGGAAATTTTTATATGGTAATCAAATAGCATTTTTTGGCTGATGTTGAAATGAAAGAATTTGTGGTGGCCTTCTAGAGGTGAGAAAACAAATTTCTATTTTCTTTTGCCAGGGGACAGCTAATGTATATTGTTTAGCTGCTACCAAATCTACTTAGTTATTTATTGTTCATTTTCAAATCTAAAAGCTGCCAGGATAAAGTCACTATATTCCCTATGGTTACCCTGTCCTGTCCTATTGTCTGCCATGTTGAAATTTGACCCATCCTCCAGTACCCAACTGAAATGCTTCTCTCCATGATGCTTTGCCTATTCACTGCAAGTAAAAATGATGTCTCCCCTTCTCTTAAGACCTCTGTACATCTCTTTTGGCACTAATTACATGCTGTCATTTAACATATTAATTTGTATGCCTGTCTTTTGAATTCCTTGAAGGCAGACATCAATCCTTGTTCATCTTTGTATCTTCCACAGCATATGTGGAAGATAGCACTTTACATATATTATCTCATTTGGTCCTCACAGCAACCCTATTAGGTAGGTGTTATTATCCCTGAGGCTGACAGAGGTTGTTACTTGCCCAGGGTTAAATAGCTAGTAAGTATCTGAGGCGAAATTAATTTAAAATAATGCCTCACACACATATACAGTTATCCATTCTACATAATAGGGGTTAGGAATATGGCACTCCAGTCTGGAAAATCTGCATAAAATTTTTTGGCCCTTCATACCAGAGAAGAAGCCTTTTTTTTTCTTTTTCTTTTATGGGGTGTTTACAGTACCTTATTGTAAAATTTGGGTTGGTATTATATAATACTATAAATATATTTTATGCATTTCTGAGTTTCTAAACTTTTTCCATGTTGTCTGCTGGCCTTCTCATGTTGTTTGCGGTTTCCACAAAACTCCCAAGAAATTCCCATTTAATTTCTTATGCTGATCCACGATATAGCGAAATTGCAATGGGAAAACTCATAATGTGGAAGGGTTAACTATGTATCTCTTCAATGGATGGTCATATTCACTATTTTAAACATCCAGTCTTTTAAAACAATTATTTCACTATTCTGAACCTTTAAGTAGCAGGTAAATAATTATTTTCCAGTTTATTGCATTTGTGGCCATCAAGGAACATCTTGTCGAGGTTATTTGTAGTCATGTGAAGGAAGGTAAGGAATGTATTTTCTAAACTGATAAAAGAATTTGAGAGTAGCTTCCATGCTAGCCTGGTTATTATTGTATAGAAATTGCATAGAATCTATTTTATATAAGAAGGCTACAGCAGGCTACAGCTGCTACTAAACAGTGATCTCGCTTGTCCATGTGTCTTCACTTCCTGCCCTATAAATAACTCAATTATACTAGTACATTTCGAGTGCTTAATAAATGTCAAATGTTTCTGTGAACAAATAAACAGTTGCCTTCTCATTTCATCAAAAGTTGAAATGCTTTTAGCTAGTAAAAGGATATCTTGCTATAACTATTGCCATTTTTACTTCTAGTATTGCATGTTATAATCACAATGTTAATAAGCAGTTACATTGCTTATTACAATTTATCATAATAAAATACATCATTTATTAGTTTGAGATAATGTAAAATAGAGATACATATTACAAATTAAATTCTCAAATCATTCATGTAATCACTAACATGGTATTTAAATATTTAATACTGCTGAACTATATATAGCCCACAATATAAATGTCTTATTAGCCAAACACTTGTTGAGTTGAAAAACAAACTTAACAGTGGTGCAAACTCACTGTGGCACACAATGCTATACATACTATTGATTTTTTTTAAGTTTACACGTTAAATTGCTTTCTATACCAGAAAAGAAGCATAAGGGTAAGGACTCTTATGAGAATACAGGAGACCTAGAGTATTTCCCTTCTTTCTCCAAAAATAAAATAAAATAAAATAAACTGTCTTGTTTGCCATTAGACATTAAGCTGTTTATCTTTTCTAGTCAGATTATGTCATTTCAGGGTTTTATAACTCTTAAGCTTAAGGCCAGCCAACCATGAATTGTTGAAAAAAACAGCCCTGCATTTGTGCTGTGAACATCAAATCTGTTACAGGAAAGGATAGGTTATAATTTTTTTTTCATTTCCAAGTATGCATAGAATCCTTATGTGTCTCACTTTAACTGGTTTTCCCAAATGCCTGCATGTGACAGAGAACTCTCGTTTTAATAGTCTTTAAAGCTTATAATTTAGAATTCACCCCAAGATGAGTGCATGCATTCCCAAATTCATAACATGACTACCAAAGAGGAAAGAAGTCTCTGCACTCAAGAGGAATCAGATTTCTTCCTTTAAAACACATGTTGTCCATTGTATATAAAAAACAATCCACATCAGGAGGTGCATTTTCAATTTTCATCTCCTCCTGCCTTCCCCCACACACATACACAACCCGCACGCACGCACCCACCCACCCACCCTTCCCATCCACCCCACCGATGGTGAATTTCTCTTAATTGAGACACATTCTTTCACCAAGTCCTCCTGGTAAGTTGTGACAACACTTAGGTGACTGACATTAGAATAGTAGCCTATGGCTATGGAATAGAATGAAGCTGAAGTCTCTTCCTGGTAATTCTAATGTGCGTTGCCTAGATGGTTTAAACATTCTTGGTATCATGGATTTTGATTAAATCCATGTATGTCCTACATTGATGCTTCAGTGCAGTGTGAAGATTCTTCTGGATGTTTGCCATTATTATCATAAGCTCTGCCAGCTAGAAAGACTCTAGAATGGACCTGGTCATGGATTATTATTCAGTGACCAAATTATTTGCATTGGAAGAGCCCATCCCTAGATTGGCCGAAGAATGACAAATATTTCAAGCTCAGAAATTCTCTAGGATAAGACTATCTGCTAGATGACTTGTGATCAGCATAGATGAAGGAAGGGAGTACCCTCACTGTTTGAAATCACAGGTTTTGGAGTTTTGTTAGGACTAATAGAATATTTTTCTTTTTAAAGTAATTGTACATTTAAAAGTACAGTTTTTGTGATGCTGTATTTTGAGTGCATACCTGTAGTCTCACTCACCCTTTTTAAATACATTTACAGAGGCCACAAGCGAAAGCTGAATGAGGACGATGCTGCCAGTGAATCTAGTAAAGAGTCCAGTAATGAAGATGAGGAAGGAAGCAGCTCAGAGGCAGATGAAATGGCAGCTGCACTTGAAGCCGAGTTGAATGACTTCATGTGACATCTGGAAGGGAGGAGGATTTGTAATTATGTTTTATTTCTTGTAACAGATCACAGACTTCAAATGAGCCCCATATGGTAGCACTCAAGTTATTTTTTTTCTCCCTCAAAGCCAGTATGTATATTTTGTAAATCAACACCAAAAGGCAACACATTATTTTACACAATCAGAAATGGGTGTTTTTAAGGTGTTTTACTACAGTCAAAGTATACTTTTTTAAATAGCAAAAGTGTTAAAAGGGGAAAAGGGGAATTAGTGTGCAATGCCAAAGAAGTGTTGAATTTTACAGAATATATAGTAGTAGGAGGGTTTGTGATTTATTGACACATTACAGGGTTTTTTGGTTTGTTTCTTTTTAATACCACAGCACGTGATTTGGAGTAAAAGATTTCAGGGGAACAGGCAAGATAAGAGGAATGATGTAGCAAGAATCTGATGATTCTAGTCATGCTTTTTCACAGCTAAAGCTATCAAAAATATAAAAAGGATTTTAAAACGCAAAACAATTTATATTTGTATAGAAACTGAAAATGTGATATTCAGGCTTCATGAACTCTGCACTTGACATCCACATCACTTGCTTCTGAAAGAATACATAATGATCAAATTTCCTATTTTTAAGTTACTTTCTGAAATAGTTGGGCTCTTTAGAAGACTATTGTTTAGATTTTAAACTTTGCTTCTGTGTAACCTGGAATTTTAGCACAGTATATGTGCTCTGCCATACTGTACTGCCATAAGGAACTTATTCATGCATTTGTTTTCTTCATAAAAGGAATGAGTGCTAGTTTATCTTAGATAGGATTTTATTTCTTTGGCTGAGAGATCTGATGTAAAGTTTTTGTATATTCTATTTCATATTTGACCCACCAAACAGATTTTTCTTTCATTTAATAAAGATCCATTTTGTAAATTCCCTTCTCTTTTGTGAATTGAAGTAAGTAGTGTGTGCATTTTATGACATTCCTTTGATTAGATGCAATTCATCTGAAGTTTTACTTCAGAACTAACTTTATTAAGAATGATCTGCCGTTCTGCAGAGTAGCAAATCTTTCTTGCTAAAGCCTTGTCTTATTCTATGAAGATGTCATTTTATTTTATTTTGTTTTATTTTGGTCACAAAGCTAATACAGATAATTAAACAATACTTCACTGAAAAAGTTTTTAAGTTATCAAAAATTGTTTTCTTAAAAAATTTTACAGTCTTTCCACTTGTTTTTCAATGGGGAGCTTACTACAAGATATCAAAAAATTTTCAGAGGATGACTTATAATTGGATTTCTGAAAGAACCTAAGGATGCCAGAAGTAGAATAAAATTGAGCAACTTTAAGGAGTTTAATAGGCTTCTGAACGTTAGAGAGAAGAGTAAGAAGCTACAAGTGTTGCCTGATAATCACAAGACACTATTTTTTTTCAAAATCTAGAAAAATGTCTTCCACATATTATACTTCTGTTACTAGTTTTAGCAAACAAAACTTCAAATTTGTTTGTTGTTTGTTCCATGTGGTTTTCTGGGTCAACTTTATTCTTAGCTAGCGTGAGACAAAATTGGCTAATAGGTGTTCCAACTGAGACTGAAAAATCCTACTACAAGGCTTCTCACCCTTGTCACACATTTCTTAACTTCTTGAGTGACCCTGAGTTGGTAAGGCAGTCTTGGCTTATTGATTCCTTTGAATATCCCTTTCCATTTTTTAGATCCACTAAAAAATTTCAAAGTGTTGAATTACTCACTAGGAGGCATTTTTGAGTAGTACTTGCCCGGAAACTGAAAATAGTGTTATACTTTGTATTTACTCAAAAATGTATGAGAGTACTTCACCTGTTGTCTTCAGTCTAAATTGTGGATAAGCTTGAATGGAAGGATTAGAGGGGGCTGGTAAGGGGATGAAGAGGCAGGGCCAGGGTTTGAACCCAGGTCCTTTGACTCCAAATCCAGAGCTAGACTTCCTCATTAATCCATCTGCATGAATGAGGTCAAAGACTCACTGAAGTTCTAAGTGAGTTTTTTGTTTCAATTTATTTGATAGAATGGCTTGTTTTTAGAGTCTAGAACCAGATGTTTATACACCTTGGCCCAGTGGAGGTAATTTTGAATGATGATCAGCTCTGGTATTTGTTGCATTTATTTGCCTAAGGTCATCAATGTTATTGTCTCTCTTCCAACTGTATTTGAAACATAGAGGGCCAAGTAGCCTTGGCCTTGAAGTAGTCTTTGAAATAGGGGAGATTAGAGTTTGAAAAACGTATTGGAAATATAATAGTTCAGTTTCTTAGAGACTTCTCTATTACTCTTCTGCCCACCACTTCACAGAAAGCATTGACTTGGCATCAGTTGCAGAGCAGATTTCCATTCTCCCTGTTTTCCCGGGTAACTGGCTTCAGGATAGGAGAGCTACGTGGAAATAAAATGAAAGGCTACTTTAAAACAACTTTTTAAAAAACTAAGACAATCAGAAGACAGCCTCAGATAGACCTTCATACTCTTCATGAAACACTGATTCAAAATCTGTAGACTGTACCAAAAACATTAATAGTGAAAGTCTTAATCTCACTAAATGCATCATTGCTATTTCTTTGTTGTATGTACTTTTACCATAGCAGCGATGGAATCTACATCTGGTTTTCAAAACACATTAAAGATTTTCCATTCAAATAAGTAGGAACAAAAGAAAATCCACCTTAAATTGATTAAGTTGTCTTAAATTAAGACAAATACTCCCTCCTTAGTGGGGAAATAGCCAAGTCTGAATTTGGAGTCAGAAGACTAGGGTTCAAATGCTGTACTTGCAGCCTAATCCGTTTGTGATCTCAGCCAAGTCACTTATTTTTGGGCCAAATTTCTTCACCTGTAAAATGAGATTGGGCCTCCAAAAAAAGAAAATGTTACAGTGGAAAATGTTACTTCCTGACTGAGAGGTGATTTGCTTAGGGTGCTGAGGGGGAAGGATTTTGATTAAGTTGGGCCCCGGGGGGGTGGAATTAGGTTAAGAAAAAAAGATGCTGGGAGTCACAGAACCTGAGGTCAAGTTCCAGCTCTGCTATTCTGCTACCTGTATTACCTTGGTTAAGTCCCCTAACATCTCCAAGCTTCAGTTTTCTTATTTGCAAAATAAGAAGCTAGGACTAGCTCTAAATCTATGATTCCATGACAAATCCCTTTCTGCTCTAACTGTGATCCCTCTACTATTATAGATTATGACCTATCCATGTACTCTCATCCTGAACAATTCTTGTCCATGCTTTTCTATAAGTCCTCACAAAATCTATGTTGTGTACTAGAGGTAGTCTGTTATTTTTTAAGCATTTTATGGGTGCCATTGCAGCACAACCTATCCTTCTCTATCACATTGTATAATACACTCATCTTCTTTTCCAGTCATACATGTTTTAAGGATGTCATGGTAATTTTCAACCACGAATCATTGTTTGTAATATGTCACAGTCTACTTCTGCCCTCCTTGTGACTTTCCATTGCACTTTGAATAGTCATCCACAATTGTGATTCTACTGAGATTGTGATATTCCATGATTTGCAGACACATAGCAGCAGTCTTGAAAAGGTGGTCTTTTGCAACAAGGAGAACTGAAGATCATCTGACAATGCAATACTGTCGGATTGTCACCTCCTATTCAACTTTGGGTTCAGCCTCTCCATCTATATAGCACCTGTCTAAGACAGAGAGTCTGTTGAGTTAGAATACCAGTAAGTAAGCTGGGGCAATATGCATTCTTAATCTATTTTGTTATTTGGATATGAATAGTTAGGTCATTCTCTTGAATGATTGCATCTCAATGAGAAATCTCTGTAGTATTTCAGAGTTTGATGCAGTCAGGATGGTGGTATTGACAAGGCAATCCCAAATAAGAAGAAAAAGCCAAGGCAGAAATAGAATTGTGAACATGAGACCACTTTTGTAGAACAGGGATTCTTAACCTGGGGTCTGTGGATAGATTTCAGAAAGTCTGTGAACTTAGGAAAAAAGACATCTTTATTTTCAATAACTTCTAAGTGAAATTTTAGCATTTTTTTCACTTGTTATAGGCAGCAAACATTCTAAGAAGGGCTCCATTGGCATCTCCATATTGCCAACCAGGTCTGTGACACACACACACACACACACACACACACACACACCCTTTTGCCGTAAGTATTCCTAAACAAGCAAAATGGGCTGTTAACCCTGACTTTGGTTGACAATTCATTCATGAAAGTTGATTGCTTTTTTTCAAGAATAAAAATGCAAATGCAAAAATTAAAAATGCAAAAAATTTACTTGTCATACAGTATTATTATATATTAAACAATTTCAAGATGCTGCAATAAGAAATCACTGATCATTTACATCTTGAGCTGTAGGTTACTGTCATTAAGAATATTGAAGACATTTAGCCTTGGGGCAAGAAAACATTTAGTTAAATTTTAAATTGGCATTCTGAATTTAACTTGAACACAAACAACTTCAACTTTTTACTACAAATCATCTTCATAAATTTGTTTTATATTTGTGAACAATGCTGTTGGTCATCAATAGACTATTTTTAAGAGAAGTGAAGAGCAAAGCAGTGGCCAAAATAGATTTGAAAATGTAGGCAAAACAAAGTCTAGCAGAGTCCAAGTCTTTTTCTGAAAAGATCATTTCTAGAAGTTTTGTTCTGTTTGATTACCACCTTTAATCTGTTTTCCATGGCCTTTTTTTTTGTTTTGTTTTGTTTTGTTTTTGTTCTTGACCTTCTACACATATTCCTAAAGGGAAAAGCCTTGGAAAGGACTTTAGGCTGAAGAAATATTAATTTCTTAATATTTTCACTTTAATTAGAAAGAAGGTTTTTAATATGCTTCCATACTGCCATTCTGAAAGGTTTTTTTAATGTGCTTCCACACTGCCATTCCAAGGTAAGGTTTTTTCTATCAAGCTACTCATTTATTAAAATAAAATTTAAAAGGTAACTATTTGGGAAGGATTAGCAACTAAACAAGAAATATCAAGGATGTGGGTGAGTTTAAAAAATATATTTCCCAGGCTAATTTTAGTGTTGATGTATGTAAAGGCAAGGAGTGGATACATGAATAAGGTCTTCTCAAAGACTCATTGCTCCTTCATATGATGATCTGAGGTTGTTTCCTAATGTAAAACTAAAGGGATTTTTTTCTCCCACTAGAGGGCATTATTTAATGTCTACTGGTCTAAGGAATTTGACAAAATACATTTTCAAAGATTTAATATCTCTTTTTAAAAATCTATTTATTTTTAGCAGTCTTTTTAACTTTGGAGGTCCAAATTCTTTCCCTCTCTCCCACTCCCTTCTTCACCTGAGAAGCCAAGCAATATGATATCAATTATACATGTGAAATTATGCAACACACATTCCCATACTAGCCATATTGTAAAAAATAAATATAGTGAGAAAATATGTCAATTTGTACTCAGTTCATCAGGTCTCTCTTTGGAGGTGGATAGTATTTTGATTATGAGTCCTTTGGAATTGTCTTGGATCAGAGTAGCCAAGTCTTTCACAGTTGATCATCGTTACAGCATTGCTGTTTCTGTGTGTAATGATCTCCTGGTTCTTCTCACTTCAATTCACTTCACATCAGTCTTGCCATGTTTTTCTGAAACACCCCCTTCATCATTTCTTGCAGCACAGTAGTACTTCATCACAATTGTATGCCACAACTTTTTCAGCCATTCCCCAATTGATGAGCATCCCCTTGATTACCAATTCTTTGGTACCACAGAAAGAGGTGCTATAAATATGTTTGCACATATAAGTCCTTTTCTTTTTTCTTTGATCAAGGATTCAATTACCTCAAAGAAAATGGAAGAATTTTTTTTTAATACTTCCGGAGGTTGAAAGTTGAGTGATGCTCCATGTTTTAACTTACCTAGAATATATTGAAGTCTGGAAAGTGGGACTTTAATTTTTTTTTAATTCTCAAAAAGAACTGGTAAGGTACACTTTAGTTTTTTTAATTTATTCAGTTTTCCAATTAATATTAAGATTATCCTTTAAGAAGAATTTGCCCTTGTTCTCCCTACCAAATTTCTCTGAATACCATAGGAATACATACCCTGGGAACATTAGCTGCTAATAGGTCAGCTAGACCCTTTCTGTCTGTTATAGACATCATTGCCAATTTGTTTCTCAGTGAAAAGAGAAATCTGAGTTTACCTTAGAAAGTTTGATGTGGTTACTAACCCAGAATTCCCCTCTCACTTTGTGGAGAGGTTAAATTATACTCCCATACCTCTACCTAAAATAGAGTTTAAATACAGGTGTGGGAGGGCTTCTTTAATAGGGCAGGAAAAAGCAAGGAGTCTGGCCTCTTGTGTTACCTTGCCATCTCCGCCACGTGACAAAGGTCTCTGTTTATCAGCTCTGTTTCCTGCTTAGAGAAATAAAATGACCAAGTCATCAGGTGAAATGGCAGACCATGAAAGAGAGTAATAAATTGCTTTGGTGAGTAGCCAAAAACAAAATTTTTGTAAAGTTAAATAAGAAGCATAGCCTTAAAAAGAAGGAAACTTTTTAAAAATTACTTGGACAGTGACTATGACAGCCTGGTTCAATTTATCAGCACTTAGCACTATTGGAAAAAATGTGACTGATCTGGTCTAGTTTTTGGTTTGTTTGTTTTTTGTCTGAAGTTATACAATGTTGTAATGGCACAGATAACTTGGAATGCCATGTTTCATTCTTTGTTATACTAATTCACCTTGAATACAATTACAAAAGCATGTTTGTCTATTCTCAGTTATTTGTGGTGGAATGTGTATATCATCATCATCGTCATACTTTCAACCTAGTTTTGACAACATCCATTTACTTAGGTACTTTGTTGATGCCATTTTATTTACCCTTGAAATTATATACAGACCACAGTACAGAAAAAAGCTAGTAGAGAAGTCTTTTTAAACCAAGATTCTTATCCTTTTTATGTGTCGTGGACCCTACTAACAAACTGGTGAGGCCTGTGAACTCCTCTGACCAATATTTTTAAATGAATAAAATATATAGGTTAAAGAGGAAACCAATTATATTGAAATCCAATTGTCCAAAAATTCACAGATCCCAGCTTAGGGAAATCTGTTTTAAATCAAACTAACCACTGAGGAAAGATATGAACCAGAAAGATAACTTTAGGAAAGAATAGCTCTGCCTAACACAATTCACATTATGGTGTTCCATTTGAAAGAGCTGCAAATTTGTTGATGATAAGATTATTGATTTAGAGCTGAAGGGGACATGAGAGGTCATCTTGTCCAATATCCTTATTTTACAGGGAAGGAAACTGAGGCCCAGAGAGTTTGTGACTCGCCTAAGGTCTCAGGTAGTAAGATTCCAGAGCTGGGATGGGAATCTGCTTCCTCCAATTCCAAATCCAGTGTTATTTCTACTGTACTATTCTGTATCTGTACATCATTCCCTTCCTACAAGAAGATAACAGGTATATACAAGGTTTTTTTTTTTCCTTGTAGATGGAATGGGAGGTATACCATACATATGCCTATCCCTTTCAATTTCCAATATTTTTAAGTCAAGATTAAGAGTTCTGCTGTTAAGTCTTGTTTTGTTTTTTTCCCCTTATCAAATTAAAGGGTTGTACTAAAGCAGAAATTCTTAACATTTTTAGTATTTACTTCCCCTTTGGCAATCTGGTGAAACCCGTGGATCCCTTCTCAGAATAAAATTTTAAGTGCATGAAACAAAACATGTAGAATTACAAAGAAAAGCAATTATGTTAAAATATAGTTATTTGGAGTTTAAAACTAGTTCACCAATCCCAAGTTAAGAACCGCTGAACTCGATGGTCTGAGAGCCATTCCAGCACATTCTCTGTGATTCTCTTTGTTCTGATTAATGCTCATTGGCCTCAGAAAGGAATGAACTCACACTTGTGGTCTGCTAACGTCTATGCTCTGAATATACTAACTGTCCCCACTTTTTTCATATTCTAATATGGCTCCAGCTGAATTTAAATGATGCTCCAGCTCAAAGGAGCATCTCATTGATCTGGAAGCTGCCTGCCCCGATGGAAGTTGCAACCCATCCATGCCTGCCCATCCTGTGAAAGCTTTGTCTGTCCTCACATGAGTTCTCTACAAGGGATCCATCAATGTGCTGGAGGCCTTCTTTGCTTTCTCCTGACATTTCAAGGGCATCAATGGAACACTCTCACTGCCTACCTATCATCTTTCACCCTTGTCACATGACCAGTCTAGCTTCCTATCATACATTTACTTTGTTACATCTTTTACTCCTGTTTTTTGAAGTCTTTTTTTAAAATTATATATTGTAAACCACTAATAAGAAATTCCAGAATGTTTCTATAGATAATTAAAGCATATAAAAGAAGATAATTACAAATGAAATTAGGTCAGAAATCACAGCTCTTAATTCAGAGTCTAAAACACAATAGCAGAGTTCAGAACTTAGAAGACACAATAGATAATCCCTTTAAAGAAGTAAAGGTTTGAAACACAATGATGGAAATTCCATCATTTCACTCTTGAAATAGAAGAAATTTTGTTCAAAGAAACAAAAGTCAATTTAAAAATATATATATGAATTTTAGACAAATCCAACCAACTAACTTAAGGAGCAGGTGCACAGAGATAACATGAGGATTATAGGTCTCACAGAAGGACATGACAAATTGAAGAAGGAAAAAATAACCCTGAACATCATGCTGCAGGAAAAATACAAGAAAATTGCACAAAAATTTTCAATACAGACAACAGATCTGTAATTCACCAGAGAATAACCCCATCCTTGAAACTCCAAGGGCCCATAGTAATCATTTCACAATTTCAACAACAGCAACTTTATAACCAGCAAAGAGGAAAGCTTTCAAATATGAAGGATCACTGATTCAGATAACTCAGGATTATTTCATAGTCATAAGACTAGAATTGTACCCTTTCCAAAAAGCAAAGAAGCTCAAGTTGCAACCAAAAATAATGTTGGCACCTAGATTGAGTCTAATCATGAAAGATAAAAGGATTGACTTAAAACAAGAGAGGCACTCCTACCGAAAAACAGAGGTGAGCAAAATACTCAACTTGGAAGTATCACAAATAGAAACAGAATGAAGGTGAATAAATACAATTATCAAGAAAAAATTAAGGAACAAAACAAATTCTTTCATGTATATAGGCTATTGTTAAAAAAAGAAAGAAACAGGGCATCTAGGTGGTGCAGTGGATAGAGCACTGGTCCTGGAGTCAGGAGGACCTGAGTTCAAATCTGGCCCCAGGCACTTAACACTTACTAGCTGTGTGACCCTAGGCAAGTCACTTAACCCCAATTGCCTTGCCAAAAAAATAAATAATTAAAAAAGAAAGGAAGAAATTTAATTGGGGGTAAAAGAACAAAGAGGAACCATCAAGGAAAATTAAGGACCATGGGAGGGCTAAAAATTTAAGCAGAACTTGAAGAATCAGGAGAATAGAAGAACTGAACTAATACATTCCGTGGATTAAGTTCCATGACCCCCTGCAAGTGAATCAGTACAGTTTAATAGGAGGATAACACAGTGGGAAGATGTGCAAATAGGAGAAGGAAGATGAAACAGAATGGAGCTAGAAACACACCCCTACTCGGTAGGGGATCAGAATATCCCTTCCACATTGCAACCTTCCCCATCATGGTTTCAATATATTGCAGCTTGACATAAGAAATGGGAATTTTTTGGAGTTTTGTGGAAGCTACAGACAATACGCAAAAGCCAGCAGATGACACAGAAAAAGTTTAAAAACAAATACATAAAATTTATTATATAATAGCAACCCGAAATTTACAATAAGGCACTGTAAACATCCCATAAAAGAAAAAGAAAACATTCAGACTTCTCTGGTACAATGGAAGGGTCAAAAAACTTTATACAGATTTTCCAGATTATGGGGGCATGTACCCCTAATCCCTGCGATGTGAAAAGGATAACTGTAGTTGATTTATGTAATTTCATAATTAGAATTGAGGCTGTGAGGAAAAAAGGATAAAAGTAAATGTATAAGGGAAGGGGGTAGAGAGGATTTTGGGAAGATGGCAGAGTAGGTCAGAAAATTCCAAGCTCTCCAGATTTCCCGCATAAAGAAGATAAAATAGCACCTCAGGGTGAACATAGAGCAGTTAAAAATAAAGAGTTGGGACAGAACAGTGGTCCTCCTGGGAAAATTGGAGAAGATCTAAAGAAAAATCCCAGGATGAGGTTTGGTCCCTGTGAAGAATAAACAGCTCCAGGCTAGTTCTGCTTAATGGGGTTAGCTGGGTTAGGAGGCTGCCTCAGCCCCAGCCACAAGAACTTTTACTCCCAGAACAGTGAAGGGAGTTGAGCATCTGAGCTGGGAAAGATTGAGGGAACCTCTGTCGACAAGCAATGCCAGCTCCAGCTGTGCTGTGGAGACTTGGTCCTAGGAGAGAAGGAACTAGTACACACACCCAGTGAATGCAGAAGCAGAGGGGCTGGACGCCACTGGCTATAAGCACTGACAGGAGGCTTGGTTTCAGTTCCAGGCCAGAGAGTAAGACTGAAAGAGGACCTGAGGCCAGATGCACCTTCCCCCATACCCGAGGACTAGAGGTGATTACAAAAAGTAAGCTCCTACAAAAAATAAATAAATAAAAATAGAAGGCAATGGAGAAAGAATTCAAGCATGGAGAGTTACTATGGGAATAGAGAAGACTGGAGTTCATCTTTAGAGGAGGATACTGAAGTGAAGAAATCTTCTTTAGGAAACAAATAGAAACCCCAAAGAGTAATGTCAAATGGTCACCTGCTGAAAAAGAAGAACTTCAAAAAGACTTTAAAAATCAAGTGAGAGAGATTGAGGAAAAATTAAAACAAAACAAAACAAAAAAGATTATGAAAAGAAAGTCAACCAATTAGAAAAGGAGATCCAAATCTTAAGGAAGAAAATGACTCCTTGAAAATCAGAATAGGGCAAGGGGAAGCCTGCAAAGTTATAAGAGACCAAGAAATAATAAAACAAAATATAAAGAATGGAAAACATCTCATAAGAAAAACAATTAATCTGGAGAGCAGATCAAGAAAAGAAAACATAAGAATAACTGGACTACCTAAAAGCTGTGATCAAAAAAAGAATCTTGATACAATAATGCAAGAAATAATTAAAGAGAATTGTCCTGAAGCATTAGAATAAGAGGGGAAAGTAGAAATAGAAAAAAAAAATCCACCAATCACCACCTGAAAGAGATCCTATGAGGAAAACCCACAGGAATATATCATAGTCAAACCCTCAAATCCCCAGCTCAAGGATAAAATATTATGAGCAATGAGGAAAAAAAACAATTTAAATATAACAATGCCACAATTAGAATCACACAAGACCTAGTAGTGGTGACACTAAAAGATCACAGGTCTTGGAACACTACATATTGAAGAGCAAAAGAACTAGGGTTCCTGCCAAAAATATCATACCCAACAAAGCAAAGCATAATCCTGAATGAAAAAAAAATAGACATTTAATGAATTGTCACACTTTCAGGATTTTGTTTAAAAAAAAAAAAACCTGAACTTAATAAGATTTGACAAACAAGAGAAGAACCAACACAGAGGAATTAGATGGGGGAGGAAGGCTGGTAGTTCTGGAAACTTACTTTCATCAGGAATGGGTTCAAAAGGGAACAATATCTACAAGAGCATAGAAGTCTTCTAAATTCAGAAAGAAAGAAAATGCTAAGGGGATAGGGAGGATCTTTAGAGGGGAAGGTGAGGGAATAGGTTAAAGGGGGTACAGAAGAGTATTTAAATTAATGGAAATGGGAAGATAAGGGAGAGCTTGGAGGGAGGGTAGGTTAAGTAATAGAAGAGCAAGGTAGCAGGTAGAAGTAAAGTAGAGAAGTTAGGAGAGATAGGAAGTAAGAGATGCACAAACATAAAGACCAGGAGCAGAATTTGTTAAGGAAAAAGGAGGCAGGGGTAGTAATCATGATTTTGTTTTTGTTTTTTTGTTTTGTTTTTTTTTGGTAAGGCAATTGGGGTTAAGTGACTTGCCCAAGGTCACATAGCTGGTACGTGTCAAGTGTTTGGTCCAAGGCTGGATTTGAACTCAGGTCCTCCTGACTTCAGGGCCAGTGCTCTATCCACTGCACCACCTAGCTGCCCTAGCTGATTTTGGACAAAGTTAAAGCTAAAATAGATTTAATCAAAAGAGAAAAATAGGGAAACTACACTGTGTGTCAGCCATATCCCTCAACATTGTTTTGAACTATTTAAAATAACTAGACAGTATAAGGTTGGAATATTGCTGTGGTGTAGGAAATGATGAGTTGGTGGACTTAGAAAAATATGGAAAGACTTGAACTTATGAAGGAAGAGGTTATCCCCTCTCAGAGAAACAGAGGACCAATAAGTATAGTATGGTCTTACATAGATGCATATGAATCTATATGTCTATATATGAGTATTATTATAGATATCTATGTATATGTAAGTAAGTGTATATATGTAAGGGTATTTGTATGTATATATATTTTGTGTCTGTATATTTATATATATATGTGTATGTGTGTGTATGTGTGTGTATGTATCCAACTTAATTGTAGAAGGGGGACAGGGAGGAAGGAGGAAAAAAGAACAAATTAAAAAGTGCACAGCAGAGAACAAAAGAAAACTTACAAGGAAGGAAAGAAAAGATGGACAACTCTCAACACAACACATAGTATTTATTATATAGGCTTTCTTGAAATGGAAGTTTATTGCTGTATATTTTAAATCCTGTCTTACATTCCACAAACACACATGACAGTGCTTTTTTTTCTTTTCTTATCTTGTATTTAGTTCAATATTTAAGTTTATGATATGTTTCTTTTTCTTTTCTTATTGTGTATTTAAGTTTTAGTTTGAATTTTTTTTAATTAGGATTAAAAAAAAGAAATAGGGACCCAATTTATAATGGGTTTTGTTGGGAGAGTGGAATTTGTACGTTTGTGTATCAAATTCTCACTCAATTCATATTTACCAGTTAATAAAGATTCTAGTAGCTATTATGTATAGACTTCTAGGACACTCTATTTTGGGAAATTAAGTTCAGCACCTGGCTCAATCTTACATTCCTTCCCAACTCCTCCTGCCTAACATTAGGGGACTTCAACATACATATTGATACTCAAACACCCTAAACTCCCAGTTTCTCAACTTACTCATTTCCCATGTCCTAGTAGGTACTTAATAAATGTTTGTTGTCTGACTGAACCTCCTATGATCTCATCCTAGGTGAGGGAGCATATGAGTGCATAAAGCAGATGGAACTCAGAATTCTGAGGGGAAGGAGCAACAGAACCAGATATAGGATGATGATCTGGTAAGGGCAGAGGTAGGAATGGGCTTCATGCATCAGGAGAGAGTGATGGTCATCATATTACACTACTGTTCAACATGGTTTCCTTTATAAATTATTGTTTCTAAGAGTGAAGCACAGCAGAAAAAATGGGGAAAGATACAAATTCAATAGAATAGAAATGGGATAGAAAAAGGAATTCGTGGCATTCTAGAAACTACATGAGGAATTCTAGAGAGAACAAGCAAGTAGGATATATGGGTAGTATGGATTATTCACCTATGAGCTTAGAAGTAAAATTCATAACAGTGGAAGAGAAGAGAAATAAGAACAAAATTAATTTGGTGGGATTGGGAGAAAGGTGGATATTAAAATACATACTTAACTGGGTGGGGAAAAACAAGGATCAAAAGAGAGAAATATATCTTTTTCATTTCATTTATCAATTTAAATAAAGTCAAGGAACTTGAGATAGGGTAGACAAATAGGGGAAGAGGGAAAGCCTGTGGAAATAGGCTAATTATTAAAGGATAGTGTAAGAAGACAATCACAAAGTACTGATTTTAAAAAGGAGGGGAGCAAAAAAATCAATAGAAATGAAATATATAGAGAAAAGCAAACTTAATCATAATCTTATAATCTTAAGTATGAATTAAACAATATGGAAGTGGCAGAATGGATAAGAAAATGCAGCAATTTGCTACATACAAGAACTATTTAGATATTTATACCCAAGATATAAAAAGAATTGATATCTATCTGTGACACATACGTGTATGTGATATATCATATATATGATACATGTTCACACTTATAGCTTAAATGTAAGATCATTAGAAAAATATACTACATTTTCCAGTTGTTTTCCTTGTAATTCTAACTGCATTGATTTTGCTTGTGCAAAAGCTTTTCAACTTTATATACTAGAAATTGTCAACTTTATCTTCTACAACCACTTCTATCCCATGTTAAGAACCATTTTTCCTGGTGAAGCCAACATGGCAGAGTGATAAGGTGTAGTACAGCCAATCTCTGGTCCACAAACTCCTCCAAATGAATCTAGAAAGTGCGCCAGACTAAATCTTGTTGGAGTAATCCAGAAAAAGAAACACAAGGAGTAATTTGTGCATTCCAACTCAGGATAGGGAGATAAAGAGATCTGTAGACACTGTGGGTGGGGTTGAGCCAGGAAAACATGTATAAGCACTCCTGAGTGTAGGGAGAGACCATACAGGGCAAGAGGAGGTTTCTAGACCCATACTAGGGCATTCTGGATCACTGTGATGGGGACAGATGTGAGGTGGCAGCTTTATTTCCTATTATCCCAAACTATCTAGTTCTGAGTCACAGATCTATGGCAGACCAACAAGGAGACCTACACAGGGGCAAGTTATACCCTGGGCAGTGAGTGTATAGAGAAAGGAGAAAGCCAAAAGTAGTAGTGAAAGCTTGCAGGTCCCCAGCCTGTCACAGAGGTCTTGGAATAACAATACTCAATAACCCCAATATAATAACAACATGACCAGCCCAGACCTTCCCTCCAGAAGTGTGGCAGAGCCCAGCCCTAACATGAAGTCCGAAGTCCAAAGTGGACTAGAAGAATGGGCAAACAAAGAAAGAACCCCACATAATGAGCCATTATGGTGGCAGAGAAGCTCAAGACATAAACTCAGATGAAGGGAATGGCTCCAAAACATCTACAAACAAAGCCACAGAGAAAAACATAGCTTGGGCAAAAATTCAACTAGAATTCCTGTAAAAGATGAAATAAACATTTAAAAATGCTTTTATAAACAAAAGTACTTAAGGGGAAAAGTGAAAAAGAAATGAGAGCTATAGAAGAAAGAATTAGGAAATTAACATTTTGGGACAAGAGTTACAAAATCCCTGAGAATTAGAATGGACCAAATAGAAGCCAATGACTCTGTAAGGTAATAAGAAATATTAAAACAAAGTCAAAAGACTGAAAATAAGGAAGAAAGTATAAGGTATCTCATAGCAAAAAAAAAAAAAAAAAAAACAATTGCCCTAGAAAACAACGAGAAGAAATCTAGGAATCACTGGATTATTGGAATGCCATGACCAAAAACAAAAAAAAATACAAACAAAAAACTTAGACACTCTATTTCAAGACATGTTAGAAGAAAACTACCCAGATTTCTTCGAATCAGAGGGCAAAATGGAAATAGAATTTACTGTTCACCCCTGAAAAAAAAAAAACACTAAAATGAAAACTCCCCGGAACATCGCCAAAATTCGGAGTTTCCAGGTCAAAGAAAAAATACTCTGTGCAGCCAGAAAGAATTCAAATACTGAGAAGCACAGTCGTCATCACACATAATTTAATAGCCAGCACTATAAAGGAGCAGGAAATTTAAAATACAGTATTCCGAAAAGCAAAGGATATGAGCTGACATCCAAAAACAACCTACCCAACAAAAATGAGTGTAATGCTATTGGAGGAGGGAAAAAATGTATCTTTAATGAAAGAGAGCACTTTCTACCATTCCTGATGAAAAGACCAGAGCTGCAGAGAAACTCTGAAATACAAACATAGGAGTAAAGAGCAACATAAAAAGGTAAACATGAATGAAAAATGATAAAGCACTAAACAAGGATAAACTCCTTCCATTCAAATATGGGGAGATACTACATGTGCCCATTCTGAACACTATCCTTGTTAGGGGTCATAGAGGGAGTGCAATTAGACAAGGCCTAGGAGTGGTTCTATTATGTCTAGATGATCTTAGGAGGAGAATAGAAAGAGTGGGGAAAAGGAATATACTGTAGAAGAAGGGAAAGGAAAGTTAGGGAAAATTATCTCACATAATCAGGGTATCCAAGTAGGCATCTATACAAAGTAGGAGGAGAGGGTGGTGGAAAAATGCTGACACTTGAACCGTGCTCTCATCTGAACTGGTCAAAAGAAGAAAATACCCACACAGAGTTGGGTACCGAGATACATTTCACTCAACAGAGAAATGGAGATAGCAGGAAAGGGGGGAAGGGAAATTAGAGGAAAGGTAGATTAAGTGAGGAACTAGTCCTAGGTAAAACAAACTCTAAGGATGTACAAAAGTAATTATAGCTCTTTTGAGATGGCAAATAATAAGGAGTACCCATAAATTGGGGAAGGGATGAATAGATTGTGATATATAGATGTGATGGAATACTATTTTGCTGAACTCTTATTGGCATAATGATCAGCCATGATTCCAGAGGACAGAAAGGTGGGAGACTCTAAATGCAGGAATGAGACAAATTTTTTTTTTTTTTGGACATGTCCAATGTGGAAATTTGTTTTAATTGACAATACACATTTGTGGTGGGTTTTGTGTTTCTTGTGTTCTCAGTTGTAGATAAGAGTTCTGGTGGGAAAGAAAGAAGGCAAATTTTGGCTGATTAAAACAAATATAATATTTTTAATAAAAAATAAAGACTCTTTTCTCCTAACCATAGCTGTGATAGGACTCTCCTTCCTTTCTCCTTAATTTTTTAAGATGATTTGACTTTTTATATTCAGGTCATGCATTTATTTGGAGCTTATTGTGAAATATGGTATTAGATATTGGTCTAAACATTTTCTTCCAGATTTCCTTCCTATTTTATCAGAAATTTTTGTTGAATAGGGAATCTTTATCTAATAGTTGGTGTCCTTGGTTTTATCAAAAAGCATTCTACATACTACTTGCTTCTAGATCTTGAATTCTTCTGGTCTACCATTGAGTATCTCTGCAAAAAAAGAAATTAAGGCTAGTCTGCCTTATTAGTCTGATAGGACCTTTCCTTGATGAAACTATACTGACTTTGTGATTACTGCTTCCTTTTCTAGATGTTCACTAACCATATGGTTAATATTTTCTAGAATTTTCCAGGACTTACTGACTTACGTAGTTCATAGTCTCTGTTTTCTTTCTTTTTTTGAAAATTGACCTGGTGCCATTTAACTTGCTTGTCAGTGACATGGATAAAGCTATATATAGACATGATATAGCTATCATGCCTATCAAATTACACAAAACTGTAAGGGATAGCTAACAAGCCGAACATTCAAAATATGCTAACAGGCTAAAACGTCAAAACTGAGTTGAATTTGATACAATTTATTGAGTTATAAAAGACAAGGTCAAAAGTGTATGATGGGGGAGGCATAGTAAGGCAGAATTTCATCTGTAAAAGATCTGAGAATTTCAGTGGCCTTTAAGGTCAATATGAGTCAGCAGTTGACATGGCATCTTAGAAAGTGATTTTAGGTCATGTTAAGAGAAGCACAGCATCTGGGAATAATGAGGTGATATTATCACTGTTCTTTGTCCTGGCAAAGACTACATTTGGAATACTGTGCTCAGTTCTAGGTGCCAATTTTTTACTTTTTATTTGTTGTCTATTTTTTTTAATAAATGTTATTTATGCTTTTTATTTTTGCACCATAGTTATTTCTAGATGTTTCCCTGCTCCTCTTTCTTCCCCCAAATGAACTCCATGTTGTAACAAAGAAAAACAGTATGGTACTTAATATGGTACTTCATAGTCTGAGTGCCACATTTTAAGGAAGAACATTGGTGGAAAATGAAAAAAAACTAGATTTGGAGTAATAGAAACTGGGCTCAACTCCTAACTCTGCCAGATGTTCAATAGACATCTTAAGATCTGTGTGACCTTGGGCAAGTCACTTAACCTCTTCGCTCCATAGGTTATTGTCTTTAGTTTTCCTTTACAGCCTCAATTCATTTCAAGTTCTACACTGATGTGGTACCAGGCCATATGCTTTTCTTTGTCTTCCAAGCTTTCCTTGCTTCCATCTTTTATGAATGTCTTTTAAACATCTGAGTTGATTGGTTGATTTCTCAGTGAACCCAGTTAGGCCTCTTTAGACAATTTGCCTTTTCGTCCTCATATAAATTGTTTCTCTTTCTGTCTTCAGAATTTAATTTAGAGAGGGTGGGGAGCCAACGTGATGAAGTGGAATGTGAGCTGGATTTGAAGTCAGAGCACCTGGTTTCAGATTCTGGTTCGGCTACTTTGCTACCTGTGTAATCTTGGGCAAGCCACTTAAACTCATGCTGCCTCAGTTTCCTCATCTGTAAAATGTGAGGACTGGATTAAATTACCTCAAAGATCTTTTCCAACTTTTAATCTTTTTCCCTAGAGGAACTTCCTATTCATCCTTGACTTTCAGCTTCCAATCTCAGACCTCAAACTGCCTTTCAGACATCTAGAAGTCAACATGTCTAAAACCAAACTCATTACTTTTCCTCCCTTCTTCCAAATTTCCCTTTTGTTGTTGAGGACACCAGCAATCTCCAAATGGCCAAATCTCACAACCTAGTTGTCGTCCTCAACTCCTTACTATCTCTAACCCCTCTATCCCCTGCCCCAGCCCTGCATATCCAATCTATTATGAAGGCCTGTTGATCTCACCTTTGCAGCATCTCTCAAATACTCTCCCTTCTCTCCTCTTACACTCCTACCCCCTTGGTGTAGGTCCTCATCACCCCAAATCTGAACTATCACAATAGTCTGCTGATGGGTCTGCCTGGTTCAAGCCTCTCCCAGCTCCAATATCCCTCACTTTCTCCACTCCAAATTGGTGGCTTCATTCAGCCCCCAAAGTTGTTTTTCTAAAGTGCAGGTGTGATCACATTACCCTCCTACTCAGTAAATTCTAGTGGTTCCCAGTCGCCTCCAGAATCAAATATAAAATCCTCTTGTTTAGCATTCAAAGTCCTTCATAACTTAGACTCCTCCTACCTTTCCAGTCCTCTTACCTGACTCTCCTCCATTTACTCTTCAAACCAGTGACACTGGCCTCCTGGCTGTTCCATAAACAAGATACTCCTCTCTCAACTCCACGCATTTTCTCAGGCTGTTGCCCATGCCTGGAAAGCTTTCCCTCTTCATCTCTGCCTTTTATCTTCCCTGGCTTCCTCTATATCCCAACTAAAATCCCACCCTTTATGGAAAGCCTTTTGTGCCTCCCCTTAATTCCAGTGCCTTCTGTCTTTTAATTATTTCCAATTTATCCTGCATGTAGCTTGTTCTGTACCTATTTGTTTGCTTATTGTCTACCCATTAGATTAGTCATTAGCAATGTCTGCCTTTTTCCTTTTCTTTGTATCCCTAGCACTTAACAGTGCAGATGCTTAATAAATGCTTATTGACTGAATGACTTTTTAAAAAGCTTTGCTTTATCAACTTTTTTTTTTAATGTCATTGTTACTACCTCCTCCTCTGGTAACAAATAAATACAATCAAACAGAACAAATTAGCATATTGGCCATGTCTGAAAATATATGCTTTATACTCACACTTTGTTGTTCACTTTATCCTTTTTCTTTACTGACTTTCCATTTAGAATTTTAGTCAATGGAATCTTGCCTATACTTTCTGTGACCCCTCTGAAATCTGCTCTTCAAAAATCTAGATTGCACATCAAACTGTTGCTGGCTTTCCTCTGCTCCTCTATCCGAAATTCTAAAATAGAATGGTCACTTTCCTCCAAGGTTCCCATCATTTCTGCCAGTTCCTTCTTATTGGTAAAAATCAGATCCAGAATAGAATTTTCCTTTGTCAGTTCCTCCATCTTTTAAAAGATATATTTAGCTCCTTTCCCCACTCTGATATTCTGCTAATTTCATTTCTTTAATATTTTTGTTCATTTTGATTTTGCCTTGAGAGATTTCTAGTTTTATTTCATGTGCTTTTGTTGGTAGTGTTTGAGAGCTCTGAAAGATATTCAGGTCCCTGCCCTCCTAGAGCTCTCAATGGTGGGGGACAGAAGGGCTGTTTGTCCTGCACAAATAGCCAGTTCTAATGGTACTTGTTAAGGATATGAGTGCTATACAAGGAGAAGAGAGGGAAAGAAATCATTACTGGCTCAAATGTCTCCTTGTCTACAAGGATAGTAGGAGAAACTTTGTCAAATGTTTTGCTGAAGTGCAGGCATACTAATGCTTACGTAAGGCATTCCCTTTATCGGGTTACCCTTGTCAAAAAGAGAAAAGAAAGAAAGAAAGAAAGAAAGAAAGAAAGAAAGAAAGAAAGAAAGAAAGAAAGAAAGAAAGAAAGAAAGAAAGAAAGAAAGACAGACAGACAGACAGACAGAAAGAAAGAAAGAAAGAAAGAAAGAAAGAATGAAAGTAAAGTTAGTCCAGCATGAATTGTCCTTGATAACGTCATGATCTTAGTGATCTTCTCCTTCTAAATCATTGCAAACCTTTCTTTTATAAATGCATTCTAGGATTTTGCCCGAAATTGAAGTCAATTTGTAGGACTTGTAGGACTAGTTTAAAGACCTCACTCTCTTCTCTTCTTAGAAATTAAGATAGTTGCTTGTTTTCAGTCTTGTTTCATTTCTTCTATTTTTCCATTTATTTTCAAAGAGCAATGGAGTACTCTTTTTTGTCATGTGTTTTAAAAGGGTAATGACTCAGTCCTTTTAATACCCTGGAATATAGTTTGTCAAGGGGTGGTGATTTGAACTTATTAAAAGCAGACAAGTGGAAGATGACAGAATAGAGAAAGCACTCAGTCAACCTCTCCAAACAGCTTTAAAATAGCGTCTCAAATAAAATTTTGGAGTGGCAGAGCCGACAAAAGGTTTGAGTGAGACATTCCCTAGCCCAAGACAATTTAGAGGATCTAAAAGAGATCTATGACACAGGGATGGAGGCTGGCCCAGAGCCCATATGGAGGAAACACCATGGTGACAACAGAAGCAGCAGCTTCAGGAACTCTCCAGAGATGGTAAGGGGGTCTGGCAAATGGTTGGAAAGAGTTTATAGGGGAACCCTATTCTAGCACTGGATACAGTACTAGATGCTATCTGGCAAATCCATTGCCTATACCCACTTCTCTGTTCTGTGTCATAGTTCAAGGGTGGAAAGGAACATTTTTGGTAAAGATGGAGTGGGATCCCTCAGAAGGAGTATCACTTACAGTCCCAAGCAATCAGGGACTCTGAGGAGCAGTATCAATTGCAGTCTTAAGGGATCAGGAGCCCTTCCTGGGTAAGGATCAGAGTGCAGACCAGGAAACAGTAACCATACTTCTCTCCAGATCATACCACCTTGGAAGCACCAAAAACCTCCAAACCTGCAGATGTAACATCTGAGAACAGCAGTACAAAAAAGCCTGAAGCTTGAGACAGTACTCTTTCCACCTTCTGTGACAGGAATGGAGCCCAACTTTACAACATAGTTCAAAATCAAAAAATAGGATGGAAAATGAGCAAATAAAGAACATGACCATAAAAATCTACTACTATGGTGACAGGGAAGATGAAGACACAACCTCTGAAGAAGACAATGCAGTCAAAACAGCTACAAGCAAAGACTCAAAGAAAAATGTATTGAACAAAAGCCCCAAAAAGAATTTCTAGAAGAGTGAAAAAATGATTTTCAAAATCAAATATAAGTAGTAGAGGAAAAATTAGTTTAAAAATGAAAGCAAAGGAAGAAAATTATGAAAAGACAATAAACAGCTTGGTAAAAGAGACACAAAAATACTGGAAAAAAAAGATTAAAAACCAAAATTGGCTAAATGGAAAAAATACAATAATTAACTGATGAAAATAACTCCTTAATGGCAAAGATTGGACATTGAAGGGAAGCCCATCAATTGAGGAATGACTAAACAAGTTGTGGTATATGAATGTAATGGAATACTATTATGCTATAAGAAATGATGAACAGGTGGATTTCAGGGGGAAAAATTGGAAAGGCTTACATGAACTGATGCAAAGTGAAATGAGCAGAACCAGGAGAACATGTTCACAGTAACAGCAACATTGTACAATGATCAGTTATGAAAGACTTAGCTATTCCCAGCAATACAATGATCCAAGACAATTCTAAAAGACTTATGAAGAAAAATGCTATTCACATCCAGAGAAAGAACTAATGGAGTCTGAATGCAGATCAAAGCATACTATTTTCACTTTATTTTTTTCATGTTTTTTTTTTCCTTTGGTCTATTTCTTCTTTCACAACATGGCTTATGTGGAAATGTGTTTTACATGATTTCAAATATATAACCTATATCCAATTGCTTACCATCTTAGGAAGGGGAGAGGGAAGGAAGAAAGGAGGAAAAGAGGGAGAAAATTTGGAACTCAAAATTTTTCAATGAATGTTAAAATTGGTCTTTAGATGTAATTAAAAAAAACAATATAAAAAGGAGGAGTAATAACTACTTAAAAAGCAAAGTTGACCAGATGGAAAAAGAGCTTACTGGATAGCAAAATAGATTAGAAACCAGAATCCAACAATATGCTATTTATAAGAAACGTACTTGAAACAAACACACACAGAGTTAAACTAAGAGGCTGGAGCAGAATCTAATATGCTTCAGATGGTGTAAAAAAAAAAAGGCAGGGTTAGCCATCGTGAACTCAGGCAAAGCAAAAGCAAAAATAGATCTAATTAAAAGGGTTAAGCAAGGAAACTGCATCTTGCTAAAAGACACTATGGACAATGAAGTAATATCAATAGTAAACATATATGTATCAAATAGTATAGCATACAAATTCTTAAAGGAAAAGTTAAATGAATTACAGGAGTAAATAGATAGTAAAATTATATTAATGGGGAACCTGAACTTCCCCTTTCAGAGCTAAATAAATCTAACCATAAAACAAATAAGAAACAAAGTAATAGAATCTTAGAAAAGTTAGATACGATAGACCTCTAGAAAAAAAAACTGAATGGAAATCAAAAGGAATATGCTTTTTTTCTTAGCTGTATATGGCACCTTCCCAAAAATTGACCATGCATAAGGGCCATGACCAAATGCAGAAAAATTAAATGCACCCTTTTTAGACCATAATACAGTAAAAATTCCATTCAATTAAGGGCCATGGCAGCATACATTAAAAAGTAATTGGAAACTAATCAACTAGGTGGTGGTAGTGAATAGAGTGCCAGGCCTAGAGTTCAGAAGACTCATCTTCCTGAGTTCAAATCTGGCCTCAGACACTTACTAGCTGTGTAAACCTGGGCAAGTGATTTAACCCTGTTTGCCTCAGTTCCTCATTTGTAAAATGAAGGAAAGGACAAACAACTCTAGTATCTTCACCAAGAAAACCCTAAATGGGGTCACAAAAAGTAGGATACATCTGAAAAATGACTAAATAACAATGACAACACAATAATCTAATCCTAAAGAATTAGGGTCAAAGATCAAATTATAGAAACAATCAATAATTTCATTAAAGAAAATGAGAGACATTCCAAAATTTGTGGGATGCAGCCAAAGCAGTACTTAGGGGGAAATGTATATGTCTAAATGCATACATTAATAAAAGAGAGAAAGAGCAGATCAATGAATTGGGCATACAACAATAACAAAAAAAGAAAAAGAACAGATTTAAAATCATTAAACATCTCAATTAAACACCAAAGTGAAAATTCTGAAAATCAAAGGAGAGATTAATAAAAATTGAAATAATAAATTAAACTAGGAACTACTTTATAAAAACAAACAATAAACTAGAGAAACCACTGGTTAATTTGATTTAAAAAAAAAAGAAAACCAAATTACTAGTATCAAATGAAAAGGGTGAATGCACCATTAACGAAGATAAAATTAATTTTTAAGAGTTATCTTGCCCAATTATATGCCATTAAAATAATAATATAAGTGAAATGTCTGAATATTTTCAAAAATGTAAACTGCCCAGATTAACAGAAGAGGAAATAGAATACTTAAATAGTCCTGTCTTAGAAAAAGAAATTGAACAAGCCATAAATTACCTACCTAAGAAAAAGTCCCCAGAACCAGAAGGATTTACAAATAAATTCTTTTTTTATTTTGTTTTTTGGGGGGAGGCAATTGGGGTTAAGTGACTTGCCCAGGGTCACACAGCTAGTAAGTGTCAAATGTCTGAGGCTGGATTTGAACTCAGGTCTTCCTGATTCCAAGGCTGGAGTTCTATCCACTGAGCCACCCACCTGCCCTCTACAAGTAAATTCTAACAAAAGAATGATTAATCCCAAGACTATATAAACTGTTTTTAAAAAATAGGTAAAGGAATTCTACCAAATTCCTTTTATGACACAAATAAGGTTTTGATAACTAAACCAGGGAGAGCAAAAAACAGAGAAAGAAAACTATACACTGATTTCTTTAAAGAATATTGATGTAAAAATTTGCAAATAGAAATACTAGCAAGGGGACAGCTAGGTAGTGCTGTGGATAGAGCACTGGCCCTGGAGTCAGGAGGACCTGAGTTCAAATCTGGCCTCAGACATATAACACTCACTAGCTGTGTGATTCTGGGCAAGTCACTTAACCCCAATTACCTCACCCAAAAAAAAAAAATACTAGCAAGGAGATTACAGAAATACATCATGAAGATCATACATGATTACCAGGTGAGATTTATACCAGGAATGCCGGGCTGGTTCAGTATTAGGAAATAATCAGCATAAATAACTGTATCAATAATCTTATGATTATATCAATAGATGCAGAAAAAGCCTTTGACAAAAGACAACACCCATTCCTTTAAAAAAAAAAACTCGAAAACATAGGAATAAATGAAGCCTTTCTTAAAAGGAGAAATGGTATCTATCTAAAACCAAGAATAAGCCTTGTCTGTAATGGGGATAAACTTAAAGCTTTCCCAGTAAGATCAGAGGTGAAGTATGGATGTCCATTATCACTACTATTATTAAATATTGTAGTAGAAATGTTAGCTATAGCAATAATACAAGAAAAAGAAATTGAAAGAATAAAAATAGGCAACAAGGAAACAAAATTATCACTCTTTGAAAATGATATGGTGGCATACTTAGAAAACCCAAAAGAATCAACTAAAAAACTAGTTGAAACAATTAACAATTTCAGCAAAGTTGCAGAATATAAAGAATAAACCCACATAAATCATGAACATTTCTATATACTACCAACAAAACCCAGCAGGAAGAGATAGAAAGAGAACTTCCATTTTAAATAACTACAGACAATATAAAATCCTTGAGAATCTACTAGCCAAGACAAACCCAGGGATTATATGAACACAACTACAAAACACTTTTCATGTAAAAAAAGATCTAAACAATTGGAGAAAATGTTAATTGCTCATGGGTAGGCTGAACCAATATGATAAAAATAACAATTCAACCTAAGTTAATTTATTTATTTAGTGCCATACCAATCAAACTTCCAAATCATTATTTTATAGAGCTAGAAAAAATAATAACAAAATTCATCCAGAACAAAAGATCAAGAATATCTAGGGAATCCATTTTTTAAAAATGTGAAGGAAGGCAGCCTAGCAGTTCCAGATTTCAAACTATATTACAAATTGGTAATCATCAAAACAGTCTTGTTCTGGCTGAGAAATAGTGGTGGGTCAAAGTAAGATTAGGTACACAATACAAAATAGTAAATGACCATAGTAGTTTAGTATTTGACAAACCCAAAGATCAAGTTTTGGGGGTAGGAACTCACCATTTGGCAAAAATTTCTGGGAAAACTAGAAAGCAGTTTGGCAGAAGCTGGGCATAGACTAACCTCATACCATATACCAAGGTAAGATGAAAATTGATAAATGATTTAGACATAAAGGATGGTCTCATAAGCAAATTAGGGAAGCATGGAAAAAAGATTACCCATCAGATCTATGGATGAGGGAAAACTTTATGACCAGAGATTAAAAAGGATCATGGGAAGTAAAATGGATGATTTTAATTACATAAAATTAAAAAGCTTTTGCACAAACAAAACTAATATAGCCAAAATAAAAAAGAAACTGAGGGGTGGGGATGGGATTTAACACAAGTTTCTCTGATAAAGGCCTCATTTCTCAAATATATAGGGAACTGAGCCAAATTTATAAAAATAAGAGTCATTCTAATGTGGAAATATGTTTAATATGATTGTACATGTGTAGCCTATATCAGATTGTATGCCATCTTGGGGAGGAGGGAAGGGAAAGAGGGGGAGAAAAATTAAAACTCAAAATCTTATAAAAGTGAATGTTGAAAACCAAAAATAAATAAATATTTTTTTTAAAAAGAAAAACCTGGAAAGACTTGCATGAACTGATGCTGAGTGAAGTGAGCAGAACCAGGAAAACATTGTATACAGTAAAAGCAATATCATACAATGATGTACATATGAATGACTTAGCTATTCCCAGCAATATAATGATCCAAGACAATTCTAAAGGACTCATGAGGAAAAATACTATTCACTTCCAGAGAAAGGACTGTGGAGTCTGAATGCAGATTGAAGCATACTGTTTTCCCTTCTTTTTTCTTTTTCATGGTTTTTCCTTTTATTTTCTGATTCTTCTTTCACAGCATGACTAATGTAGAAATATGTTTAATATGATTGTACACTTATAGCCCATATCAGATTACCATCTTGGGGGAGGGGGAGAGTAGGGAGGAAGGTAAATTTAGAACTCAAAATCTTATAAAAGTAAATGTTAAAAACTAAAAGAAAATAAATGATTTTTAAAAAGTCATTGCCTAGTTGATAAATGGACAAAGGTTATGAACAGACAGCATTCAGAAGAAGAAACCAAAGTTATCATTAGTTACATTTTTAAAATGCTCTAAATCACTACTGATTAGAGAAATGCAAATTAAAACAACCCTGATGTACCACTTCACAACTATCAGGTTGGCTAACATGACAGAAAAGAAAAATTACAAATGCTGGAAACAATGAGGAAAAATAGATATACTGATGCACTCTTGGTGGAGTTGTGAACTGGTCCAACCATTCTGAAGAACAATTTGGAGCTACACCCAAAGTATAAAACTGTGTATACTCTTTGGTTTGGAAATACCACTACCAGGTCTATATCCCAAAGAGATCAAAGAAAAGGAAAAAGGAGATATTTGCACAAAAATATTGATAGCAGCTCTTTTTGTGGTGGCAAAGAATTGGAAATTTAGGAAATGCCCATCAGTTGGGGAATGGCTGAACATGTCATGGCATATGGTTGTGATAGAATATAATTGTATTATAAGAAATTATGAAGGAGATAGTTTCAGAAAAACCTGGGAAGACAGATGAATCAAGGCAGAGTGAGGTGAGCAAAACCAAAAGAACATTGTACACAGTAATAACAACAGTGTAAGAACAATCAGCTTTGAAAGACATAGCCAGTCTGATCAAGACTATGAGCCAAGACGATTCCAAAGGACCCATGATGAAAAATGTCATCCACCTCTAGAGGAGAGAACTGATGAACTCAGAATACAGATTGAAGCATATTTTTTAAACTTTTTCTTTTTCTTAGGTTTTTTTTTTTGGTCTGTGTTTTCTTTTGAAGCATGGCTAATATGGAAATGTCTCGTATAACTTCACATGTATAATTGACATCAAATTGCTAATCTTCTTAAGAGGGGGGTGCAGGTTTTATAGGGAGGGAGAATTTGGAACTCATATTTTTTAAGTGAACATGAAAAATTTTATGTGTAATTGGGAAATATTTAACAAAATAAAAATATAAGTGGACAGATGCTCTCCTACCACCCATCACCTCACTTAATTTTGATATTAACTTTTTTCAGTTTTCAGTACTATCCTAACTAAAGATTATTTTCTTTATTTAAGAAAACAGAAGCAAATTAAGCATTGTCTCTGGTAGTAATATTTTCCATGGCAAAGGATACATCCATTTATTATGCTGCAGTATGTGTGGGGGGCGGGGCAGGATGTCTCTTAAAGTTCTGTCATAAGCCTTCTTTTCCCTCTGATCACATCTGTTCCAGTGGGTTCAAGTGTCATCAGTAACCAGACAAATCTAAAAATCTGTGTATCTAGTTGTCCAATCTTAATTTCTCTTCTTAAATCTTTTCCTTCATTACCACCTGGCACTTGCATGTCCTGCCAGAATCTCACATTGGGCATATTTCCTTGTCTTTGTTGGGAGTGCCATCATCCTTCCAGTTCAGTCAGGCTTATGAGGTAGTATTATCCTTGACTCTTCCCTCTCCCTTACCTCCCATATTAAATCAATTACCAAGTCCTGCCAATTCTACCTCTTTATCTTTCACATCTGTTGCCTCTCTGTTATCTAGTAGTACGAGTTTTTTTTTTAAGTGAATGACAATGATTTCAAATGAACACTAATTCAAGTCTTCATCAACTTTCACCTGGATGAATGTAATGGCATCCAAATTGGTCTTCTTGCCTCCACTGTCTTCCTACTCCCACCCATCCTTCACACAAATGATTACTTTCCCCCAAAGCTAAAGGTAGAAAAACAGGGAGGTGGCTTAAGAGGAAAGGGTCTCTCTCTCAGTCTTGATTTTATTTCCTGGAAAATTAATTAAAAGTGCCCTGCCAGCAAAGAAGTTAAGGAATGACTTAAAAAATAACTACCTAAATCCAGAGTAGCTGCCATTTTTGCAATGTTTTTGGTCTCATATATCCCAGAAAGTCTACTGATTTCCTGCTGAGGCTCAGTCCATGTACTGCCAGCCACTCCCACCTCCTTCTAGTCTACACAAAATACCCTTCAAGGACTAATTTCTGTACTTTAGGAAATGGCATTTTAATTATAGTCTCTCTACAAAAGTGACCAGTGCAGTAAGAAAAATAATACATGGGCATACACACCAAATTACTGCATTGCCTAAACATGCAGTCTCCTTATGAGCCTTTGTTTTGTTTTGGTGGCTTTTAATGGGCTTGGGATATTACTGCCTGCACAGAAATCTTCTATTAATGCTATCCGGGGGTGGACCCTATGCCAGTTCTCTGAAACCCAGAACCATTAATAGTTGTAAAAGCAGGTGGGCTTTAGGAGATATTTAAAAAGTGAAGGGCTTCGAATGATTTACCAACTTGACAGGGCTTTAAGCTTCCGTCCTTTTGTGTACTTAAGGTTCCACCATTCTTGAGTGACCCATTCATCCTATATCCCAAAGATAAACCTTTTGTCACATCTATCCATATCCAATATGCTAAAGATATTCTGCATTTAGAACCTTCACACTCTTCAGATGTACTTCCCTTCTACTTTCCCCTCCCTACTCTCAAGCCAGTTAGAGGATTAAGTTAGCTTCCTGATCTGCAGCATGAATGAATCCATAAGGAACCTTAGTAAGCTGCTACCAGAAAACACATACTTTGTGTTGATGGAGCAAAGAGAGGCCTCGAGGTTTGCAGAAACTCAATTGACTACAAAGTCATGAGATTTTCCTTTTGACAAATAACTATATTTAATAACATGGCACTGAAGCCATAAATGAGAATAGAGAAAGTATTTGCTGGCAAGTTGTCACTCTGACTTAGGCAATCTCTCCCCTGCTCCCAGAGGATGGATAATTCTCCTATGGTCTGACAGTTTGCCAAGGAGAAAAAAGGGAAGGGAAGGGGGGGAAGTTAAGGGGACAAAGAGAGACTGGGGAATTGAGGAAAGAAAGAGAGGGAATGGGGGAAGGGGAGGGGAAGAGAAAAGAGTCAGCTTCTGTTTTGGAAAAAAAAATGGTTTTGCCTATTAGGTTTTCCCTGCATTTTCTTTCTTAAAACTCCTGCTTAAAAATACTTTAAAACGAGTATGTCATTTAGAGTTCCATGAAGAGGCGTCAAGCATCATAATTAAGATGCAATAGGGAAGAATTCAGGCCTTTTGCCTTTTAAATGTCACTCAAGAGTTTCAAATCTGTGTTAGAAGGCTGAGCTCTGAGTATACAAATGCTTTTACTGAAAGTTTTGGAAATAGGATTTGTGTGTTCTAGAAACAGAAATAAGCTCAGCATTTCACCAATAACTCATCTGCTGCAGATTTGTAAATCTGTGTCCTAATGGAAAAATATTACACACTCATTAAGTGAAAGTCACAGGTGAATTTTCAGAAAATTCAATACTCTTGCAAGATACCAAATAAATCCACATAAATCATCAGCAGTTCTATATACTATCAACAAAACCCAGCAGAAATAGATAGAAAAAGAAATTCCATTTAAAATACCTGCAGATAATATAAAATCCTTGGGAGTCTACCTGCCAAGACAAATTGAAGGACTATATAAACACAATGACAAAACACTTTTCACACAAAGACAAATCTAAATAACTGGAAAAATATCAATTGCTCATAGGTAGGTTGAACCAGTATAATAAAAATGACAATTCTACCTAGATTAATTTACTCATTCAGTGCCGTACCAATCAAAATAACAAAGAATCACTTTATAGAGCTAGAAAAAGATAATAACAGAATTCATTCAGAAGAACAAAAGATCAAGAATATCAAGGGAATCAATAAAAAAAAAAAACATGAAGGAAGGCAGCCAGCAGTACCAGATTTCAACCTATATTACAAAGCAGTAATCAGCAAAATAATCTGGTGCTAGATAAGAAAGAGAGTGGTGGATCAATGGAAGAGATTAGGTTTACAGAGGCAAATGACTACAGTAATCTAGTGTGATGAACCCAAACATCCAAATTTAGGGGGCAAGAACAAGGTAAGGTCAATATGAGTATGTGATTTAGATACGAAATGTGACATCATGATCAAATTAAAGGAGCATGAGAAAAAATTACCTGTTTGTGGATAGGGAAGAGTTTGTGACCAAACAAAAGCTAGAGAGGATAATGGGAAGTAACATGTATGATTTTGATTATATTAAATTAAAAAGGTTTTGAAAAAACAAGATCAATGCTGCCAAAATTAGAAGGAAAGAAGGAAACTTGGGGGTGGGAGGAATTTATAGCAAGTTTCATGTAAAGGTCTCATTTCACATATATACAAAAATAAGAACCATTGCCTAATTGATAAATGAACAAAAAATATGAAGAGGTAGTTTTCAGAAGAAGAAATCAAAGCTATTAATTGTTACATAAAAATGCTCTAAATCATTAATGATTAGAGAAATGCAAATAGAACAATTCTGATATACCACCTCATACCCATCAGATGAGTAATGTGACAGAAAAGGAAAATTACAAATGCTGGATGGGGTGTGGGAAAATAGGTACACTAATGCATTCTTGGTGAAGTTGTAAACTGATCCAACCATTCTGGAGAACAATTTGGAACTATACCCAAAGGACTATAAAACTGTATACCCTTTGACCCAGAAATACCATTACTAGGTCTGCCTCCTAAAAAGAACAAAGATAAAGGAAAAGGACCCACATACACAAAAAAAAGTATTGATCACAGCTCTTCTTGTGGTGGCAAAGAGACATTGAGGGTATGGCTATCAATTGGGGAATGGCTGAACAAGTTAAGGTATATTATTGTTATAGAATACTATTATGCTGTAAGAAAGAATGAAGGGGTTGGTTTCAGAAAAACCTGGGAAAAGTTACATGAACTGATACAAAGTGAAGTGAGCAAAATCAGGAGGACATTGTACACAGCAAAAGTAATATTATAATAATGATCAACTGTGAGGGACTGTCTGATGTTGGCAGCTACCAGGTTGGGCGCTGTGGCAAGGGTAAGGTAAGATCTGGGTATTTTGGAAGTCGAGGCAGGGGCTGTGGTAGGCAGAGTCGTGTGTACTGGGATGGGCTGGATACAGAGAAGCCCTGAGGCAGTGGGCAGTGCTATGAGATAAGCTGGGTACAAGGAAGTAGCCGGACCTTGAGCTCCTGAGGCAAGGGGCGGTGCCACGTGGGAATGGGACGGCAGAGGACTGAGTTCCCTTTGCTTAGTCCCCTCCCTATATGCAACGTCATCCCCAGACGCCTCTTGTGACCTTCCTGACTTCCTGGGTCCCTTTGTGCTGCACTGACCCTAGCCCCTCCTCCCAGTGTCTGAGTCTGACTTCCTAGGTCACGTACTCTTGTCTATGCGCCAATCCCAGATGCCTCCTCCCTGTATCTGGTCCTACCCTCCTACGTCACTCCCTCCCCCCCTTGGTGTGCTAAACTCAGACAGCCCCTTCTGGTATCTGACCCTACAATCATTGGCTAGTAAGCGGGCTGGGGAGGAGGGGCTAGGTAGGTATTTAGGAACAAGCGTGGTCAGATCACGCGCGCTCTCTCCTGGCTCCTGCCCTGTTGCTCTGGCCTTGCTGCTTGGGCTTGCTATGTTGGCTTGCTGTGATGGCCTCTGAATAAAGCTCTGGTGTTGGCACCTCCCGATGGCTCGTCTCTGTGTGGTTATCCGGCAGAGTACCGAAGACTCGAGTGTGAGTATGACTCTGGTAGCGTGCTCCTTATAGGAGGAGCGGGTACCGGCGTGCGGCCGGCAGAAGGTCGGCGTGCAGCCAGTATAATCAACCATGGAAAACTTAGCTACTCTGATCAATAAAACTATCAAGACAATTCCAGAGGACTCATGATGCAAAATGCTATCCACTAAAACTGCTGAACTCAGAGTGGAGACTGAAGCCTTTAAAAAGAAAATAAAATAAAATGCAATTCTTAAAGAAAAACAAACTCTTGTGAGATTTTAAAAATCTATTTGAGGAGAGAGGGGAGAGAGAGACAGAGACAGAGAGAGAGAGAGAGAGAGAGAGAGAGAGGAAAAAATGTCCAAAAAATAAAAATAATTGGATGTAGATGGCAACTCCTCATTAGGTAGGATTGGTCTGGATACCAATCCCTCCCTATACTTTGCCTCTCTAACCTCAGAGGTGCACGATCTCTATCTCTCTCAATGTGTATATGTAAGAAATAAAAAGGTTTTCTCCTATGAAGAGTGAGGTAAGTGATTCTTCTCTCCTTTCAGTGAAAACATTGGTCCTTTCCAAGGCAAAGGAGAAGAGATGGATGCCTATGCCAAGGTTCTTGGTCATCAAGAGAGGCAAACTAGCTTAATGGCATGGCAGGGAGGGCCAGGGAGAGAGGGAACAAGTATTTATTAGGTGCTTAATATGTGCCAGGCATGTGTGTGTGTGTGTGTGTGTGTGTGTGTGTGTTTGTGTTTATCTCATTTGTGTCATTATCTCACGGAAATGAATGGTCATTATCTGAGTCAAGCAAAGCCAGAAGTAGTGTCAGAGATTGGGTGTTCTGCCTAAGCCAAGACAAATTGAGAGCTACCAGAGACTTGGAGTGGCCAGGTGAGCTACAAATATCAGGCAATGGATAATGAATGGCATGGGTGGTTTTCAAAGCTATAAGTACTGAAGTTTCTCACCACTCTCAACTTTATTTTCACTTCAGAAGGATCCTATATAATCCACAAGTCTCCTGGAAGACTCCATTTCCCACATCTACTGGGGGCAAAGGGGAGGAGGGAGTGGAAGAACATGATACTGATGCAGGAATATACATGGATATTGTTTTAATTTCCTTATAATTTGTGTCTATACTCATTAAATGCTTTCTTGTTTCAATGTTATTTCTTGGCTTCATCTATTTTCATGATCGTAACTCATTACCTAGGCCTGATTTAACTTTAGAAGTGCTCCATTTTTTAACTGGATAGGCCAAGACTGATAAATTTTTATTAAAAGTCTCAACTCCATGATGGGAATCCAAAGCCATGAGGGTCTATGAGCAAAGTAAGTCATGGGTTAAAGAAGATTTTTGGATACAAATTGAATCCTGTTCTGTGAATATATAAGTGTATAATATAAAAAAGGCTCAATATCAGGTGCTAGGGCTATACAGAAGAAAAGAAACATGTTTTTTGTTGGGTTTTTTGGGGGAGGTTGGGGGGGTTGTTTTTTTTTTTTGTTTTGTTTTTACCTCAGGGAACTTGGAGTCTTAGGGGCAGAAGTCAAGCAAGATAGATCCACAATTAACTTTAGTACAAGGTAGGTTATAATAAGTGCATAGGAGAAGTGGAATAATGAGTACTTTAACTTGAATGAAATATAGAGTATGTGAAGAGAACTAATTAGAAATGTCTGGAAAGGTAGATGAGAGCCAGACCTTAGAGGATTTTGAATGACAGGCTAATGGATTTATATTGTATTCACTAGGCAGTGGCTTGTCACTGAAGGTATCTGACTACTGGACTAACATGAATAGATTTCTACATTAAGAAGAATACCCTGACAAGTGTGTAAAGGTGAACAGGAAACAATACATTGGTTTATTTTAATGAAAATTTTATCCATCAAGCAGTGGAAGAAACAGGAAAGGTTCAACATTAGGAAAACAATTAGCATAATTACATAAACCACAACAACATGTGATCATTTTAATAGATATAGGAAAGGCCAGAGACAAAATATCTTTCTTGAATATGTTTAAAATGAAAAAACGTTCCCAGGCCAGAAGGGGCCTGAGAGGACATCTAGTCCAATCACCTCATTTTATAGATGAGGAGACCAAGAACCCAAAAGATGAAGGATCTTGCCCAATGTTACACAGGTAAGAGCCAATTATTTTAACCATAGTCATCTGACTCTAGCACTCTTTCCACTGCACCATAATGCCTTTTTAATATGATCAAAACTAAGGTTTAGTAATGGAAAAACACCGGCATCATTCTGAGAAAGTACAGGAAAGGGTAAGGCATAAATGCCTTACATTCCATTATTATTTGATATGGTACTAGAAGGGCAACTAAAACATTAAGATAGGAGAGAAATTCAAGGTACAAGCATTGTCAATGAGAAGACAAAATAATCCCCATTCACAGATAACATGATAGCAAAGGAGAGGCAAGGTAAAGTGAGTTTACTTAGATGGCAAATGATGATTTACTTAGAAAAACCTAGATAATCATTGAAGAAACCGAATGAGATGATTAACAGTATCAACAGGGTAGCAGTATACAAAATAAATGCACAAAAATCATCAACATTTCTATGCAGCCCTAAGAAAAACCAGGAGGAGACAACGGTTATTTAAAATAACTACAACAAGCGTAAATGATCGAATTCGTTTACTAAGATACACACTGGGCTTATATAAATACCACTAAAAATACTTTATGGAAATAAAGGAAGACTTAAATATATATAAACTGATTTTATCTGGGCCACAACAGCAACAATAATACTACCTTAAATCAATTTACATATTCAGTGCTCTATTAATCCAACTACCAAGGGGTTACCTTATAGAACCAGACAATATAACAATACTTTATCTGGAAGAATGAATAAATGGCCTTGAATGAGGGGTCAGCAAACTGTAGCCAGTGGCCAAATCCAGTCAGTCACCTGCTTTTATGTGGCCGGCTAGCTAAGAAAGCTTTTTACATTTTTAAGTAAAGTGTTATTGCATTTAAAAAATATAAAAAAGTCATTCTTAGCTCATAGGCTGTCCAAAAACAGGCAGAGCTGAATTTGACCCTCAAGCTGTTTGCAGACTCCTGATCTAGAAGATCAGAGGACATAATGGCAGGAAAATAAGAATGAAGGTCTATTATTTCCTGATCTCAAACCATATTATAAAGCAATAATCATCAAAATTACTTGATTTTGCAGTAATCCAAGACAATTCCAAAGGACTCATGATGAAAAATAATATCTACCTCCAGAGAGAGAACTGATGAACTCTGAGTGCAGATTGAAGCATACTTTTTTCACTTAATTTTTCTTGCTTTTTTTTGACAACATGGCTAATATGGAAATATGTTTTACATGACTTCATATGTATAATTGATATAATATTGCTTGCCTTCTCAATGGGCTGGGGAAGGGTGAAAAGGAAAGGAGAGAATTTGGAACTAAAAATTTTTTAAAATGAATGTTAAAATTTTTTAAAATTACTTGGTATTGGTTAAAAATAGAAAAGTAGATCAGTGACACAGACCTAGTACTCAGGTTTGATAAACTCATGAACACAAACTATTGGTGAAAAGACTCCCTGTTTGACAAGGACTGACAGGAAAACAGGAAAGCAATTTGGAAGAAAATGTGTTTAAACCAGCATCTCCCCCTATATAACAAGTAAATTCAACAAACATTTATTAAGCACTTACTTAATGAATGCTTACTTACTGTGTGCTAAGCATTAGCTAAGTGATAGGGATACAAAGAAAGGCAAAAGTAGTTCCTGCCCTCAAAGAACTCTGGTTGGTATGAGATCATGAGTGAGGTTCACCTAAATGAGCATATGCTGTAGCTTCCATGTGTGTGCAGTTAGGTACTGGGAGAAGAGACTGATGTAGATGCAATGAGAACTTGTCAACCAACTTACATTTTTAAAAAACATTTGTGTGGTACCCACTCTGGGATTGTCTCTCTACCCCAAACTTGCACTCACAGTTTCAGTTCCCAGGAGGTACCACAGATTCAAGGTACTCTGTAAGTTTGTACTCCTAAAACTATAGCTTAAGAACCTGCAGAGGTGAGTTAATACTTAATAGTCAACCAGCTGCCACAATTGTGCTAATTAGCTCAAAGCAAAGGCAGGTATTGAAATCACATAAAAATATAATGGTCCTATAAGAATTGAGGCAGGTATGACAAAGGTCAAAGTGAGCTAAAGTTGACAAAGATAGGTGAGGACAGCAAAAAGAAAGTGGAGCTGTTAAAGCCATCTTGGGGAAAATGGGGAGAACAAAGGAAAAAGATGGAATTGCTGCTTATAGATAACAAAAGACTGAGAGAAACCGGCTGCTCAATTTTTATTTTGCTTTCGTTTTCACTCCTAAGAAGAATGATCTTTGGACTAGAAACCATGAAATAAAAATAGTTCAGAAGGAGTTGATGCCTAAGGTAAGTGAGAAGATAAGTAGCTAGCTTCTCTTAATGAGTTCAGATCCTCTGGACTAGTGGAACTCACAGAGAACTGAAAGAACTTGCAGATATTTTTGTTGAGCCACTGTAAACGAATGTTAAAAGACTGTGGCAAATGGGATAGGTACCACAGGATTGAAAAAAGACCAATGTTCCTTTTTTTTTTTTTTTGATAAGAGAATAGATTCTGCTAACTATAGGCCAGTGGGCTTGACTTTGAAACATGGTTGTATATTAGATCCTATGAGAATTTTCTGTGGGCTTTCATGTATTTCTTCCTCAATGTAAATTAATAATGGGATATGCCAGCCAGAAAGTAGTGATATCTTTAGCTTTATTAAAAGAGACCGGAATGAAGAAACTAAGAGTTCAATCATACTCTTCTCTAGTCACACCACACTCTAGTCACACTGAATGTAATAATATATTTGAGAGAGACCAGCTGGAGCACATCCCCAAGATAGTGGCCAGAATGGTCAGAAGATGGGAGAGGATAAGATGCAAAGATCATTTGAAAGAATTGGAGATGTTTAGCCTGGAGATTTAGTGAGCATATGACATCTGTCTTCAAGTGTTTCAAGGGCTATTGTATGGAAGACAAATTTAATTTGCTCACTTTGGTCCCAGAAAGCAGGACTAGCAGAAATGGGTGGCAGCTATAGAGAAACTTTAATGTAAAGTTCCTCTATAATGTAAAGACTTTAATGTAAAGAAAAACTTCCTAGCAGTTAGAGCTGTCCAAAATAATAAGTGTTTCTTTGCACTGGAATTCTTGATGCAAAAGACTGGGTATCTATTTCTTGAGGTTGTTGGGAATTCTTAGCAGGCAAAATGGTTGGACCATTAATGCCTCTTTGACTGAGATTTGAGTGACCTAAGTCACACACCCCAAGATAGCCCACTTTCTATTTAATTAATCAATCAGAGTTGAGTGGGCACCCTTTGGGAACACCTCCTCTTTGACAGGCATATAAACTGTGACCCCACAGCCATTAGGGGTCTTTAGTCTAAGAGAGATGACCAAATGACCATACTTTTATTAATAACCTGCTGGTCTTATTAATAAAATGATTAAATTACCCAGAAACTATGTCTCTCAGAACTTTTTAATCATCACACTAGAATAGGATAATAAAGTCTCCCCTAGCCATTCTTTCTTCTTTGGAACAATCTTCTCAAACACAGTATAGACATCCCTTCTATTTCCCAAGAGGCCTGATCTTCCACATTCAAATTTATAGTATTCATAGAGAGTAAATCTCCTAGGACATTGTCCCTAGGTCTATTCCCGTGCCCAATTCTAGCAACCAGCTCCATAATAAGATGTGTTTACAATGTGAGAAGAAAACATACGGGAGAAGAGACAGCATTCCTTTTCTCTGCAATGTTGGTATCATCTGCTTCACAAACACATCCCTTTTAGAACAATGAGGTGCACTCAAGTTTAATAATTGCATTGAGAAGTTGATATGAGCCTAAATTTTGAGAACATAAAAATAGGTTTTTAGCAGCATGTTTGACAGAGGCAAGGAGATTGTGTGGGCGTGGTGTTCCAGGCAATGAATATAGAATAATTATTAAGAGCTATACTTTTAAAATAATAGCACTGGGAGGGTTCCTTCTTGAAACATGTTAAGTAGGTTTTGGCTACTTCCTCCTTACTGAGGAGCAGAGTCATTACTGGGCTGGATTTGTTTCTAAGCATTATGCTGTAATAACTGCTAAGTAGTATGTAGCACTTGGAGAATAAGTAGAAGAATAATTTATTTTTTCCTTGATTATTATCATAATAAAATCTTCTAGTGTACTGTCATTATCAGGTAATTTGTCTGACCTTGGTGTTAACAATCACTTCCTTCTTTAAATACTTTGAGAGAGAGGTAGCTCTGCTATAATCGTGACTTGGAACTAGATAATTTCTAGTAATTTATTCCAGGAGCCATTTTGTGTTGCCAGAAAGCTGCACTCAGTCCTCAAGAGTTCAGTTGGCTTTTTATTGTGTGTACTTAGCAGCAAAGCTGGAAGACATATGCCAAGGCCCCCTTCCTAGTGGGGAAATGGCTCTCAGGGCCAGCAATTCAATTCAGTTCAACAAACTTTTTTTTTTAGAACCTAGTATGTAATAACAATAATGATGATAGTATTTTTAAGTTTTTATGAACCTCACAGAATCAAATCACAGAATTTTGGAGCTGGAAGAAATCATAGTAGTCATAGAGGCACATGGTGTAATTGAGTGTTAGAGGCCCAGAAGGCCTGGGTTTGAATTTCACCTCCAGCACTCTGTGACCCTAGGCAAGTCATTTAACTTCTATAGCCTCAATTTCCTCATCTGTAAAATGATGGAGTTGGATTTACTGACCTCTAAGATTCTCTCCCAGCTCTAAGTCTATGTTTCTATGAATATGGCAGTTATAGATATGATATGGATGGAGTTCTGGGCCTGAAGTCGGGAAGATCTGAACTCACATCCAGTCTCACACATTTACTAGCTGTGTGACCCTGGACAAGACACTTAACCACTACTTGCTTCAGTTTCCTCATCTGTAAAGTGGGGATAATGACAGCACGTAGGTTGTTATGAGAATCAGATGGAATAATATTTGTAAAGCACTTAGCCCAGTGCCTGATACATATTTGTCTGTCCAACCCATATCTGAAATATTTTTTTTAACATTACATTTGATAAGCAACCTTTTCTCGAAGACCTCAAATGAGGGGGAACCTCCTAATCCAGAAGCAGCCTATATTTATGTACTTAAAAATCCTTTTCTAGTGTTTCATTGTGGGGTGGAAGTGACTTGGAATTTGCAAAGATATGGCTATAAATCACAAGGTCACAAGCTATGACTGGTTCCACTGAGATCGGAAAGCTTGGACCTTTCAACAACTCTGATATAAGAGATATCACTATCCTCCCGTTTTACACATAAGGAAATTAAGACTCACAGTGGTTAAGTGACTTGTCCATGGTTACATAGACAATGAGTATCAAAGGTAGGACTCAGATGAAGCCTTTGGGCATCCAAGCCCATTCTATCCATGCTTCCATACTATCTCTCAGTATCTAGACTAATTGAGTGCTGCTGTTGTTGTTTGTCCTTTTTCGAAAAGGACCAATGATATCAAGGGGTGATGTCTTGACTTGTGTCTGAATTGGGTTTAAGTGAGGTAGGGTTGCATAAATTCATCAACTTCACTCTCTCTTCCAGAGTCATTGAAGTCCAGTAGAAGGACAAAAGTCAAGGCAACTGACCATGGCCCAGAATACATGGATAACCTTGGCATCTTCAATGTCTAACCAAGCTCTAAGCACTCCACAGCACCTGCTTCTGCTGCCTTCATGGCCATTGGAACAAATTGTTCTCATTCACCCATTCTGCTGGGAGAAAACCTTTACATGTTTGGGATAGACATCCCCCTAACTAGTTGAGTACTAAACCTGGAAGGGACCTTAGACACCCTCTAGATGAGAGGTTCTTGACCTTTTGTGTCATGGAGATCTTTGAGACTTTGGCAAAGTCTATGGACCCATTCTCAGAATCATATTTTTAAATGAACAAAATAAAACATAATATCACAAAGAAAACCAATTATTTTGAAATAGTTATCAATTAAAAAAAAAAAACAAGTTTACAAACCCTAGGTTAGGAACCCCTTATCTAAATGAAGTTCCTCATTTTATAAAGGCATAGAGAAGATAAGTTACTAGCCAGGGTCTCCAATTCAGTTTATGACAAAATCAAAACTAGATTCTGGGGTATTTACCGGTAATGAATTAGGATTTATGAGATCTTGGTTCTCTCGCCAGAGTTCTCTCTCATCCCTTCTTTACTATGTCTCTGACTGAGAACCTCACTTAGTTAAAAAAAAAAAATTAAAGTACAGTCCAATTGGTTCCTCTCAAATGAGGCAATGTAAAGATTCCTATAGTAATGTTTATGAAACTCTTTGTATGAGGTGCATTATAGTTATTTTAAAAGACATATTGGAGTGATATTTCCCATATTTAATTAAATGTGAATTATGTCAGTAATATAAAATGAAAGGGAAGCCTGTAGGCTAGCATTATGAGTCTATTTAATTTACAAAGTAGTACGTATTCCTTTTTTCTAGGTAATCTTTACAGCAATATTAATAGTGCCTCCCATTGGTTGATGAAGCCTAGATCATCCAGTAAGTCAATGCATAGGAAAGTTGGTATTTCTGAGACTAATACACTATTGTTTAGCTTAATGAGTCAGACTGCCTGGTACCATTATGCTCATGATCCCAGACTGAAATTGAGGGACAAAAAGAAATCTCTTAGCAGAAGTACTGTTTTAGCCTTGTTGCTTTTGCCCATGCCTTATTTATTGATTAATTTCTCTGCCTCTGTTGAACCTTCCAATCACTGCTAGAAAGAGTTAGTTAAATCCTGTCATATTAGATGCTCTTGAAGTAATAATAATAATACTAATAATTGGCAACTAAGAGTACATTCAATAAAACACTGAACCTAGAGTCAGGAAGACCTGAGTTCAAATCTAACCCCAGACACTAGCTTTGTGATGATGGGCAAGTTAATTAACATGTCCGCCTCAGTTTCCTCTTCTGTAAAATGGAGATAATAGCAGCTACCTCCTAGGGTTATCTTGAAGATCAAATGATATAATAGTCATAAGGTGCTTTGTAAACCTTAAAGCACTACATAAATGCTAGCTATTATTGGCGTTATTGTTAACAGACACATGTACTTTAAAGTTTGTAAAGCAGAGTTAGGTAGGTATTATAGGTAATCACTTCATTTTACAGATGAGATCAGTAAGGCTTAGAAAAGTTACGTAAATTGCTCATAGTCACATAGCCAGGAAGAATTGGAGGTAGTTCTTTCTAATTCTAATTCCAGTATTCTATACACTATGCCTTAATAGCATGAGTGAGATACTTTAGGCATCAACACAAAGTGGTTTCTCTTTGTAATGCATATCAGATTCCTTAATGTAAAATCAGGATCAAAAATAGTAAGATACACAACAAGATGTTGTTAATTCATTTCCTACTTGCCTGAAAGAATTCCAATATTCCATATACCTTAGTCTCTCCCTTCATTATACCTCCCTGCAACAAAGGTTCACTCATCCCTGGGGAATCTCTCAGTAAGTCTGAATGATCTCCATCAAGCAGACCTGATTTGTTTGCACAAGGTCGTACCTGAAGGCAAAGTTGACATGTATTGCTGCTTAACAACTCCTTCAAAGTACAGAAAAGACCCCAGACCGCTAGACTTATTAGTGACTACTTCCTGGAGTCACTGGGAAAATTTATCCATCCCACTCAAATAAATTATATAAACACTTCCTAACAATATTATGGACAGCTAGATGGCACAGTGGATAGAGCACTGGCCCTGGAGTCAGGAGGACCTGAGTTCAAATATTGCCTCAAACACTTACTAGTTGTGTGACCCTGAGCAAGTCACTTCACCCTGTTTGCCTCAATTTCCTCATCTGTAAAATGAGTTGAAGAAGGAAATGGAAAACCATTCCAGTATCCCTGACAAAAAAAAAAAAAGCCAAATAGGGTAGTGAAGAGTCAGACATGACTGAATAACAGCAGCAACAACAACATTATTATACAAACATGGAATGGATCAAAGCAGTGAGTTCCCCATTACTCTATGTCAATCAAGCCGGATGACCATTTCTGGCAGAAACTGTAGAGGATTCTTATTCATGTATAAGTTGGATTAGATAATGCCTGAGGTCCTCTCCAGTATATTTTTTGGTTCTGTGAGTAGGCCTTTTCTCAGCAATTACTTAAAAAAAAAAAAGACTTTTAAAAGGCATTGTGTTTGAGGAGAAGGAAGAGAACTGCTCTATGTAAATTAAAATATGAATGTTGAGCCCTGTGGATAGTTCTCAACTGGAACCTCCCAGAAAGGCTACCCCAAGTACTCCATGGTTCCACATTTGCTCAAAATAATAGCTTATGAGGCATCACTAATACTTTTCTTTCTAGTTTGCCAGAAGATACAATTAATTCAAAAGTCAAGGCATTTAATGAAATAACATAGTAAGAAAAACAGTTACAGAACATTTTACCCATAAACTGGAGGCAAAATTTCTCACAAATACACCATCACTGGGAAAAGCAGACATAAGTAGGGAGTACAAATGACACATGAAGGCAATGTGTAGCCAGGGAACACTTGGAGGGGAAACCTGTACCTCTGATGCTCCAGGGCCACTGATGTCTTCCAGTATTATCATTATGCTGCTGCTGCTGAACTACTGCTATCTAGCTGTGGCATGCAAGTGCTGCCAGTTGTGCAGGGTCCACCAGTCACCTGAGTATGGTATATAGTCTCTGACAAGCATTGGTCCCTGCTGGTTGCATGTGAATGCTGCATGATAGAGATCCACTCTTCTTATGGATTCTACTGGTCACTAAGGTATAGCACTGCTGGATATGACAATATGGAGTTCTTCTCTGCTTCTCCCTAGTGTTCTCAGATGACATGCTACTTCTTCCCCATAAGAGAAAAGTGGGCTCTGTCATCTCTTTTTATATGGAATGGCCCAAAGCTCCCAATACTTTTAAAAGGCAAGGTCCTCACATACCTGGTCATAATATTAAGGAAAAAAATTCTTCAGCTTGGATTTTTCTGCTCCCCCAAAGAAGATCTACAAGTATTCAGAACCTTGTTTGTAAATAGACATTAGTTCTCCAAATGGAGATTTATCACCCTAGGAGCCAAGCTAAACAACTAAGAAGTTTTTGCATCTTTCTACTTAATGTTTGATTACTAAGCAATATACGTGCTGAATTATTTTAGAAGCTGTCTTCCTAAGAAACTGCCCAAGAAACTCTCCTCCCCCACCCCACCAAAAAAAATCTAGATTTGGAGTTGAGTATTCTCAAATCCAAAATTATTTCTGGCTTCTTGTATAAATGAACAAGAAAGGTAAAAGCAAAGAATAGGTCAGAGTTTTCCAAAATGTGTTGTCTGCCACTCAGGGGCACAAATCAATAGCCAAAATTATTGGATTTTTCAAGTATACCTCTACTTTTTTCAGTAACAACAAGGTTTAAAGCAAAGTTAACAAATTACATGATTGATGTAGAAAACTTGATCGGGTTGACTTCTAATGCAGTGTAGCAATCATTTAATTGGGAACATGCAAATGAGGCCAACTTTTTTTTTTTTTAGGCAATTGGAGTTAAGTGACTTGTCCAGGGTCACAAAGCTAGTAAGTGTCAAGTGTTTGGTCTGAGGCTGGATTTGAACTCAGGTCCTCCTGACTTCAGGGTTGGTGCTCTATCTACTTCACCACCTAGCTGCCCCCAAATGAGGCCAGTTATGAAGAGGCTGATGGAGTAGTCCAGGGTTGAAATTTGGCATACCATACAATAAACACAATAAACATTTATTAAGTACCTATAATGTGCCAGGCACTGTGCTAATTTTTTTTTTAAAGAAAGATAGTCTCTGCTCTCAAGGAGCTGAGAATCTAATGGAGGAAGACAATGCATGAAAAAAAAAAGCTGAAAAGGTGTGTGTGTTGGGAGGGTGGGGACACCTGAAATTAATGGCAGAGTCAAAACCAAACAGAGCAGCTGGTGTCAAACAAAGAAATGACTGGGATTTTGAATCCTCTATAAAGGGAGGCATGGGAAGGAGTTTTTCCGCTCTGCCCTCCAGCCCTCCAAATAGAGGGGCAGAAGTAACTGAGGGTACTGATGAGATGTGATTACCAAAGGCAAGGAATAATTGGTGATAGAACAAAGTGGCAAGGGATTCTAGGATAGAACATAATATAGAATTGACCAATTGGTCAAAATTGGGAAGGAAGAAGAATGTAGCAAGATCAGAAATGCTGAGCTAGGACAAAACTGATGGGCAGAGGGAATAGAGGTCACAAGGAATACAAAAAACAGGGTAAGTGATCACAAGGCAAAGGAAAAAATGAATGGTAAAAGGTTATGATCAAATAAAGGAATTTCAGAGTTCATGAAAAAGAAGTAGAACACATGGGTGATCACAAGATCAAGAGTGTGACCATCTCTATGTGTAGTTGAGATGGACTGGAGGAGTAGGTCATAAGAATTAAGTGGAATGAGGAAATGGGAAGTTAAAACATTTGAGGTGACATCAATGTGCATATTGAAATCCCTAGTAAGAGGGCAAGAGATGGGGATGAGAGAAATACTATAAGCTAGGCAGTAGACTCATTGAGAAATAAAAGAGAATGTTCTGGTGGGGAGAGAGAATAGATAAATAATAGCCACCAGGACCTGGATTGGGTAATAAATTTGAATAGCATGAATCTCAAAAGAAGACAGAGAAAAAGAGAGGGAGGGAGAGAGAGAGAGATTGAAAGTGATAATGGGGAAGGAGTATTCTTACTTCTCTCTACCATGACCAGTGAGTTAGGAAGTATGAGAGAAAACATAGACTGGAAAAGATGGCAAGGGAAGTGGTATCATCAAGAGGAAGGAATTTCTCAAGAAGGCTTAGAAGTTGGATGGAGTGAGGAAGAAAGACAGTTAAGATGAAAGAAAGGAAGATTGTTAATTATGGAGCAGACATTGCAGAGGGCACAATGGAATGGGTGAACTGATTTGGAGTAAGATATTAATGTGGTAGGGTTGAGGTAGATAGGCATGAAGGAGTTTTCAGTGAGTTCAAGCAGATTATCACTGGTTGGAAGAAGGAACATTGAGGTGGGCACAAAATTAGACTTCAAGGTTCTACTTTGAAGTTCAACCTATTGGTAGGTATCCTTTGAGATCCGGGGGGCCCCAAATTGCAGAGGGCAATTGGATGTGTGGGACCCCATTTAAGAGAGGAGGGATCTTTGCTTGTCCTGTAGAAGGTCCTAGAGGGCAGGAGTTTAATAGTTCTTATCCCCAGAAGACAGCCCAATAATGGAGAAAGTCCTAGGGTGGGGTCCCACTGAAGCAGGTAGTGGAGAATAACTCCTGGATCAAGGAAGTGGAGGTAGTTCAGAAGCTGGCAGGCCACCCTAGATACCACTTGGTGGTGGAGGTGGGCTTTACAGTAGGGCCTGATGGGAAAAGTACACTTGCAGGTACATCAGATTTTGTTCCCTTGGTTTTTTGTTGTGGTGGTGGTGGTGGTGGTGGGTTTTTTTGTTTGGTTGTTTTTTTTTTGGGTTTTTTTTGCCACTAGTGCTACAACACAACCCTGTATTTCCAAAACTCATCTTAGGAAAGACCTGAGTTCAAATCCTGCTTTAGTCACTTCCTACTTGTGTGACTCTGGGAAACTCACTTAACTTCTCTCAGCCTCAGTTTTATGGTCTGTAAAGTAGGAATAATAATATCTCTTACCTTATGAGGTTTCTGTGAAGATCAAATGAGGTAACATAGTCAGGGGTGTGCTGATAAAAGTTTAACAATCAGCTCTGCAGGGGAAAAATATTCATAGACATACTTTTAAACTGCACTATTAACATTTTCTCCTTCTTGTGTAGACAATCAACAAAACACTCAATCAAACTGAGTTGTATTGTTAGCTGATTTCCAAGGTATAAATGCTCACACTGAAAACTTAATACTTGGATTTTGCCAGTTCAAGCTGGCTCCAGCACACCCCTAAGTATATGTAAGGTGCTTCGAAAAACCATCAAGAGCTACAAAAATGGGAGCTGTAATTATTTGCTTAAAGATTTCAAGTTAAGGGGGAGCTCACTACCTTTCAAGGCAGTTCGCTTTTGGACAGCTCCAATTATAACATTTTTCTTTACATCAAGCCTGAATTTACCCCCTTTGTAACTTCCCATTTCTAGTTGGGGGCAGGAATTGTATTGCTTTTTCTTTGTGTCTCCAGCTTTCAGTGCAATGCTTGGCACACTGCAAGTGTTTAACAAAGGCTTTTCTAGTCATCTATCTGACCGTTCAGGAGGCTTAGTTCCTCAAAATAGGGTTCAGTGATCAAGGAAAAGTCCGAAGTACCAATATCACCAAAAAAAAAATTTTTCGTGTGTGTGTGTGTATGTGTGTGTGTGTGTTTTACATTGATCAATCAATCTGTCAACAAGTATTTATTAAGCACATATTATATGCCAAGCACTGTGATAGGTGCTGGAGAAAGAAAAACAAAAACAAAAAATGAAACAATTCTCTCTCTCAAAGAACTTCTATTACATCAAGGGAGACAATATGCACACATATAAATACAGAATAAATACAAAGTAGACAAATACAAGGTGTTTGGGGAGGAAGAGGGCACTAGCAGTTGGGAATGTCAAGAAGGGCATCAATTAGAAGGTGGTGCCCAAGCTGCATTCTAGAGGAAGTAAGGGATTCTTCAGTATGAGGCAAAGGTGATAACAGAAAGCATTCTAGGCATGGTGGGGGGGGGGGGGGGTGGGAGGGAGGTGTTAGTGCAAAATCATGGTGAATTGACCATTAATTTATGAAATAATGAAATGAGGCGGGTATACCTGGTTCTTTGAGTACTCGCTGGGAAAGACCGTTGATGGCAGTGGGAAAGAGAGTGGTAATCACACTTTGATTAGACACAGAGGGTGTCAGGGGAAACAACAGAAAGTACAGACAAGTGGTGAAATGTTAATGTCCTCTAGTATAAGGGCAGAAGTTGGAGGCATTGGTCAGACAATAAGCCATAATTACACATATATTGAGTATGTATTAATTGCACAACTGCAGGTAGAGCAATCCATTATGTACAAATAAGTCATCACGGGATCATAGGTTTTGAGTTGAAAGGGGACCTGAAGATATTGTTTCATCTAACACCTCTCCTTTTACATATGAATAAACTGAAGGCCAAAGACTTGTCCAAAGTCACAGTGGTACTACATGCTAGATCCAGGATATGAATGGGGGAGGGGGAGGGTGTTTCAAAAATTCATAAGGAAGTTGGCTGTTTGGAGGTTTTCTACTGAGCCTTTTTTTTTGCTTTTATGGCATAACAGAATTCCCAAGGCCTTTTAAATGAAGAAGGAAAGAGAAAGACAGGGAAATGAGAAGTTTTGCATACAAACTTACCAGAGCTGGGAAGAATTTCCTCCTTTCTCTTGTTGGCCTTTCCCTACTAGGCAAAGTCTATGGGACATTAGGGTAATCCATTCAAGCTTGACTGAACAATGGTAAAGGGGAAGTGAGAGGAAGTATGTATTGTACCTTTTCAAGAGGATCCTTTGATTCAATCCTTTTGGACTGCAAACACATGATTTCCTTTTTTTTTTTTTTTAGAATGGTACATTTTTGTGTGGTCTCAACACTCACCCAAACCCTTATCTCACAAAGTACATTCTCCACCCCAACCTCAACTGATAATTTATTAAGGGTTAACAAAAAGAAACTGATGTGTCCTTTAACTTAGACAGTGTGTAACTACTAATGACTTTAGGGAGTTTTGTGGTCTCTGTGAGATAACTTTCTTTATGTTGCTGTAACCATTCTGTATCTTCTTCTATGACCAAAACTTTAAAGAAGGTAGATTTCATTTATCCAGAGCTCTCTACCAGCAGTATCTTGTATCCAATGGGAAACGTTTGTCCTTCCTATAGCATCTGGTGGGGAGCACTGCAGGACAAAACAAAATAGCAAGAAAGTGATGATCCTGCTGACTCCAGAAAGGAAACAGGAGGAAATGAGATTTCCAGCAGGGCAAGTGTGTGCTGGGACATTACAGCCATAAGAAAGAGCATTAGGCAAGAAAGTCTAGAACTGCACTTCAGCAAGGAGGCTGTGGGGTGTGGGGAGGAAGCAAGAGAGAACAGCTTCAGGAGTCAGAAGGAATTGTTGCCATAATTGCATAAATGGAATTCATATCCATTTCCAGAAATGGACATAAAAAGCAGATTTCATACACATTTCAATTCACACGAATCAATTTTAGCTGGTGATGATAAGCCTGAAAGTCAATCAAAAATTTCAGATATCCATGTTCTCTCAGGGCATAGCTGCTCCCCCAAATGCTGGCTAGCTACTTATGCTGGCTAGCTACAGAGGTTTGACTTCCAGAGACAATAGGCTCTATTCACTCGGGAAATATTTGGCATGAATATTCACCAGCTGTGCTACCATCTCAGGCAGCCTAACACAATAGAAAGAATGCTAGATTTGAAATCAGAGGAACTAGGTTTGAATCATAACTCTGCCACTTAATACCTATGTGACCTTGAACAAGTAACTTATCCTCTCTGGGCCTCTATTTCCTCAGTTGTGTATGAGGGATTGGATTCAGTGACCTCAAAGGGCCCTTTCAGCTCTCAACCCATAATCCCCTATGTTTATGCAAATTGTGCCATATACCTGGAGAATACTTCTTCCACATCTCTAACTGCCAAAATCCTTCTGCTCCTACAGAGCCCAGTTCAGGGGTACCTTCCTTCAGTCCTCCCACTGAAGTGACCCCTTCCTTCTAGGTTTTTCTTAGAACATATCCTCTGGTTAGCTCTTGCAATCGTCATTTCTTATAGCAAAATAGTATTCTGTCACAGTCATATACCATAGCTGATTCATCCATTTCCCAATAAATGGGCATACCCTCAGTTTCCAATTCTTTGCCACCCCAAAAAAGAACTTCACATTTTCGCATTCTTATTTAGAGTTAATTTTGCCTAGGAGCAATAGCTCCCTTAATCTGTCCTTCCTCTAATTTCCCCTTCTCCCCTTCCTCCTATTTCCCTATTGAATGAGATGTATTTCTGAATCCAATTCTATGTTTTCAAAATCTGCTCTGCATATGTGTATTCTTACTTCCTTTGACCAGTTCAGATGAGAGTGAAGTTCAAATGTCATCCACTCCCCCACCCCCACCCTTTCTTCCTTATTTGTATAGGCTTCCACTTGCACACCCTGATTATGTGAGGTATTTTCCCCTAACCTTTACCTCCTTTTCTTATTTTATTTAGTATATGATTCTTCCCTTTCCTTTCTGTTCTTATTTTAAGATTATCAAGTAAAAGAGGATACTTTATAGAACTTGATAAAATAAAAAAAAATAATCCGGAAATACAAAAGGGCTATCAAGGAAATGATGAAAAAAAGTAGTGATAAAGGGGATAAATTTGCTTTTGCAAATAAAACTCTGAATCTTCTAGCTGATTGCTAAAGGGAAAGAGAGGGAGGCAGCTCATAAGATAGTATTAGGAGAACAGTCATCCACAGAATTTTCTGTGAGGCCCTAAAAGTAGTAGCAGTCACCCCTCTGGAGAGCCAACCTATAAATGCTGGTACAAGTTGGGAGAGTGAGCCAAAGGCAGACTGTTAGAAATTATTGGGTTTTTTTTTCCTATCTCATTCTAGAACATTCAGTGACTAGAAATCAGGACATGTCCATTTCTGTAATGAAAAGATTGCATGATTGCACATGTATAACCTAGATCAGATTGCTTAACATCTCAGGGAGGGAGAAGGGGAGGAAGGGAAGGAGGAAGGGAGGGAGACTTAGAATTTGGAACTCAAAACAAAAAAAAATGTAAAAAAAAAGTTTTAACATATAATTGGAGAAAAAACAATATTTTTTTTTAAAAAAAAGAAAAGAGTCCTAGATTCAGAGTCAGAAGGCCCAGTTTGAGTCCTATTATTAAATAACGTCATTCTTGGCAAGTCACTTCACTTTCTAGGTCTCATTTTCTTCAGCTTTAAAAATCAGAACTTGGTCCAGATGACCTCTAAGGCCCTTTCCAGCTTAAACAATCTGTGATTCTAAATAAAAAATCATAGGTATACTGATAACACAAAAGTAGATGGGATTTCCACTAGCGCCAATCTCTACTTTCTCTGTAGCTACCCCTTACCCCCATACCTGCTACCACATGATTAGTCCTTCTTGTTTTCTAATTGCATTTTATCTATACTTAGGCCTCTGCAACTAGATATAAGTTCTTTAAGGGAACCAATTCCGTGATATGCTCTTTTGTTTCCCTCATAATCCTAGCATGATAGTGGGCATATGGACATACATGATGGATTAATGCTTATTTGTTTGATTGATCACTTTCAAAAGAGAGAGAGGAGAGAAGCTGTTGAATCTCCACACTGGAGCAGGCTGGCTTCTAAAATGGCAGGTTGGTGCAGATTTAAAGTAACCTTAAGTCACTTTAGATTAGTCCTGTGTTCTCTCACCAATAGAGAATGGAATAATTTGTATGGAAATGAGAGGCTTCTAAAGATATAGTCTTTGATTTTTAGCTTTACCAGACAATGTGGGCTGACAGTGTATTTTCTCCTAAGTCAGGTAATATTATAATGTGACATGTCAGTTCAGAGGGATTTTTAAGTTTGGCCAGGCCATTTTTCTAGGGCAGCTGCTCCCTAACTCCTTCTCCCTAATAACAATCATATGTTCCAGAAAAGTCAATTCACATTTTAGAACGTAATAATCATTGCCCCTATAATGGAGGGATTTGATTACTTAGTTTACTTTGCTCTCAGAAGCAAAGTCAGAATGTTATAAAATTTTACAACTATCCTTTATAGAGCTTAAAAGAACAGTAAGGGGAATCTAACTCAACCTCTAATTTTACATATGGGGAAACTAAGGCACAGAGAGGTTAAATTACTTAAAATTAAATTCAACTTAGACCCAAGGTCACTTGTAGTAAGTTGTAAGGTGGGGATTTGGACCTAGAAGTCAAGATTGATGTTCTTGAGCATGTAGGACAGCCAACTTTTCTTCCCCACCCCCCCCGCCCCCGATTCTATTCTAAATCCTGTGCTTTATAAGTATATGATTTAGGTGGAGTAGAACGGGAAAGAGGGCAGGAGGAAGGTCAGTGACCAGCTCCTTTCCTTGGGTTATAGAGGTGTACAGGAATGGATGAGTACTTGAGGTTAAGAACCATTGGTCACTTTGAGCTACATGACATGCAAATCTGTGGCTTAAACTTCTCTCACTACTAATGTGGAAGACAAAGTTCTAATACATTTAATCAAATGGAATCTCATAGGATCTCTTATGTAAGGCCATTTATTTCTCTGGAAGGATCCAGAGGGCAAAAGAATATACCCTTCCAGTGACAAATGAGAAGTGGCCAGTGGTGGCACAGTGGATAGAATGGTGGGCTTGGAATTGGAAGACTGCTTCAAATACTGGGCAAGTTATTTAACCTCTATTTGCCTCAGTTTCCTCACCTGTAAAATAGGAACAATGATAGCATCTACCTCACAGAATTATTAAGAGGATCAAGTGAGATGATATTTATAAAATGCCTGGCACATCGTAGGTGCTGAATAAATGACTTTCCTTAAAGAGAAGTAGCATGGCATAGTAGAAAGAGTGATAGATTTTAAGTCAGAGGGCTTGGTTTTGAATGCTAGCTTTGCCACCTACTATCTGTGACCTGGGACACATCATTTCACCTCTCTTAGTTTCCTAAGTTTGCTTTACCCTCTTAGTGGACAGCTTAGTTTCTTCATCAGACAAATGAGGGGGTTGGACAAGATAACCTTGAAATCCTAGTAATTCTTTACCCACCATTGTGAGAATTTGTATAAGAACTTTCAATTCAATTCAACAAGTTTTCATTAAACGTTTGATGTTTTAAAGGGACTGTACTAGGTACAGGCAGCTAGGTGGTACAGTGGATAGAGTGCCAGGCCAGCAGTCAGGAAGACTCATCTTTCTGAGTTCAAATCCAGCCCCTTCTACTTACTAGCTGTGTGATCCCAGGCAAGTCATTTAACCCCATTGTTTTACAAAAGAAAAAAAAAAAGAAACAGCTATATGGTAAAGTGAATAGAACGTCGAACTTGGAATCAGGAAACCTGCCTTGGACACTAGCTGGCTGTGTGACACTGGGTAAATCCCTTAAGCTCTCTCAACCTCAGTTTCCTCATATATGAAGAGAGGATAATGATAGCGCCTGCCTCACAGAGGGCTGAAAATCAAATCAAATGAGATAATATATGTAAAGCTCTTTGCAAAGTTTATTGCACTATATGTTAGTTATTTTTACTATATGTTGCCTTAGAGAATCTTTTTTTGATAAGAAGGAAAATTTTTTATCAGACAATTCCTCCCTCCAAGACAGCATTAAGTGGGCTCCTGGTGGCAGATTCAGCAAGTCAGACAAAAGCCTGAAGGAACCAGCAAGGATAAAAATTGTATCTTATTGCTCCATATGCCTCTCTCTTTCCCTTTCTTTTTCATCCTTTACAGGGCTAGTCTTAGGATATAGACTGTGGTAAGGCTGGTTCAGACACTCACTAGCTATGTGACTTAACATAGGCAAGTCACTTAACCCTATTTGCTTCAGTTTCCTCATATGTAAAGTAAGCTGGAGAAGGAAATGGCAAATCACTCCAGTATCATTGCCAAGAAAACCCCAAATGGTGTCTTTGTTGTTATTTGTCCTTCGTTCTCCAACAGGACCATGGCATCAGGCAGGTGATGCCATGACTTGCAAGTGAATTGGATTTAAGTGAGGGAAGGCTGTGCAAAGTCATCAGCCTTATTTTCTGGGAACCATCTGGGTCCAGTGGCAAGATATAGATCAGGACAACTGGAGATGGCCTCCAAATGGGATCACAAGGAGTCAGACACACCTGAAATGCCTGAACAACAACAAAGGCTGATTGTCCATGTACAAAGCTTCTGCAGAGCTCTGCGGGAAGCTGGCTCCTCATTTCTGTGGAAAGCAACTGGAGATGAAATGCCTAGTGTATTCTATAAAAAGGAGCATAATAACTGCAGAAGAAGGGTGCCCTCCCACTGTTTGGAGAAATTTAAGATGCAGGAAAGAAATAACTGCAATCCCTTTTGCACATCAGAAATGATTGGCTATATCTTCTGTGCTGACAGAGGCTAGTGACTTGGCATCTTTTTGAAGATATGGGATCCATCAGTCCACTAACAACTATTAGGTCCATAAATGATGGAGTTTCTTAATCTATTATTATCATTATAGCTATTGTGACAATGTAATCGCTATCACTGACTTATCAGTGAACCCCTGAGAATTCAACATGCTTTAGAGAATTTTGTCAGGGACAGGATCTGGACCCATGTTTTCATTAGCATAGTGAACTTCCAATATGGAAACTCCCTCCATCTAATATAAGTGGGCATCTCAATAATTTGTGTGCCCAGGGAATTGTCTAGTGCGCTGAAAAGTTAACTGGCCTGCCCAAAGCCATACAAATAGGATGTAGCAAAATAGTATACGCTTCTATCAATTCCCTATATATCTTAGGTAATCAGACATTTCCCAGAGAAAGTTGCTGCAAAGATTTTTTTTTTACCAGTTAATTGTTTTCCCTTCTATTTCTAACTGCACCGATTTCAACTTAAAATTTTTTTTCATAGAAAAATGTTTATGTAATCAAAATTATCCATTTCATCTCCTATGATGCTTTCTATTTTATGTTTAGTCAAAAAATATTCCCCTGTCCAGAGCTGTGAAAGGTATCATATTTCTTGTTTTTCTAATTTGTCATTTGACCTTTTGTATCTAGCTCATATATCCATTTGGAGCTTATTGTAGAATCTTGAATGAAGTGCTAATTTAAATCTAGTTTCTGCCAGATTATTTTCCAGGAATAAGATGTCCTCACTGGATTAATGCTGGCTCTTAATGTCACCCTAGAACAGAATCAACTCCTTAGGACAATGAGCACCTCCTCTACGCCTCTCCTCGTGAAAGTTAAGATGATTTAATGATTATTAACATTTAGGCACATTTGACAATAAGAAACTATGTCCTTTCCAACCCATTATATATAGAACCAGTCAACATATCTATTAGATATGTTGTTCTTCTGTATGGAAGATATATTGTTTCAATGATAAAGTCAAACCTCATTGATTATATTACAAACAAGACCATGTTCTTTCTGGCTATCACATTTTTTGTCATGGAGAGCACCAGCCCCAGTGTTTCCTTCCAGGTTCTTCTTCCAAATAAACCCATTTCCAAAGTTTCACTCAGTTTGAAGGAATTCCAAGCTTTCCCATGTCTGTTTCTACAGTGATCACTTCCTGTTTTCATGCATCTGTTAGCTGTTCCCATCACCCTCTTGGGATTCCCAAGGGATACAAAATTCAAAATGTTGCTTAGTTTCTGATCCTTTCTAATTTCTTTTTTGATCATGGTGGTGGAACACATGATATAAAATGAATACCTAAATGACCCAGGTTACATCTAAAGTAAATTCTTTTCCCACCCCACCCCCAATGCCTTTTTTCATTAAAATACTTTCTTCATGTCTCGCTGACAGGCTGCAATTTTACAGAAGACTTAGCTGTGAAATTAGTTAATTTTCATTTTCATTTTCATTAACCCTTTGAGGTTTTATATTTTTACTAGCTTTTTCACTTACTTTCTTCCTGCTAAAAGATCACAAATTCTTTAGCCTTCTGGAGAAGGAATGACAGTGACACCCTGTGATAAATAACTCCTATTTTTAGAACTAAAATATACCTTCCCCGCATTTCCCCATCACCACCTAAAATTTGGTGTGTTATTATATCTAGAGATCTGCTTCTGCTAGGCTCTTTCACTGGCTGGTTTATATTCCCTTTGGCAAAGACATTTCACAAATATCCCCTTCCTCTCTGAATATAATTCAGAATTACCTCATCTTTTGCAAAATTTTCAACCTGCCCTTACATGCATTTTCTTTCTCTTGTCAGTACAATTAACTTACCTAATTTGAGTTTTTCTCGTCATGGTGAGATGCACCAACATATGTGTCACTCTTCTTCCTAATAAATTTAGATTTGGAAGGGACCTCAGAGGCCAATTTGGAAGGGACCACAGAGGTCATTGACTCTAACCCCATTTCAGATATCCTTTAACCCCTCCCAGTGGAAACTTGGACTTTATTTCCAGGACTCTGGGCTCTAATAGGTGAAGAGCTTTCATTTTATCTTGCTCAGAACCAAATCTCCATGCCACTTCCAAATATTTTCAAAATGTGCCCCCTGATTTCTAGCTTCTCTTTGTGTGTCTTCTCCCATTAGAATGTAAAATACTTGAGACCTTGGACTATCTTGCTTACTTACATTTCTATCCTCAGGACTTAGCACAATATCTGGCACATAATAAGTGCTTAATGAAATTCTTTATCATTCATCATCACTCAATCATTATAATAAGTATAGTCAAATAAAGCAAATTTCCACATTAGCCAAATCTGAAAATGTATATTTCATTCATATTTTTTCTAATCCATCACTTTGCTGCCAAGGGAAAAGGAGCAGACTTTATCATCAGTCTCCTTGACTTATGATTGATCATTTCATTGATCATTGTTATTAAGTCTTTCATAATTATTTGACATTGTATAAATTACCTTTCTGCTTATCTTCATTTGACTTTGTATCGATTCATGCAAATCTTCTCAGATTTCTCTGAAACTACCTTTTTCATAATTTGTTTAGGCATAATAATATTCCATTACATCCACATAACATAATTTGTTTAGCCATTCCCAAATCGTTTCAGCCAACCCAAATAAATCTAGTTCTTTGTTCAACAACAAAAAAATGCTATGATAAATATTTATGTGCACATGAGTTTTTTCTCTATATACTTGATCTCTTTGGTGGTATATGCTTAGTAGTGGTATTGATAGTCCAAAAAATATATACAGTTTGGTGTCTTTTGGGGAGTATAGTTCAAAATTACTTTTCAGAATGATTGGAGCACTTCACAGTTCTTTCAACTGTGCCCTAGTGTGCCTGTCTTCCAATAGATCTGCAGCAATTGTCTTTTTCCTTTTTATCTGTGCTGATCTGGTGGGTATGAAGTAGAACCTCAGAGCTGTTTTATTTATTCTTTTGTTATATTTTTTGAGTTCCAAGTTGTCTCTCTCCCTCCATCCCTCCCAACTCCGCATTATAGAAGGCCAACATTTGATACAGATATATATGTATAACCATACAATACATACTTCCATATGTATATGTAAAGAACTGATTTTCTTTCTCTGGAGGTGGAAAGCATTTTCCTTCACAAATATTTCATGGTTGATTTGAAAGATCATATTATTCAGAATAGCTTAGTCATTCACAGTTACTCTTAGAACAATATTTCTGTTACTGTATACAATGTTCTCTTCATTCTACTCATTTCACCCAGTATTATTTCATGCAAGTCTTTCCATGTTTTTCTAAAACCAACTTGCTCATCATTTCTGACAGGATACTAGTGTTCCATCACAATCATTTACCACAACTTACTCAGTCATTCCCCAATTGATGGGCATCCCATCAAGGTCCAATTCTTTGCTATCACAAAGAGAGCTGTTACAAATATTTTAGAACACATAGCTTCATTTCCTTTTCCCTGAACATCCAGAGAAACAAATCCAATAGTGGGATTGCTGGGTTAAAGGGTATACACAGTTTTATAACTCCTTAGGCAAAATTCCAGATTGCTCTCCAAAATGGTACGATCAGTTCACATTTTCACCAACAGTATATTAGTGTTCCAATTTTTCCACATCCCCTCCAACATTTGTCATTTTTTCCCTCTATCATGTTAGCCAACCTGTTAGGTGTGAAATGATACCTCAAAGTTGTTTTAATTTACATTTCTTTAATCAATAGTGTTTTAGACCATTTTTCATATGACTATATATAGCTTTGATTTCTTCTTCCAAAAACTGCCTATTCATGTCCTTTGACCATTTATCAATTGGGAAATGACTCATATTCTTATAAATTTGACTCAGTTCTCTATACATTTAAGGTATGAGACCTTTATCCAAGAAACTGGCTATAAATTTTTCCTCTAATTTTATGTTTTCCTTATAATCTTGGCTACATTGGTTTTATTTGTACAATCTCTTTTTAATTTAATGTAATCACTCAGAGCTGTTTTAATTCACATTTCTATTCTTATTAGTGATTTGGAGCATTTTGCATGTTTCCTGATAGCTTGCATTTCTTCTTTTGATAATTTCCTGTTCCTATCCTTTCCTCATTTATTTATTGAGGAATGGTTTACTCTACATATTTGTACCATTCCCTATGTAATCTTAGATGTCAGACCTTTCCCAGAGGAATTTGCTGCAAAAAATTTTTCCCCAGTTAACTGTTTTCCTTTCTAATTATAACTACATTAGTTTTAGTTTATGCAAAATCTTTTCATTTTATGTAATCAAAATTCTCCATTTTACCTCCTGTCATCCTTTCTATCCCATGTTTAGTAAAAAAAAATTCTTTGCCTATCCATAGTTGTGAAAAGTAGCTAGCTCTCTTTCCTTGTTCCTCTAATTTGCTTGCGATATTACATTTGTATATATCCATGTAAATGTATCCATTAAATGTATCCATTTAAAGCTTATTGTAGAATCTGGTATGAAGTATTGATCTAAACTCAATTTCTGCCTGATTGATTTTCTGGCGTAACCTATTCTTGATGGACTAATGCTGGTTCATAATGCCCCCCTATAACAGAATGAACTCCTCAGGATAATGAGCAGACTTCCTACTAGCAACAGACCTAGTAAGTTCAGTCTCTGGCTTCTTTTGGATACAGAGTAAGGCTGACCCCTCCCTACCCCAGTGCCATTACAGGGTACACATAAAAAGTGTTATTCATGTCTCTGTGCAACACTTGCTTGAGAGCTTTACATCATGGTGGAAATCCTTATTACAAACTTAGAGTTAAGAGTCCTCAGAGGTCCTCTAGTGCAACCCACACCTAATTCTTGATTTCCATCTTGAGGCTTCTATGTAACCAACAGGTGGTCATCCAGGCTCCACCTAAAGATTAGTTCCTTATCATGCATTTTATGACTATTCCTTTAGTCCAATCCAACATTTCAAGGAATAATAATGCAGCTCTACACCCTATTGATCAAACTACTTTGGCTTATTGATAGTACAGAAACCACTGATTGCAAACTTTGTTTATTTTAATAAAAAGGAGACATATACTGGTCTGCTTTGTTACCATTCTAGGTCTCAGTTTATTCGAATCCTATGAGAAGACACAGCATATTTAACAGTGCCACCTGACAAATGCTACCCAGAACTGAAGAGGTCAAAGAAAATATTATTTTATATTCAGGAGGACAGACAAAGGAATCTGGAACATTACAAATGCCCCAATGTAGGGAAAGTAAACTCCAACATCCTTTCAATATATGAATCATGCATAATTTTAATTGGAATGCTAACAGGGGTTGGTAAACATTCCTCTGGTATTCAGTGGTTGCACCCATGGACCTATCAGTCATTTTAGCTATTCTTATCTGGATATCTGCCCTCCTCCCTTTGACAGAAGGGGCCCAATCTGATCAAGAAAGGCAGCTAGGTGGTACAGTGGGTAGAGTACTGGGCCTGGAGTCGGGAATACTCATCTTCCTTAGTTCAAATGTGTCCTCAAACACTTACTAGCTGTGTGACCTTGAGCAAGTCACTTAATCCTATTTACCTCAGTTTCCTGATCTGTAAAATGAGCTGGAAAAGGAAATGGCAAGCCATTCCAGTCTTTTTGCTGAGAAAACCCCAAATAGGGTAAAAAGGAGTCATACACAACCGAAATGACTGAATAACAACAATCTGATCAAATTGTAACAATTGGACATTCTGTCCACTGTCTCTTCTAAATCATAAACATCCTGAGGCTGAAGATTTTCTTGTATTATGTGTTCCTTGTCTTCTACATGGTACCCAGTACTGTTTTCATCAGTATTTAGAGGGAAACATAAAGAGTGAGATGCTTTTAGTCCTTTCTAAAAGGAAATGGGATGACATCATCCATTACACTACACCCTGGTGGCCATGCAGCTGATAAGGCCTCAATCAATAAGGAAGGATAATAGTGATTATGTCTATATCTACCTATCTATCTGTCTGTCTGTCTATATCAGGCCTTTGTGACCCACGGGCATGCCAAAGGATTTTGGGCAATCCGTGAAAAATGTAGAGGATGTTTTCCTCTACATTTTTTGCAGGCTGTCTGCAATCCTTTGCCACACTGCAGGTTGTGCAGGCCTCATTTATACATTTCCTAACCCCTCAAAACCAGCATCTTCATCCCAATGCTGAACCTTTTAAATACACAGAATCAAAGACTAAGAAGTGCAAGAACTTCTAGTCATTTAGCCTAATACTTCACTTTGTAGATGAGGAAACAGAGACCCAGATTGCTGTGGTGACTTGCCCAAGGTCACACAGGTTTTAGGTGATAGATCCAGGACTCTAGTTCAGGACCTCTGACTCCCAATCCACTTTTCTTCCACAGCATCCCATTAGCGCACCTATTTAAAATGGAAGAAAATAATCATAGAAGTTTAGTGAACAGCTATCAATACAGCTAGATATTGGATCTGAAAACATTGAAGGTAATACAATGGTCAAGCAATAAAGTTTGAAAAAGGATAGATATGTATGAGAGAGATATGTGTATGTTTATATGTGTATATGTGTGTGTATATATATATATTTTATATATGCATATATACATATATAAACCATAATTAATATATATTCCATTCTTCTGATTCTACTTTTTTTTTTGCTTGCATTATTTCATAAAGGTCTTTTGGGCTTTCTTTGCATTCCTTATAACTCTCCATGCTGCAGAAGGGGAAGGAGTTTGTTGGTTGTGGAGGAAAGAGAGAGACAATGAATGGCTGCAAAAGTAAAGGAACTAGCTTGTAGCATGGAATGATGTGTGTTGGTCTGAAAACTGGAAGTCAGTCAAGAAACATTGGTCAAGTGCCAAGATAATAATTGTAACCTAATTTAACAAATAAAAATAAATATAAATAAACTCAAGGTAATAAATTTGTTTAACATTTTCAAGGTTAATAAATTGCAAATATATAATGAACTCAACTGGTCCTCACAATATACTTGTGAGGTAGGCAGGACAAGTATTATTCTCATTTTGTAAATGAGGACACTAAGAGAGGTTAAATGACTTCCCTAAGATTACATGGCAAATTAGTAGCAGAGCCAGATTCAAACCTAAGCCCATTAATCCTAGTATATTACTCTTCCTTTGATAGTGTCCTACCCCTCTAAAGCATTCCTAGTCGGAAAAAGACCATTTTAAATGGCACAGGGACCAGCAATTAAGAACTTTTCCATCTGCAGTCCTGAGGTATCAGAAGAGAGCCAGGCAATGAAGCTGATGAATAGCAAATTTAGAACAGATATTTTTTATTTTTTCTTCCCCTACATACAGGCTCTTTCCAAGTCCCATTGGTTTTTCTCCTCTACATTATCTTCCCCCACAGCTAAAGATGCAAATACCTAAACTTCAACTATTTCTTTTTTTAAAATGAAATGTTTTATTTGAAACATAACATTGGACATCAATACAAACAGCTATACATCTCTTAATAGCTATCTACATTTAAATGAATTTCAAGACATAAAGTATGATAGCACTTTTTCTGTTACTCCCTTTAAATCTCCATTGGGATTGTTGTGTGTTTTCATTCTTTTTATTCTTTTATTCTTTCCCTCATATAACCACAGTTAGCGTATACTCCATTCTTCTGGTTCTACTTTCTTTTTTTTTGCTTGCATTATTTCATAAAGGTCTTTTGGGCTTTCTTTCTATTCCTTGTAACTCTCCATGTTAATTGTTTTGTAACATTCCATTCCATTACTGTAACAGCATTTATTTAACCGTTCCCCTAATGCTGTTGTGAAAATATTTTAGTAAACAACTCCTGTAAGAATACCCAGTAGAGGAGTCACATGACCAACAGGATGGCAGACTAGACCTTTTCTTCAGTCCTTATGAACTCTCACAATCTCCCTGAAAGGGAGAATTAGGTGCAAGACATAAAGCAGCTATTGCTGTCTTCATAGGTAAAGACCCCAAGAAGCCTAATAAAAAAACAACCTGATGAATTAAGGACAGAGTAGACAAATCTCTATCATAGTCACTCAGTAGCCCTTCTCTAACCAGCACCTATGCTTAGGAAGAGGAGCACAATCTGACTTACTAAGTTGTGCTCTGGGATCCACTCAGTAGTTTTCTTGGTGTTGCTGGAGTCTCTGCCCTCACTCTGCCCTCCTGTGGGAACAAGCCTGAGACCTCAACTCTACCCACCTCCTTGTGGAGGAGAGAGAGGTACAGGAAAGTGAAAGTATGTTCTTAGGGCAGTGACTTGGGGCACTGAAATAGCTTTGTAGTCTAGCCTCTGGGTAATCTACAGTTAAAGGGGAAGGAGTCAGAAAGTGAGTGGTAGGTGAATACAAAGAAGTTTTAAAAATCTAATTTAAAACTTAGAGCCCAAATACATAAATCAACAAGAAAGATATTTTTAAAAAAAGGGAAGGGGAAATGGCCACAAACACATCTAAATAAATCCAAATATCTTTAAATAAGTACTTCAAGATAAAGGAAATTGAAGAAACACTTAATAAGACACAAGACACCGTGGATTTCCAAGAGAGCACAGAATAGCAAAAGGATGTTCCCAGATGGCTCAAGAGAAAAATAATCTTGAAAACAGAAGCTAAAAGGGAACAAACAGGAGAATGTATGTTCTGCATGGGAGAAATAGTGAGCAGAATAGAAACACTTGAATCCATGGCAGTTAGTGTCTCCACAGACACACAAGAGAAAACAACTAATTGGGAATAAAGTTATTCTAAAGTGAAGGACAATCTGGAAGAAGAAAAACAAAATGCAATATTGTTAAAAGAACTTATGCTCTCTACATAAGCAAAATATATTGATCTCAAATGCAAGGAGACAGATTAAAGATCATATGTCTCTCTGAAGAACATTACAACCCAAAAAACCTCAATACTGCAAAGGAAGAAATAATAAAAGAAAACTGCCTAGAACTTCTTAATATAGAAAATGAAGCACCAATTAAAAAAAATATCATAGATTGCCTTCCAGAATAAAAAAACCTATGCTTCAAACTCCAGGACATGTATAGGGGTTAAATTTAACAATTTAAATGACAAACAACAAATTCTGCAAATGTTAAAGTCAAGTTAACAAGCATTTATTAAAAGTGACTATGTGTCAGTCAATGTTCTATGCCCTGGAGATACAAAGAAAAGTTAAAAAAAATAGTTCCTGCTTTTGAACTCACAGCCTGATGGAGAGAAAACATGCAAACAAGATATGTATAGGATAAATTGGAGATAAACTCAGAATAAAGATAGTGTCATTAAGGGGGATTGGAAAAGGAATCTTACAAAAAGTAGGTTTTTGGCTAAGACTTGAAGTAACCCAGGGGAGGTGGAGATGAGGAGGGAGAGCATTTCAGGAATGGATCACAGCCAGTGAAAATGTCTGGGATCTACAGATGGAGTATCTTGTATGAGGAATTGCAAAAAGGTCAGTATCACTAGATTAAAGAGTGCCTGGAAAAGAGTAAGGTATAAGAAGACTGGAAAGGTAGGAAAAAAAAAGAAAGGTTATAAAGGGCTTTAAAAGCTGAACAGAGGATTTTATTTTTGATCCTGGAAATAATAGAGAGCCTCTAGAGTTTATTGTGTAGGGGTGGCATGATCAGACATATGCTTTAGGCAGATCATTTTGACAATTGAGTGGAGAATATACTTGATAAGGAGAGACAAGGCAGGAAGAACAATCAGAAGGCTATTTCAATAGTTTAGGCATGAGGTGATGAAAGTATGTACTAGGGTTGTAGGAGTGTCAAAGGAGAGAAGAGGACATCGGAGAGATGTTACAAAGGTAGAATCAACAGGAATTAGCAACTGATTGGATATGGGGGGACAGTAAAAGAAGGTGAGTAGTCATAGAAGACATCTAGATTTTGAACCTTTTCCTATAGCAATAGGAAAGTTAGGAAGAAAGGAAGGTTTGGAAGGGAAGATGAAGAGTTCAGTTTTGGTTTGTGAGCTATCCAGTTTGAGATGTTGAATAGGCAATTGGAGATGTGAAACTAAAGGTCAAGAAAGAGGTTAAGACTGAATAAATAAATCTCTATGCAGATGAAAATGGAATCCAGGGTAAAAGATGATATTGCCAAGCAAAATAGCATAAAAAGAGAAAACAAGAGGGCCTAGACAGAGCTTTGGGGGGTAGCCATGGTTAGCAGGCATAACATGAAACAAGATACAGCAAAGGAGAATGAGGAGCTGTGAGACAATATTTATTAAGCACCTTCTATGTTCCAGGCACTGTGCTAAGTGCTCTGGATACAAAGAAAGGCAAAAGGCAGTCCCTGCCTTCCAGGAGTTCACAATCTAAGGAGGAGACAACATGTAAACAAGTAGGTATAAATAAGCTATATAAAGGATAAATAGGAAATAATCAACAGAGAGAATTAAGAGGGGCTAGGAAAGGCTTTCTATAGAATATGGGATTTTAGCTAGGACTTAAGTTAGGGAAGCCTGGCGGCAAAGATGAGGAGGAAGAACATTCCAGGAATGGAATGAGAAAGGGAGAAGGAGAACCAGGAGAAGGCAGTGTCACAAAAGCCTAGAGAAAAGAGTATCAAGGAGAAGAGGATGATCAACCATGTTAAAGGCTAGCGAGGTCAAGAAGGATATGAATTGAGAGAAGACCATTAGGTTTGACAATTATGAGATCATTGGTAATTTTGGAAAGAACAATTTCAATTGGATGATAAGGCCAGAAGCCAAGTGGCTGGAAAAAAAAAGAAGAGGATAAGAAGAAAGGATGTGGACGCATTGATTTAAGATAACCTTTTAAAGAAGTTTAGCCAAAAAAGAAAGGAGAGATATAGGACAATAACTAATATGGATGGATAGATTGTGAGGGATTTTTCAAGTATGGGAGTAGGGTAGGATATAGTCATGTTTGTAGGTGATGGGGAAGTAGACACTAGACAGGGAGACATTCAATATTAGTGAGAGAAAAGGTTTGAGAGAGGGGTAATTTGCTGGAGAAGATGGGATGGAATGAGATCATTTGTGCATGTAGAAGGGTTTGTCTTCGCAAGGAGAGGGCAACCTTTTCACGTGAGACAGACATAAATGAAGACATAATGGTGGAAGGCCTCTGATTGATGTGAGATGTGGAGCAGGGGATAAGAGAGGTCTCTAGGCAAGTGACCTCAATTTTCTAAAGTGAAACACAAAGCAAAGTTTTCAGATGAGATGATGTCAGAAGGAGAGCCATGGAGGTATGAGGAAGAAGGAAAATTTTTGGAAGAATTGGTGCGGTGAGTGAGATATGATTCAACAATGGAGATATAAGAGGATGTAGTGAGGTACAAACATATTATTTAACATAAATCTGTAATGGATCCAGTCGGCATCCAAGTTTTGTGGGGTTTCTTTCCAGTTTCGTTCAAAAATGTGTAAACAGGTGTGAAGGCAGTGGATGGTGGGAGCAACCGAAGGCTAAGGTTTAGCAGGACAAGATCTTTGATAGATTAAAGGAGGCAAGGGGTAAAAATAGGAAAGGGAGGAGATGATAGTTAGTGCAAGGGTGATGGCCTGAGAAGAACTAAAGGCTGGAAGGATTAAAGATCATGATGAAAAAGAAAGACTTGCTTAGGTGTTCTAAAGCTTAGAGAGACATGGAATGACAACAGATTATAATCTGAGGAATTTCAGAGTTCACAAACATGGAAGTGAAACATGTAGTTGCCAGCAGCTGCTGGATGAGCGGTTAAGAAAAATTAAAGAGAAATAAAATAAAAGGCCGGGCTAGGCGAGTCAAGGGTGATCAGCCACAGGACTGTTTATTTCTAGTAAGGCTTAAACTTTTATACATAAAAGTGAAATGATGATTTACAATATCCAAAGAGCAAGAGCTAAAGGTACAAAGTTCTCACAAGATAAGACACCTGGGGAGCATTGCTTCAGGGTGAAGGTTAATTGACTAGTCTAAACCTTCTTTGTTTACTTGTGACTGTGCTTTCCCACGAGACTTGGCAAATGTTTACTCAGCAGCAAAGCAAGTCCAGGGTATGTACAGTCAAGGACAGATGATCCAGAGAAGGCCTTTGTCTTTACCCGTACTGACCCCCAATAGTTAGAGATTTTCCAGGTAGATCCCGTCCCCAACATCTCCCCCTTTTTTGTTTGCTAGCTTGAGTTCCATTAACTGATTCATCATGGGCTTCATCATAAAGGAAAACATTTTGAATATAAAAGTACAACATAGACACAAGCATAAAAGAATTATAACATATAGCAAAACATGTAGAAGCAATGATATACCTTGGAAAGGGGACAATCCTTGTAAAGTAGATAAAATATTTTCAGCAATTTTATTAGGATCAATACCTGCTCGGGTACTATTTTCTGTGGTGAGGGTAAGGGAATGAAGAGTATCAGTATTAAGAGTAATGTTAGAACTATGCCATGACCTCTTCAGCCTTGCTCGTACTTTGTCCCAAGTCATATCAGGATTGGAATTATTGTAAGGTAAAGGAGTGACACAAATACAGGTATAGCGATAATCACAACATAGCAAAAGGTGTGTTTTTAATGTTTCAAGCTCTAACAGATTAACTTTATATGATGAATCTCTATCAATAGCTTCTTGGGCTCGTAAGTCTAAGCTAATATTTTTTGCAAGCTAATTTACAAATTGTGCATCTTGTATCTCTGACTGCAATGCAATACAGGACAGGGTGGATGTAATAATTAAGGAAGCAACAGAAATCAATCCAGTAATGAAGAGCCCAACAAATCTTTTTGACCTGTGTAGTGATGATGAGATGAGTTGGAGGGCATGTTCCCCGGAAGATTGAAATCATTCATGAGAAAGGTTAGTGGGAAAAACAGCAAAGGATGGTTAGTCAACTAATAGAACAATTTTGTCATTTTGATCAATACATTGCTTGATAGTACAATTAAGACAGGTTACATTCCATTCTAAAGTACTGGATTGTGTCAAGTTCACAAATCCAGGCTCTGAACTATTGGAGAAGGAGGAAGCTATCATAAATGCTTGTGAAGGTTTTATACAGGCTTTAAAAGAAAAAAAGTCCAATGCTGGTCACAATGTCCATATGACAGCTGGGTAGAGAGCAGGGGAATCATTGCAAGTCTTTTCTTTCTCTTCATAGTTTGCTTCTGTTTCTGCTGCAGGTTCAATTCCTTCATCTGGGCGGTGAGTAGTGGAACACGCTCGGACATTTTTCTCTGGGATCCAGACAGGTTTATCGAAGGTTTCTGGAAAGATACAAACATACCCTCCCCCCCAGGTTAATGATGGATCTAGACCTTCTCACTTCCCTGTAAGTGGGTTCTTCCACATAACTCTGGCTTCAGGAAGCCTGCATTTTTGGAAGTGTTTTTTGGCAGGTATAATCCCATCTTTATAGACATTCAAAAAATTTAAATTTAAGGTATGGAAGGAGTGGTAGTGGTAGTCCATACTCCCCCTTTTTTGTTTATTTAAGTAAGTTTGATTTTTTTTGTTCTACTAGGGCTTGTCCTGTAGGATTGTATGGTATTCCTGTACTTAAAGTAATATTATAATATGAACAGAAAGAGGAAAAGGAAGAGCCGGTATAAGCAGGAGCATTATCAGTTTTTAATTGTTTTGGAATGCTCAAACAAGCAAAAGAGAGAAGCATATGTTTAATAATATGTTTGGCAGCTTCTCCAGATTGAGGGGAAGCAAAGGTGAATGAAGAATAAGTATCTACTGTAACACGTACATAAGATAGTTTCTTAAAAGAGGATGTGTAAGTTACTTCCATTTGCCAAACGTGGTTGGGTTATAAACCCAGGAGGATTTATGGTAGTAGTGGGAGGAGTTGAATATGTAACACATTGAGAACAGCTTTTAACTATTTGCCTGGCTTGTTCTCTAGTAACATGAAATTGTCGATGGAGTGTGTTAGCATTTTGATAAAACTGAGTATGGGCATCAATAGCCTTTTGAATTTTTAGGGGCAATAGAATTAGAAAAAATTGATAATTGATAATCAAGTTTTGTATTACTAGTGCTTAAGGGTCCAGGAAGATTAGAATGAGCTCTAATATGAGTGATATAAATAGGGTTGTTACAGGAACGAAGTAGTAATTGTAGTTGCTGAAACAGAATACAAATCAGGTGCTAAGACATGTTTAAGTTTTGCGGTCCCAATATTTTGGCACACATGTACAGAGTATTTACTATCAGATATAATATTGAGAGGGTCAGAAACATCCTATAATAACAGTATAATAGCAGACAGTAAAGGGTGTTTGAATTATGCATTGCTGGTGAGAGGAAATATAATATCTTGCCTTCCCATTACTAAAACTATAAATGCATTGGGAGCTTGAGGGAGAGGATTAGGAGAGAGGATTTTTGGAAAAATCCAAGGGTATTTTGAAAAGAAAGTAAATAATTTCAATGATGGGGAATGATTGTCAAGTTTTCTAGTGTAAACTGTAATGGCCACTTGCTATTCTTCTGAAGAGGCAATTAGAGAATTAAGTTGTTTATTGTATGATTGATAAATAATAGGAAGTAGATTGCCAGAAAATAAAAGATATCGTTTATGTAAACATTGTATTAAAATTGCAACCATACTAGTATATATAGTTAGTGAATTAGGGAATTGATGGGGAAGGTGCATCCACTCTAGAATTTCAGAATTTTGAAATAATGCCCCAGTAGGGGAAACAGGAGTATCTAATATGACCCCTTATACTTCTTCATTGCGGTTAATTCAAGTAAGGTGAGCCTTAGAAAATTTTGATTTTACTAATTGGAGTTCTTTTTTTGCTTCAGCAGTGAGAGAAGTGGGTGGGGTCCTCTCTCCTAAGGGTAGCAAAAAAGTTAGATAGCTGTTCAGTTGTTATAGATAAGAAAGGTCAGAGCCAATTAATGTCTCCTAAAAGCTTTTGAAAATCATTCAAGGTCTTTAAACTATCCTGTCTCATCTGCAGCTTTTGTGGTCTTATAGTGGAATTAGTAACAATATGATCTAAATAAGAAAATGAAGGTTCTTTTTGCACCTTTTCAGGAGCAATAATAAGTCCTGATTGTTGTAATGCTGTTTGTAACTTGGGAATAAACATAGACAACTCAGATTTAGTAGAGCAACTACATAATATATTATTTTTGCATGTGGAATTGTATTCTAACAGATTGGATAGCTTCATGGATGAATTTTTGATACATTGTAGGACTATTTTTCATGCCTTGGGGTAAAACTTTCCATTGATACCTTGAAACAGGTTGCTCCATATTAACACTAGGTACAGAAAAAGCAAACTGATACTTGTCTTCCTCTTGTAAGGGAATAATTCCCTGTTGAGAAACAGGGTGTTGAGATAGAAAAATTTTTCCATAAAGGAGTGGCCAGTACAAAAAGGGGTGGCAAAGACATCTGAGGTGGTCACATTAGGGAGGGGGTTTCTTGCAAAAATTGCCTTAAACAAAAGAGGTTCTAACTTTAACCTCACAACTGAATAGATATACAATCTTCTTCCACAAACTTGTTTATCCTTCTCGAATTATACTTCAGAAATTGAATCTTTTACATATGATAATTCAAACACTGATTTTATACTTACTTAGGCCATAGGATGACTACAAATTCAAATCAAAACAGCAAGATCTCACATATTTACATTGTGCTCATGTCTTTTACTGACCACTTGCTCTGATCAGAGAAATTTACTATAAAAGGAAAAGGCAGGGCCCAAGAGCCTTTTACGTCAAACAGCAAGGTTCACTAATCACAGCTTAAAGCCAGATTTTACTCCCATGGAGTTGCAATAAGCAATAAAGATTTACCAGGACTCACATACATAAAAGATTTTACTTAACATCTTTCTTTCTCAAATTTAAACTTGTCCTAATATAAAAACCAATCATTAGAAATTATTTCTATACACTTGCAAAATCTCAGCAAGCTAAGTTCATTGTTTAGGAACTGCATAACCCGAACAAGTTCTTTTCTCAGGGCAGATGACCTTGCCTACACAGATGGTTTCCAAGGGGAATTTGGCAAGTTTACAAAATAAAGGGAATTGCTCTGTACCACAGGGAGGGGCTGATCTTGGTACCCTTGCCTGCCGACCCCCATATCCCAAGGAGGACTGTTTTGAATGTGCAGAACCAAGCTGGATAAGGCTTTTACCCAATCCTCTCCTTTTCACACAGTAATCAATTAACAATTCTAGGTTTTAACATTAAAACAGTAACTTCAAATAACTTAGTTAACAATCTTATAGCTTTCATAAGTGATAGTCAAATTGTTTTAGCTATAAGCCCTTCTTTAATTACAGGTAAAGGTGGAAATACCAGGTTTTCTAAATAGCAGTTATAAAACATAATACAGGGCTAGCAAGGCTGACAAAGTAATATAATTGGTTTTACTCAATTTTTTCACTGTCCTTTAGTTTCTTTAAGTTCACACTTTAATAACATCCAACTTGTGAAAAGCTATTTGACATAACAATAGAAAACTTTACCAATTTGAAATAATATATGTGTTTAAAGCTTGAAACAAACACATTTCCAATCAGGTGACTGTAGTTTTGTTGAATGCATTTCCAAATTTCCTTACATAGAAAATCGGGCATCTCTTCACCATTGGCGTTGTATACTGGTCACATCTAATTAAGGAACTAATAATAATAGTTAACATTTTTAGCATCTGCCCTCTTCCAGGCATTGTGTTAGGCACTTTCCAATCATGTGAGATAAACTGAGGTAACTTGCTTAATGTCACCCAGTTAACAAATTTCAGATTCATACACTTTCCCAATTTACTTTAGTGCCAAACAGTATGACAAATTCTGACTTAAGCATTAAGTTAAGAACATCACATTTCATTTAAAATATTATCAGAATGAATCAAAATACCTTTTAGTTGTTCCGGTACACAGAAACTTTTCTCTTATGTGAGGCAGAAAAGATTAATGCTACCTCTATTTTTGATCTGAGGGGAAAAGCTTCCCCTTTTCTTTCTTGTCTTTCCTTCCACATTCAAAACTTGGCCAGAGTTAGAATGCAGAGAGAGAGAGAGAATTTATTTTTTCCAACAATTCTTCAAAAGTTTCCAAATCTTTTACTTTCAAACTCTCTAGTCACACTGTTCATTCAAATAGATTATGCTTTTCTTTTTTACCCATATTTCTTTCATTCCTATATGCTTAAACTTTGTTACCTTTTCTTCTGATGGACTTTGATTAAAGTCCCTTTTAATCTGCACATATCTTATTTCTTTCTAATTCTGACCTGACACTTCAAGGATCCTTCTCAACTTGCCTTTTATCAATCATATAATCTAAGTAATAAAGTATTTTTCTTTCTTCCTCTCTCCCATCCACCTGCTCCCCTTAGGCTGCTATAATCAGGGAGGGAGAAGTGGGGAGAGAAAGAAAGCAGCATTCCAGAGTCTAGCTACAGTCTTGGAACCTGGAATGCTATTTTTGCTACTTGGCTACAAAGGGTGTCAAATTACATGCAGGACACTCACTCATACCACATAGACAAACACAGAACAGATACATGGTAATAACAGGGAAAATCCAAAAATTGGACTTAGCTTCTCGTATAATTATCACAATAATTCATTTTCCAAAACAAGAAATCCCCCCCTTCTGGACATGTCTTAGCAATGGTATACCAGTCAAAAGGACAAAGAACAGTAATTGCAATATTATATAATAAGGTCATGACATAAGGAGTGGTAGGGCCATAAGCTGAAGCCGCCTGTTTAAGTTTTTTTTTTAGTATTTTGAAATTTAAGGTTTTATGTTGTCTTATGATGTTGGCAGAATTTCCTGGATCATGGATTTCAAGGACAGGAGGAGCTTGAAGAAACTCAGATGGTACTGTTTCTTCAGATTTTAATGCTCCAAGGATGGCTTTCTGAACTGGAGTATAAGTAGGATTTATGGAGGGTGAGGGGGATGAGAAAGTAGCCTTCGTAGCAACTGGAGCAGAGGCCTTTTTAAACATATTATCAGGAAAAGAGTCTGGTGGAGGTGGAGGGGGAAGGGGAGGCTTCTCAGCCTTGGTGGCTACGGCAACATCATGTTTAATAATTCTAGTTACCATTGGAGCTTCTGCCTCCAGAGTTAAACAAATTTTCAATATATTCCACACACAAAAAAAAACATGTATAGGAAAATTCTCAGGGCCGTCTTCTTTTAACCTCTCAGGACAACAAGGTTCAATACATCAAAAAAAAATTTTCTAATTGTTCCTTAGCAATAAGAAACCCTCTATCTTTCAAAATCCTTTTCAGCACTTGCAGATATTGCTCTCGATCTTTAAACTGTATCTGGTCCATCTTAAAAGAGAAAAGTAGATAGATCCCCGGATTAGGCTAGTTACACACTCTCAAAGATCCCCTTACCTTTCTTTTCCTTTGACTTTGATAATCGGAGCTCCTTTGGGTAAGGGCCTCCTTGACTCGTTTCTCTCAGCGTCCCTGTTCGGGTGCCAACTGCCAGCAGCTGGCAGATGGAGCAGTTAAGAAAAATTAAAGAGAAATAAAATAAAAGGCCGGGCTAGGCGAGTCAAGGGTGATCAGCCACAGGACTGTTTATTTCTAGTAAGGTTTAAACTTTTATACATAAAAGTGAAATGATGATTTACAATATCCAAAGAGCAAGAGTTAAAGATACAAAGTTCTCACAAGATAAGACACCTGGGGAGCATTGCTTCAAGGTGAAGGTTAATTGTCTAGTCTTTGTTTACTTGTGACTATGTGCTTTCCCATGAGACTCAGCAAATGTTTACTCAGCAGCAAAGCAAGCCCAGTGTACAGTCAAGGACAGATGATCCAGAGAAGGCCTTTGCCTTTACCCGTACTGACCCCCAATAGTTAGAGATTTTCCAGGTAGATCCCATCCCCAACATATAGTAATGACAAGATGAAGGATATGACCATCTATCTATGTGTATAGCTGAGGTGGGGGTGAAGGAGTTTGTCATATGAAATGAGTAAATTGAAGAACTGGAAAGTTAGGGTATTTAAAGGAGTATTAATATGTATGTGGAATCTCTGATTATGAAGGCAAGATTTGGAGAAAAAGACTGCGAGCTAGACATTGAACTAATTGAAAAAGGAAGTAAAATATCCTGGAGCTTGGTAGATGACAGCTACTAGAATGTTGATTGGGCAGTGAACATATGTTGAATGATGCTCAAAGGAGAGGTTCCTAAGATGATGAGAGGGAGAACCTGAAAGTGGGGAGTGGGGAGCAAGGAGAATTCCGCTTCCTCCAATCATGACCAGAGAGTTTGAGGATGTGAAAAAGAGTGCAAGAAGTGTTCAAAAGAGTGGCCAGGGAAGTGGATGTCATAAGGAAGGAGGTGGGTCTCAATGAGTAAAAAATAGTTGGGAGGAATGAGAAGGGAAAAGATTTAAGATGAAAGCAAGTTTATTACCTATGGAGTAGATATTCCAGAGAGCACAATGGAAGGAATGGATGACTGACTGACCCTTGGGGTTTGGCTTTATTGTGGAGTCAGACCAAGTTGTCGACAGTGGAGTGTAGTTGGAAAGCAGGATGTTGGGGTACTCTGATAGGGCAAGGCAACTGGTGTGAAGTATTGTATGAGGCCAAAGAGGGTACTGGAAGCTCAGTGGAATGGCTGGCACAGGGAGCTAAGGACCCTCCATTCCTTCCGAGGGCAGAAAGGCCATCAGTGTGAAGGACAAAAAGAAAGTCATTAAAATATAGAAAAGAAATTTGAATTACAGACTTTGTCACTCACCAGAAACCCCAGAAGAGAATGGAATAATTTTTCCAAAAAGAAAGAGAGCTCAAGGTGCAACCCAAAATACCATACCCTGCAAGCCTGAGTCTAATCATCTATAAAAAGATAGATATTTGATAGAAGAGAGGCATTTGAAGCACTCATACCCAAAAAAACCACATAGAAGTGGGCAGATTACACAGTTTACAAATACTCCAGACAACAGGCACACAAGAAAGGTAAATAAGTTCAGTTACCAAAGAATGCACAAGTAACAAAATAAAATACCGCATCTCTTGAGATTGTTTAAAGGAACAGACACCTATCGCTTTTTGACACCTATGCCTTTCTCACTTCTTTCTAGTTTTTATTTTTTTATTTTTTGGCAAGGCAACTGGGGTTAAGTGACTTGGCCAGGGTCACACAGTTATTAAGTGTCAAGTGTCTGAGAGCTGATTTGAACTCAGATCCTCCTCACTCCAGGGCCTGTGTTCTATCTACTGTGCCATCTAGCTGCCCCTTCTTTCTAGTTCTTTCTTGTACTATACAATCTAATTTCTTCAAACATTCTGAAGAGGAGAAAAAAAATACCTGATTCTCCTTGACTTTGCAATTATGTCTTTTCTCTGGCTTCTCTTTACCTTCTCAGTTAATATATCAGCTCATGGCTATTTATCGGCCACCCATTATGTAGTAGTAATAATAGTAATGCCCAGCATTTACATAGCATTTGAAGGTTTGCAAGGCATTTTACAGATATGATCTATTTTTATCCTCACAACAACCCTGGAAGGTAGGTGCTATTATTATCCCCATTTTACAGATAAGGAAACTGAATTGCCAAGAGGTTAAGTACTTGCCCAGGTTCACAGGATGTCTAAGACTGGATTTGAATTCAGGATTTCTCAATTCCAAGTTCAACCCTTCATCCACTGTTTGGCTCCCTCCAAGGCACACCTTTTATTTCCATGAGGATTGTTTTGGTGTAGTGCCCCTCCCAGAATAAATTCACTTCTAATCTCATCACTGTGCTGTTGACTCAAGCCTTGCCTGATACCACCTCCACAGCCTTCTTTACCCTCCGATTGGAGGGCTGGAAGGTGGTGTACCAAACTCCTCCCAATGTATGCCTATAAAGAAGGCAGAAATTGGATTTTTAGCTCATTTCACTTTGTATCTGCAGCTCTGCCAGGTTTCAACTCCATGGAACAATGTGCCCTCTAGTGTCCCTCCTCCCCCTCTCCTTTCCTGCCTCCTTTAAGTGTGTGGGTCTCCCCTCATTAGATTGTAGGCTCCTTGAGGGCAAGGACTGTCTTTTTATTCATTGTATCCCCAGCACTTAACACAGTGCCTGACACATAGTAAGTGCTTAATAAATGTTGGTTGGATTGGATTGGCGGGAGTAAAGTGCTCTGGAATATCAGAACCTTCCTTCTCTATCCTGGTCTTCAGTGTAGTCAGAGAGCAATGCTGTTAGGAGGAATCCAAAGAGAATGTGATGGTTGGTGGTACTGAGCACATCTGAGACAATAAGAACAGTTCTCCCACAATTCAAGCAAATTATTCCCAATTTACACACATGCTCTTCATGACTCTTCATAGTCTCCATTTGTACTCTCCTTCTCCTCCCCACTCTTTTCCTTTTCTTTTCTCAGGGATTTTCTTTGTTTCCTTGATCCCCAACCTTACCAGACCACCTTTTTCATCTGTCATATGGCTACCATACCCTTAAGGAATTAAGCAAAAATGAAATGGTCTCTGCTTTCATGTATCTTATATTCTACAAGAGCAGACAGCACACATATATATTGCTATGTACAATATAAATGTCAGACACCCATTTGGGGCAGGCAGAGGCACTAGCAAGTGAGGGGATCAAGAAATGCCTCCTGTAAGCAATGGCTCACATAATCTGAACTTGGAAAGAAATGAAGGATTTTTATGAGGCTGAGATGAAGAAGGACTGAATTCCAGCTGATGCAGTTTAGGGGTTCAGGGATGCTGGGACCCCAATATCACAACACGTGGATCCTGCCCAAAAGAATTCAACCCAAGCCTTCTTTCAGCCAAAGACAAGGTTTATTAGAACATTTGTCATATTGGGCAGACTCTTAAGGAGTCTGAACATGAGTTGCTAGATTATAAGAATCTATATTATAAGAATAGCAGTTGCTAGATTATAAGAATCTAAGCCTCTTAATGGAGACAAGATGGACCTTATATACAGAAAGACTGTGGGAGGGGTCTAGGAGTGGCCAAGTAGTCCATGAGGTAATAGCATTACCAAGGGTGGCAAGTGGCCTGGGGCCATAGGGAGGCAAGACATTGGAGGGGAAATTGGGTGTAGCCACAATGAAAGGCCAGTTGATGGGATTATAGCCTCAGGCAAATGCCAGAGATTTGGCCAAGTGGGAAAGTCCTGGTTTTTTCCTTTCTGGGGCCCAGATCCCAACCCCATCACAGCCACAGGGCACAGCCTGTGCAAAAACTTGGGGATGGGAGATGGAAGGTCGGGTGTAAAGGAAAAACAAGGAGATTGGTTCAACTAGATTTGAAAGTGCATAAAGGTAAAGAGAAACCAGAGAAATGGTGACTTGGGACCTGAGCCCAGCCCTGACTGTCCAGACTTTTGTACTTTGCCCGACTTCCATGTTTTGCCTTCCTTACTCAAATGTAAGCTTCCAGAAAGCAGGAACTGTCTTTTTACTTGTATTTATATCCCCAACACTTTGCATGGTTATTGACTAGTTCATAGTAAGCAAGCAATAAGTGCTCTATTGACCTACCATCATCTAGATATCTTTCATCTTTGTAATATAATACATAGATTTGCTTTAGATAGAAACACCTCTTCCTTTCTAGCTACTTTCTAGTTCTTTCCTAAACTATCCAGTCTCATTTCTTCAAACATTCCTGAAAAGAAAAAGAGAAACCTTTTTCTCTCCTTGACTTCTAAATTATGTCACTAGCCCATTTCTCTGGTTTCTCTTTACCTTCTAAATCAATGCATATTAACTTTAATAAATTTGGAAAGGTAGGTTGGAGCTAAATTAAGAAGTTTTAAATGATAAATAGGATGTTCTGTGTTTGGTCTCTGCCAAATACAGAAGTGACAGGGAGGCACTGAAGTTTTTCAAGCAAGCAAGTGAAAAGGTTAGAGTTGTGTGGTTGTTCAGTCGCTCAGTCACATCTGATTCTTTGTGACCCTATAGACCATATTGTCTATGGGGTTTTCTTGGCAAAGATACTAGACTGGTTTGCCATTTCCTTCTCCAACAATTATTATAAGAAATATTTTTATAGTATTATCAAAGTATTAGAGACAGGAGAGACTGGAGTTTGGGAGGCCAACAAGGAAGTTGTTACATCATCGATGTAAGAGGTAATGATGGCCTGAAACAAGATGGTTGCCATATGAGAAAGAAAATGGTGGCTAGGAGAGACGCTGTGGAGGTAGAATAAACAAGATTTGGCAACTGATTCAATATATTGGGTGAATGAGAGGAGTTGAGAATGACACCAGGGTTCTAAATCTATGAGACTAGAAGAAGGTGTTATCTTTGACAGAAATATGGAAGATTGGAAAAGGAGTGGGTTCTTCCAAGTGACTAAGGGTACATGTAATGTGACTGCTAAAAAGTATAGAGTATAAATGAAATACATGTTGCTAATGGTTGAGGCAATGATCCCACTATAACCTGGTATAATGAATCTGTCATATTGAGAATTCTCAGTCTAGGGGGATTTTTAAGGGGTCCATAATAAGTATCAAGTAAGTGCAACAGTAAAGCACTTTGTATCTCTCCTTCAGAGAGAAAGTGTAATGGAGGAGAATGAGTCCTGGATTGGGAAAGAGATGACCTAGGTTCAAGGACTAGTTCTGCCATTTCCTACCCCCATGTGACTGGGGCAAGCCTCTTCTGCTCTCTGGACCTTAGTTTCCTCACTTGTGAAATGAGGGAGTTGGATCAGAAATATCTCTAAGCACCTCTCAAAGTTACAAAATTCGATGTCATGTTCTAGTTTATTATAGTTGTTTGCGAAGTATATCTTGTCTCTTCTACTAGTTAATTAAGATCCTTGTTTAATTTACGGTTTTCTGTGTTAGTGTCTCATCCCTCCCATTAGATTGTAAATGGTGCATCTCCCTCAGCACCTATCCAAGTGCTCTGTACACAACAGGCATTTAATATATGATTGATTGTTATTTATATTTGTATCTGTTCTACAGAGCTTCACATAATAGGCATTCAATAAATGTTTACTGAATATAATTGAAATGAACTGACAATGTTGTAACAAATAATCACCACATCTAATAATTACCTAGCACTTTAAGACTTACATAACATGTTACATATATCATGTCATTCGATTTGATCCTCATCACAAGGCTGCAAGATAGGCAGTATTATTCTCATTTTACAAGTGAGAAAACTGAGGCTGAGAGAGGTTGTCAGTTAGTCAATAAACATTTATTAAGAGTCCACTATGTGTCAGGCACTTGTGACAAGTGCTGGGGATACAGAGAAAGGTAAAAGACAGAATAAAGGGAAACTGGGAAAGTCTTCTTGTAGAAGGTGGAATTCTATCTGGGCCTTGAAGGAAGCCAGGAAAGCCAAGGTCACACAGCTAATGTGTCTGAGGTAGGATATGAACTCATATCTTCCTGGCCCCAAGTCTGGCAATCTATCCACTATTTCACCTTGCTGCATCATAACAAGCTCAGAAATATTTCTTTTTTTTTTTTTTTTTGCCTCATCCTGTGACTTCACTGACATAGGGAGCTCCCAAGTTAGAAAAAAATTCTCTAGCAATCTATTGTTCTTCTATTTAAAGTCTTAGAGGATTGCCTGGGCCCAGTAAGAGGTCAAATGACTTTTCCAGGAGCACAACTTGTGGTTTGTCCTTCATTCTCAACGAGCACCATGATATCAGAAAGATGATGCCATTACTTGCAAATGAATTGGATTTAAGTGAGGGAGGGCTGTACAAAGTCACCAGCCTCACCTTCTCTTCCAGAGCCATCTGGATCCAGTGGCGAGATATAGATCAGAGTGATTGGAGATGGCCCCACAGAATAGTTTGACTATGTGTCAGAAAAAGGCCTTGAATCCAGGGTATCCTGATTCCAGGCCAGCTCAATCTACTACCTATACTGCTGCCTTGCTGGGAAGGGGTTAAAATGGAAACTAGTAATTCATTTAAGAGCAGTGACTCAGAAACAGCAGGTAACCTATGAGCTTTGTGAAACTTGGAATACAGGGGATGAGATTTCTCTTTAAACCTCCTTTGTTGAACTGTTGCAACTTCATTGAATTTCCTCCTGAGACTAAATATGATTGTTCAGTGTTATTATTTAATAATGTTGGGAAGGCCAGCTGAAAACCTTAGAGAATGGAGTTCTATCAGTACATGCTGTGGTTAATGTAGGTGAGTGATCCTAAGGTTAGCTGCAATGATCAGCAAAGTGGTGAGTAGTTTTCAGTCTTCTAGGAAACATTAGGCCGGGGAAGGCAGGGCAGTAGAGCCCCTGGTCTACACTAAGTGCAATATACCTCCTGGACTATAGTAACTATATATCTTTGCCCACCCGGGGAAATCAGAGGAATCTGGCACATATTACATTCCATAATGGGGAAGCAAGGGAGGCATAAGATTTAGTGTCCCCTTTAATGAAAAGGAAAATGGAGAAACAGAAAGGCCACATAGTTTTCTCATTTAACTGGGCCAGGATTGAAACCAAGAACCTTCAAGTTCATATACTGTATCCAGTAGACCAAACAAAAATGGACCAAGAATGGTGAAGTCCCATGCATTTCATGTCATTTCACAAAACTGTGAAAATGGGTGACTGATGAGGGCCAGATCACTGGTAAAAGTGGTCAGGTGAGAGTTATACCTTACACTCCCACAGCAACAGCCCTGACTACTATGACCAAACTGAGACAGAGTCAGTCAACTTTGCCTCCAGGTGGATTGATCTGGGACCCAGCTACGGGTCCTTTGAGCAAGAAGAATACAAAGTACTATAAATATTGGGCTTAGCTCAGAGTTCTGGAAACTTCAGAGAACCTGCTTGTCACCTGCTTTTACTTTCCTGAATTGCTTTTTAACTACTTTTATTGGGGGTAATTGTTTTTACCTGGGGATATTTGTATATATTGGTATTAAGGGAATTGATTACTTGAATCCTTAGCCTCTGAGTGATCCATTGAAAGCAGATGTGGAGCACTCATTGACAACTGGGACAGTGACTATGGTAATGAACTGTGGTTTCCCTATTCTGCCAGGGCCAGGGCTTTCCTCCAAGCACTGGTCAATAGAAAGCCTGGCAGGCTGAATAACACTAAATAGAGTTTGACTGAAGAGAGAACAAGAGGTGCTCACTGAGAAACATCAAGTACATGGACTATAAGGACAATTCTTAGTTTAATAGAAACCGTAAAAACCAAGTATGGTACACAGTACTTGGCATATAGTAAATACTTAATATATTCTTTTTTCATTCATTATAAGTATAAATTAAGAACTAGCAGGTACATGTATTATCATTATTAGAAGTAGTTCCTGGCTCAATACAACTATACAAGTGACTATAATGAAAATAGAATCCTTTCTTTTAAAATTTGATTTATTTTTTGCATTGAACAATAATCTATTTTCTCTTCCTTCCATGTCCCCCTCCCCCCATTGAAAAAGGAAAAAAAAAGATGAATTCCCAAATTGGTGAACCATGCTTTTAAAAATGCCCAATTCTGCACCTGAGTCTATCAGCTCTTAGTCTGGAGGTGGGTAGCTGGCCTCATCATGAGTCCTAGTCAGAGTCCTTATCTTTTATAGTTGTCTTTACAATATTGTTATTGTATAAATTGTTCTTCTGGTTCTGCTCACTTCAATCTGTATCAGTTCATACAAGTCTTCTGAGGCTTTGTCTCTTTTGTTATTTCTTATGGCACAGTAGAATTCCTATATTCATATATCATAACAAATTATATATGATATTTGGATGTCACACAATTGATTGACAAACCTGTAGTTTCCAGTTCTTTCCCACCACAAAAAAAATGAAAATAGAATAATAATAACAATAATCCTAAAGATAAGGAAACACACAATTCCCTCTGTGTCTTTGAACTGGCTATCATACCCCCTTCACATGAAGCTCCATATCTTACAATTTTTATTGTTGAGTCATTTTTTAGTCATATCTGATACTTCATGAGCTCATTCGGGGTTTTCTTGGTAAAGATACTGGTTTGCCATTTCCTTCTCCAGATCATTTTATAGATGAGGAAACTGAGGCAAACAGGGTTATGTGACTTGCCCGGGGTCACATAGCTAGTAAGTGTCTAAGGCCGGATTTGAACTTGGGAAGATGAATTTTCCTGACTCTAAGATCAGCACTCTATGCACTGTACCACCTATCTGTATGACTGGTAGATTTAATGTAAAAACATCTACATTTAGGATTTTTCTCTTTTCTGAGGCATCTGATTCCTTTACCACAAACTCCCAAGCCAGGATGACTGAAAGATGGTGTGAAAACAAAAGGGGCGACCTAGAGCTAGTGCCTAGGACTATATGAAAAGAGATGAGGTGACCATAAAGTAATGAGACAGTTCTTGAAGAATATACCAGAATTCAGCCTGGGGTCCAGAAACTTTTTTTTTTTTAGTAACTATTTCAATATAATTTGTTCCCTTGGTAATTCTATATATTTTATGCATTTAAAAACATTATTCTAAGAACATATACATAGGCTTCACTGTATTGCTGAAGGGATCCATGATATAAAAAAGGTTAATAAACTTTACATAAGGGATTTTATACTTATTCCACTGATGCAGTCATGTTTCAGAGTACTTCTGGACTGCTCTTTGGGAATTTCCTTCAGAGACCGTAATTTCAAGGGAGCGGTACATTTTTGGTCAAAAATTACCAATGAGACATTGTCTTGTGTGTCCATAAAGTAGCTGCAAATGCAATTTTTGAATGTGTTTTGAGCATCATTGGGATATATGATTGGCCTCCCAAGAGGACCATTTGGAAAGAAAACACTCATTTGGGGTAGATGAGTTGCAGTATGAGCTGTTACATAAATAATGCCTCATTACTTTATGGTCCCACATTACATATCGGGTCCTCTCTGACTCCAAAGGCCAATTCTCATTTAGCAGCTCTGATGATCCAGCCCCTATATCTTCAGCCCTCTCTCCGTCATCCATGCATAGCTAAGCACAGCATTACATCATTCATTTCTAATCAGCTGAATGACCTCCCAGGCTGAATGTGGATTCCAAGCTGCTTACTTTACTAAGTCTAATTACTTTGTTTCCCTACTGTGCAAGTCTTTCCTGGAAATCAAGAAGACTTACAGCTTCCTCTTAATGGGGACAAACAGAAAATGCTGCAGAAGGAACCTGAAAGAACAGAAGATGCAGACACAGTTTTTGTTTTGCTTGGTTTTGTTTTCTTCTACCTATTCCAGATGAATCATGATTCTCAAAGCTAAAACAATAGAATTAGTCCTTGCCAGTCTCCAGAGCCCCCAGATAATGGTTCAGCAAAAACAAACAAACAAAACTAACCTTTTCGTGTTACAGAAATGAATTCAGAGACTTGAACTTAGTTTTTCACTTTTTAATCAGTAGGAAGGCATGTTGTGAATGTAGCTTTTTTAAAAAAAAATTATTTTTCCCAATTACACGTAAAGATAATTTAACATTCATTTTTTTAAAAATTTTGAGCTCCAAATTTTTTCCTTCCTTCCCTTACCTCCCCCTCCCTGAGGTTGATATAGGTTATAAATGTGTAATCATGCAAAGCATATTTCCATATTAGTCATGCTGTGAAAGAAGACACAGACCAAAAGAAAAAAAACATGAAATTTTTTTTAAAGTGAAAAATAGTATGCTTTAATCTGCATTCAGACTCCTTCAGTTCTTCCTCTGGATCTGGATAGCATTTTCCCTCATGAGTCCTTAAGAATTGTCTTGGATCATTGTATCAGATCATTATAGGAACAGCCAACTCATTCAAGGTTGATCATTGCACAATGTTGTTGTTACTGGGAATAATGTTCTTCTGGTTCCGTTCACTTTACTTTGTACCAGTTCTTGTAAATCTTTCCAGGTTTTTCTGAAATCCACCTGCTTGTCATTTCTTACAGCACAATAATATTCCATTACATTCATGTACCACAATTTATTCAGCCATTCTCCAATTGGTGGGCATCCCTTCAATTCTTAACCTTTTTGTGTCATGGTCCCCTTTGGCCATCTAAGAAGCCCTTCTCAGAATAATGCCTTTAAAAGAATAGAGTAAAATATATCAGGGTATTAAAGGAAACCAATTATAGAGAAATACAAGTATGAAATATATTCATTTTTGATAACATATATTTGATCAAATATATGAAATAGTTATTTACATATATACATACGTGTATTTGCATATATGTATGTATCTCTCTGTATTTATATGTACACACACACACACACACACACGTATATATGCAGAGAGAGAGAGAGAAGCAAATTCAAAGGGCCAAGGTTAAGAACCCCTGAAAATAATTAATGGTTTAAAAAAAAAAGGTAATGTGAGGCAGAGAAAGGAGAGGCATTGAAGGAGCAGGACCATCTGGCGGAGTCATAAATCTGATATTACATTTGTCCAGCCCTGGAGGATGTGTGGCAGCTTCAAGGTTAGCAGTTTGTCACCATTGACTATGAATGTTTCAACATGACTGGTCTCAATAATACATTGAGTAGAATTTAGCAGACTGTGCCTTATGGTTCTCACAGAACCAAAGAATCTTAGAGCTGGAAGGAACCTCAAAAGCCATTGAATCCTGGAGCACAAATCTCATCTCTAGCATCCCTAACCTGCCTAGTAATCATCCAGCAACCTGGATTTATCTTTACATTTAAGAAGATTCAGATATAGGGAAGTAATGTTACATTCACAACTAGCAGGTCTCATAATGGAAACTGAGAGTCCTAATGGTGTTGAAGTAGTAGGGTAATAGCACTTTAGAGCTGGAAGAGAATGTGAAGACTAACAGGTCCACCCCCTGTATTCGACAGATGAGAAAACTGAGCTTAATTTGATCACAAATCATAAATTGACAAGTAAGTGATATCTCTTCTTTTTTAAAAGGGGTGGAGTGGGTTCTGAATATTTATTTAAGGGAAAAATAGATGCCTGGTAGATGGAAATTTACCCTTCTGATTAAAAAAAATGAGGAACACAGTGCTTGGTATATAGTAAACAGTAAATACGTAATTGATTGATTTTTTTTTTTTTTTTTTTTGCTGATTCATTGAATTAAAGAATTTTAGAGCTGGAAGGGCCTTTAAAAATGAGTTACTACCCCCTCCCCAAACCCATCATTTAACAAGAACAACACAACAACAAAAAGATAATAAGAATTGTAATTATCTGGCTGGATTGGCCCCAGAGGGCAGAAGTGGAAACAATGGATGGAAGCAACTGATGGGTACGATAAGGCTTGATATAAGAAAAAACCTTCCAACCGTTATAACCATCCAAAAGTAGGATAGACTGCCTTAGGAGATAGTGAGTTTCCCCTCTCTTGAAGTCTTACAGCAAAGCTTGGATGCTCATTTGCCAGGGTTGGTTTAGGGGGATTTTTGGTCAGATATGAATTACATTTGATGGCCCCTGTGGAACCACACTGAGATGATATGAAATTAATCGAATTGTGCAATTTCCCACTTCCAGTTAGTGGCAAAGAGAGAACCAGAACCCACATCCTCTCTCCCAGTCCTGTGCCCCTTCCACTATATTACTCAACACACCATGCCTCTTTCTATACATAATAAAGATTGGGAATTCATCCTCTGACAGCAGCAGGAAAGCGTGTAAGAATTATCATCAACATTTTTGAGGACTGTGCAGAAGTAAAAACATGTTTTTCCTTTAGCAGAAACATCACTAAATGTTTTCCATTTATCAAACCAGACAGTTACTGCCTCTTCTCACCAGGTTACCCATTCTAGGAGAAAAGAACAAAAAAAACAAGAAAAATTAAAATGGGTTTTTTTCTTCCTTTGGAATAAATGAGTAGTTACTAGATTCAGATCAGTGATTCTCCTACCTTGTTTCTAGGCCTTTTTATTCTTTTTCAGGTTGTCTATGCCCAGAATCTTACCCCCACAGTTGAGGATTTAGCCTGGATTAACACTATCTTTTTTTTTTTTTTGGAGGCAATTGGGGTTAAGTGACTTGCTCAGGGTCACACAGGTAGTAAGTGTTGGAGGGCAGATTAGAACTCAGGTCCTCCTGACTCCGCAGCTGGTGCTCTATCTACTTTGCCACCTAGCTGCCCCCAATTAACACCATCTTTAAAAAAAAAAAAAAGCAACATGGAGTAGGGGATACAATAACTGGCCTCCAAGTCAGAAAAATGTAAAACCAAGCCCCACTTCTAATAAATCTTGGCTGTGTGAACCTGGGTAAGTGACTTAACCTCCTAGTAACCGAGACAGCAATCCCCACTGGTCCAACTCTACTATTTTAAGACAACTACAACATTTGAATGTGGTTTTTTTAATTTGTTTTTTTTTTTTTTCATGAGAGGGTTACGTGATAGAAAGAGAGGAAGGGGAGAAACCTTTCATGGGGAATGGTAAGGAGGAAGGAGAATGAAAATGTAACCGGGGTGATCTTGTCAGGGCTGTGGGTACTTGCTCTTGTGACAGAAACGTGAAGGAGGTTAAAAAAAAATTGTGTTCCCCGAAGTTCAGTCCTGGGCCCTCCTTTCTCCTCATTGTACACAATCTGTTTCTGGGTGACCTCATCATCTACCTTGGATTTAATTAGACTTCCAGACCTATATGTCTAGGCCTAATCCTGAGCTTCAGTCCCACATCACCAACTGCCTACTGATTATTTCAAACTAGATGTCCCAGAGACATGTCAGACTCAATGTGCCCAAAATAGAACTCATTATCTTTCTTCCAGACTTCCCTATTTCTGTCAAAGTCACCGCCATTCTTCCAATCTCCAGGTGTATAACTTCAGCCTTATTCTGGACTCCTTAAGGGCTTTCCTTCACTCCACGTAGCCAATCAGTTGCCAAATCTTACCATTTCCCCTCCACATCTTTTGTAGCCAACTCCTTTTCTCATTCACACAGCCATAACCTGTGGTGAGACCTCATCACCTCTTGCTTAGATTAGTCCAGTTGTCTCCTAATTGGTCTCCATGCCCCAAGTCATTTCCCACTCTACTTCTTCCTCTGCATAGCCATCAAAAGATTTTCCTTGAACATAGACCTGACCATTTCACTCTCCTACTCAATAAATTCTAGAGGCTCCATATTGCTTTTAGGATCAAATAGAATCTTCTCTATTTAACTTTTAAAGTCCTTTATAGCTTGGCCCCAACCCACCTTTCCTGCCTCATTGTACCTTACACCCACTGTTGTACTCTTCAATCCTTCCTAACTAGCTTTTTCTTTATTCGTCATACATGACATTTCATTTTCTGTCTCTTTGCATTGGCTACTCCCTGTGACTAGAGTTCATTTACTTTTCACATCTGCCAAATAGAGGCTTACTCTTCCTTTAAGATACAGCTCAAGTACCAGCTACACAAAGTCTTTCCTGATCCCTCAGCTGCCTCCCCTACCAAACTACCTTGTATTTATTCTCTTTATTATATATATGTATATATACACACATATATATTCATATATAGATATATACATACTTATACATAGATAAACACACACACATAGGTATGCATCTGTCTATATGTACACATCTATGTATATTATGTATATATATATACATATATAAGCACACATATACATATTTACACATATGTATGTGTGTGTGTGTGTTATTTCGCATGTTAGAATATGAGCTCCTTTAAGTCAGGTTTTTGAGAGTAGGGATTATTCCATTCTTATATTTGTATCCCCAATGGTTAGCACAGAATACACTTAATAAATTGTTGTTTGATTTCAGGAGAACTGTCAATCACCCAGCACCCCCCTCCCCCTAGTACTTCCCAGGTTCTGTCTAGGAGTTATCTGTCGATCACTGCTATCACTGGCTCACATTCGCCCTCCCCATCCCCCATCCTCTGACCACTTCTGTCTGGTAGATCTAGACTGTTCACATTCTTTTAAACCTAAAGGACATGATTTAAAAAAAAAAAAGCTTAATTAAAGCTCTGGGTTTGTTTCTTGGCTTCCTCAGTACAGGTACCCAAAGTATTATATTATGAGAAGAGACACAATTTATCAGGTATCCACCCCAGAGGAGCAAGGGAATATAAATTTGAAATACTAAGAATGCTTCAATCGCTTTGAGTCACATTGGTGTATGTAATATATTTTTCAACAAGAGATTACTAGATTAATCACCAAGAGGGGATAAGCTCCTTCCCAGGTTTCTGCAATGCAAGCTACCTAATTTCCCTAAGATTTGTAGATGGGGATTCCTAGTCCAGCATCAACTCTACCACCCAAGAAGTTATATAACCATGCCCCAAACAACTCAATAGGAATTGCAGGTCTGTGGTCCAGTGTTGTGCAGGGTTGGAGTGGTTTCCAGGCAGTCAGGTCTAGAGCTTTAGGCAATGACATTTGGAAGTCAGCCACCAACAAGGGCAGTGACCTGCCTGAGTGCAGCTATCCTGCTCTGGGCTTGATGATGGCCAGGAAGGTCATGGGGTGGTTTCTCATCTGTTTACCAAGCTCATATTAAAGTTAGCTATTTGAGTACACCTATTGACCTAAAGATGTTGATTAGTACTCCAAGGATAATCCTAATAAATGGTGGGCCCCGGGCCTGACGTAGCCTGATTTTTTATGGTCAGTCCAACCAGTGGGATTTGGGATTATTAATTAATGTCCAATCAATATAGTTGAGGCTGTTTGCACAATTTGCTAATATGTTGACATTGATGCCAGAAGTATTCCTAGGATCATAGAATTTAACATTTAAAGCTGTAAGGAGCCATTAAGTCCAACCTCTTCATTTTACAGTTGAAGAAACTGAAACACAGAGAGGTTGAGTGACTTATCCATGGTCACACTGCTTGTAAATGTCTAATGTGGGACTTGAAACCATGTCTTCCTAAGTCCAGAACTAATAAACAATCCTGGTTACCTTACATTTGGAAAACAAGTAGCTATACAAGTTTGCCCAGAATATCTTCTAGTTAGCACATTGGTATTTTGTTTACATTATGTTTTTTTGGTTTGTTTTTTAATGAGGCAATCCGGGTTAAGTGACTAGCCCAAGGTCCCACAGCTGGCCGGATTTGAACTCAGGTCCTCCTGACTCCAAGGCCGGAGCTTTATCCACTGTGCCACCTAGTTTCCCCTTTTGTTTGCATTCTTAAAGTAAATGAAAAACATTAATTAAGCAGTCACTATATGCAAAAAGGAGCAATAGGTGGCACAGTGGATAGAGCACCAGGGCTGGAGTCAGGAATACTCATGTTCATGAGTTCAAACCTGGCCTCAGACACTCACTAACTGTGTAACCCTGTTTGCCTCAGTTTCTTCATCTGCAAAATGAGCTGGAAAAGGAAATGGCAAAGCATTCCAGTATCTTTGTCAAGGAAACCTCAAATGGGATCACAAAGGATCAGACATTACTGAAACGACTGAACAAAATATATGAAAGCTTGTACTAAGCATAGGGAATATAAAAAGAAAAATAGAAACAGGTTCATCTCTCAAGGAGCCCATATTCTATTGGGGGAGCCAACATATATAGGTGCTTTTAGCTGCAAGTCAGGTGGAAAATTCCCACAGTTCTTAAGGTGTAGTGGTAAAGCAGATATCAATGCTTCATCTTCAGTGTTATTTCTGCTTACAAAATCCTATGTTTCCTATTCTGAACCATACAATATGGCCAAGGACTTGAGTGTTAAAGTAGTTTCTTTTCTGGGTCTTCAGTAGCTGTGGTTGCTGAGGAGGCTGGGATTGCAACACCTGAAAAAAAAGAACAGTTGCCAGGTCACATTTTCAAAGGGGTTGATGGCTGTCAGGCAATGCTGGAAGGATTGGTCTGGGGCAGGAGGCACTGAAATTCCCAAGGTTCTTGGGCTTACCGGCCCCTTGGGGGCAGTTGGTCAGTGATGGTATTAGTGGTTTTGAGGAAGATGGGCCCTTTATCCATGGTTATTTCTCCCCTCAATAATGGTTGTGGGGGCCAGCTGGAAGCGTGGCTGATGGTCTGGGGGCAGGTAGGAAACACTGGTGTGGTACTGCAGACTCTCTTCATTGCTGTCTCTGTGCCTTTCTCTTTTGTTGCATGGCTTTAAAAATTTTTTTTGTGCCTCTCTGCCCTTATGAGGGCCTTTCCCCAATGAGGAGTGTGTTCTCTGGTCCCACGGCATCATGAAAAATGTTATTCAGACCAGTTCCCCCAGAAATGTGTTGCTACTGTACATCATTCTGGGAATGAGGCTGATCTCTGAAAAGTCTCCTTTCAAAGATGAAGCATTGGTTTTAAAAGAAAAAAAAAAGCATTAACCTCACAAACTGCGCCTTGTTTTCTAAGAATGGCAGCTTTCAACAGTGTTAACTAGATCTCTCTGTGCCATGATTGCCCTACAGCAGAAATGGCACAAAAACTCACTGCTTTCTTTTTTTTTTCTGAATTGGCTTTAGACATCTGTAGTCCAGATAGAATCTGGGGACAAGGAGGGAAGGTACAGTATCCTTATTTCAACTTCCATTTGCATTGGTAAATCAAGTTCCTCCATCTCTCCATCAGAGTTCGAGTGATATTCTCAGAGTGATTCTTTCAACCCTTCATTCTGGTGTGTTCTCCACAGTATCAAGCACCAGTTATTAGCACCCTGATATTACTTGACAACTAACATAAATTAGCCTTTATGAAGGGGTATTTCCTGAAAAGATAAAGCCAGAACCAAAGTACAAAACTTTCTTTTAAACCAGGGGTACACTCTCCCCCTATATTGCCTCAGTCCCTGAGTATAGTGGGCTCAGACTGAAGGTGGCTATTGCAAAAGAATTCACCCCACCAACTTCATTTCTGAGCACAGCCCAGCCACTGGATGAGTCACTCTCTGACTGTAGGACATGGTATCTCAGCTACCAAGTTGATTCACTGCTTGGCTAGATCTTATGGTCACTCTTCAGGACTATGGTGGTTCCTGACCAGGTGTAAGTGCGAGCAGACTAGTACAGACTCCAGTTCCAAGACCCCTGATGACTTCCCACCTTTTCAAGCTTAAAGAGTCACAGCCTAGTCTGTTATATCTCCAGTACCCTTTAATTTAAAAGTAGCAAAGACTAGACACAATAGGGTGAAATACAACAGCAAAGTCATGCATTGAAGGGCCTCATGGCAGTGGCTACTGGGGAAATTAAAGGCCCAAAGTCTTTTTCCCCACAGGAGGCTTACAGCATTTTCCACCTCACTCCAGTGCTGCCAGGGAGAGAAATCACTTTGTTTGGTTAGTGTTTTTTATATACACACTCAGTTCCAGCTCAGCAGTGGATCATAAGGTCTCTCCATTTTGCATGCTCAGAATCTGGCTCACCAAGCTTCCAGGCAGAATACACCTTGTATATAGCTAAGGACTCCTTGCATGCTCTCACTGGCCGGTCCCCTATCTCCCTTACTATCTTGGATTAGTTACCAACAAATGAGAGAAGTAGAATCACAAAGGTAGAGAATACTAGCAAAAATTACAAACACTCAAAAAAAGTATTGTTTTCCTAAAAAGAAAAAAGAAAACCATTCAAAAAATCCAAGTAAAATAAAAAAAGGCCACACTACAATAATTATCTCAAACGTCTCTCTCAGCTCTGATGTTTTGAGACTATGTGATCTCATGACACAGTTTAGGCTTCTCTTAATGGGAAATAACAAACACAAAAGGAAATTGACACAGCCCCAGATGTAGCTGTGATTTGTTGGTTTGTTTTTTTTTAAACAACATGTTGTATTTTCTTGCTTAAACACAAAAAGTCAGATCATGTATACAACAGGTCAAAAACTTCTCCTATTTGGTTAATTATTTTCTATGGCGATTGATGATTAAAAATTTTTTTTTTCTTTCAAAACTCTAAGAATTGGTTAGATGTCATCTGTGATGGGCTGGGAGATCTTTGCAGAAAGGAGGGAAGGAACATCATCTCCTTTACTGAGAATTCATTATATAATTGCACATTTTGAATTTCTAAAACTTAATCATTGATTACTTACTGCTAATATATTGTGGACTCTAGGCATGTATTTTTCAGTTGCTGAGCTGAAAAATAAATGATTTTTTCCCACCTACACTTAACTGGTTTTATAACGTTCATCTTATTTATAGAGCTTTTGTTACATCTCCCTGTTGTACTAAAATACTCAGAATTCTGTTCACCAACAATTCAACAAACATTGACTAATTCAATTCAGCAAATATTAAGCACCTCCTATGGGTAAGCCTAGGTGTTGGGGATATAAATACCACAAAATTAATTCCTGGCCTTCAAGAAGCTGACATTCTATCAGTGATATGCTCACAAATAAATAAATAGCAAGTGATTTGAAGGGGAGAGAGCCCTGCCAAGTTGGGGGGCGGTATTAAGAGGGAAGCCCAATCACTATTGCATACCACCGGAGCAATGATACCGTCTCCTAAGCTCAGGTCACTGTGCTAGTTGCTAAAGGGGATACGAATTTAGAGATGCTTTCAGTATAATAGGGGGTGGGGGCATAACCCATACATAGATTCATTCATTCATTCATTCAACAAACATTTATTAAATGTAAAGCCCTGGGCTAGATGGTAGAGGAGATACACAGTTTTGTATTTAGAATGTTGCAGGACCTTTCATTTCCAGAAGATAAATTACTGTTTTCCTTCCAATAAAAGTTCCAAAGATGTAAATTAGTAAATAGGGCCCTAGATAATATGCAATTGCTCTTCAGGGCCCCTCAAATCTGCAGCAAAGTTGTTAGTCAAGGAACATTCAGGGAACTCATCATGAGATCTGGACCCCTTTGTGTTCTGGTAAATACCTATGATGTCACTGAGTATTTTGCATTAAGAATTAATGCTTTTATATTGCAAAATGATTAGAAGGCAGCTCTGAGTGCCCAAGAAGATGTGGGAAACATGAGGTGATTAGATGGGTTGTCCATGAGGCTTCATTGATCTAGAGAAATCCCAGATAAGAGAACTCCCTTTACCAATGTAGGTTGACACCTTCTGTGTAACTTCTAGTCTTAGAAAGTCTCTGAGAGCACTGAGAGATTAATAGACTTGCCCAGAGTCACATAGTCAGTATGTGCCAGAGGTGAGATTTGAACTCAGGTTTTCCTTATTCCAAGAAGAGCTCTATCCCCTGCATCATGGTTATCTCTCAGAAGCATTAGCTATAATCACAACTTACATTTTGTAGCACTTTATGGTTACAAATCACTTTTATATACCATTACATCCCTTTGTAGAGACAATGAAAAAGGTAACATTAAGTATTATCATCCTTATTTGATAAATAACAGGTCTTATTTTATAGGTAAGAGGTTATATTAGGTGGCCTTTAAAGCCTCTACCAACTGAGATTCTATAAATCTACATTATGTTAGAACCAAGACCTAAGCACCCAGGTCTTCTAAAGACTGTTGATTCCATTCCACCCAATTCATTGATAAGGTCAAATGCTCAGTGGCTTTGAAATCACTATGTTGATCCAAATTCTCTCATGTGCCTCAATTGTTCTCTGCAAGTAAGGTGAGCCACCATTTTCTTCTTCTTTTTTTTTAAATAAACATTTTTTTCAGGGGTAAGGGGAGTCAATCGAGGTTAAGTAACTTGCCTAGGGTCACACAGCTAGTATCTGAGGTCAGATTTGAATTCAGGTCCTCCTGACTCTAAGACCAGTGCTCTATCCACTGTACCACCTAGTTGCCCTGTGAGCCACCATTTTCAAGCAACTTATTATTATCCCTAGGGTGGCTAGCCTAATATTTTGAAGGCTACATGATTCAAAAATATCTGCCTTAGTATCTAAAATTCCCAGAATCATTTTGTTCTTTTCAAGTTAAGGTAGTTCTAGAAGCTCCTATTGTGGTATAAATATCTTATTTGGAAGAGGCAACTTAACAACGCATAAGCCAGTCCATAGTAAATGGATGCTAATTCCTTCACCAGCAGGGTCATTGAAGGAATAGGCCATAAGGATAGCAAGTTTTGAATGGGGATGTGGGGTGGTGATGAGGAGAAAGGAAAGGTTTTAATTAGCAATGTTATGAGGCTCAACTGAGATAATCAATACAAAGCACTTTGCAAATCTTAAAGCTAATAAATACCAGTTGTTATTATTGTTGTTGATATTGACCTATAGTTTGATGATAATTTCATTCCCTGGACCTTCTGCTGTGCTCTTACTGAGTTCTAGCAATGTTTTTAGAGCAATACAAGGATGTACTGGTAAATGTTTAACAACCAGACTCTCCAGAAAAACAAAAGTTTGCAAAATACTTTTAAGTTTAGTCTGATTTCTTAAGTCTAGACAATCAACAACAAATCAAGTCCCGATTTGTAGCTATTGCTGATTTCTTTTTTTATATTAATTGCTTTTTTAAAATTATTTATTTATTTATTTTTAGGCAATTGGGGTTAAGTGGCTTGCCCAGGGTCACACAGCTAGTAAGTGTCAAGTGTTTGGTCTGAGGCCGGATTTGAACTCAGGTCCTCCTGACTTCAGGGCTGGTGCTTTACCCACTGCACCACCTAGCTGCCCCTGTTGCTGATTTCTGAGGTACAAATGCTTACAAAGAAAATTTGACAACAGGTTCTTGCAAACTAGTTAGAGCTGGCTCCAGCACACCCCTGGTTATGAGCCAAGTATGCAACAGGGGAAAGCAAATCTAGCTCAAGTTCTGCTATAGAGGGACCTAGTGCGTCCAGGAAATACAGAGTGTTAAGATTACTACTAGGTTCTTAGAACAAACGGTTATCTAGAAAGCAGGCATGTGGTTGGGCTCTAAAGATGAAACTGAACTCCTTCCCACGCTGCCTTAAGCTGGCCTTGACTTTGATTTACTGATGATTCTGTGATCTCATGATTTGAGTACACCCTTCAAGGACATAGGCTGCAAACCATATATGCCTTCTTACCCTCTACTACTCTTATCTATATCCATCCATAAATCCTCGATAGTAGAGGTCCATTCAATGTACTGGGTGTCTGGGCTAGGCCAGGACACTATGACCCTGAGCAGCTTAAAGTTAATTCTCCTCCCAGGTAGGTTGACTTGAAATACAAATGGGGACCTATTGGTAGGTATATTATTCTCAGGTCTTACCTAATGAAACTTAAGCTAGCTTTTCTTTAAAAGTATTAAAATTGTTCTCCAGAAATAATTAGTTGGCTCAGAGGACAACTTCAGGTCTTTGATGGAACTCCCTGGTGTCCTGAATGCAAAAGATTCAACGCTTCCTTAGGCATATGACAGACAGACCAACCCAGAGGCAGGGAAGCTATGTCCTGCATCGATGCTAAATAGCTTTTTCCTGTTATGGGTAAATCGGGCCTAATTTTGTTAACTATTAAATCATCCTATGCATGTTTCACTTCATCCCAGTTTTGAACATGACCTATCCAGAGCAACGTGACCTATCCTGTTCTTCCTGGCGAGGGCTTCCTCTAACTATTGGACTTGAGTTTACGCTTCTCAATACCAGTACAGGCAGCTTTTATCTGTAGAGTCACTGAGCACATCTTTGAAGAAGACAGAGGGAAGCTGTGCTCCCCTATTTATCTGCTTATTCAAGTAATTGTTTACCTGATCTTTTAGGTTCCCAATTCTCTCCTGCACCTGATAAAGAACTCTTCCTGGACAAAGTCTTCCTCCAAATGTGCTTAACATAAATAGTTGGAAAGATTAGAGACACTAGGGAGAATACAACCTATTAAATGTGAAGAATTAGGCTCTATCCAAGACTAGGGTCAACCTTATATCTAGGCAAAGTAGATAGCCACCTACATAATAAAATATTCTAGAATCAGGAAGCCCACCTGCCTCAAAATAGCTCCGCCTCCCACTTGCCATGCCTGTAAAATCCCACCCTTGGAACTGACAAGTGCCTGCTTCTAAGATACATGCCATAGCTAAGTTGTTGAGCTGATTTTCCTTTAGCTATAAATGCCTGCAGTTAATTTGCTTTCTTCCTTTGAGAGCTGGGATTCTGGCATTAAGGGGACAGGAGTTTTGACTGGAGCCAGGGGAGAGAAAATGGTGGGTGAATCAATCATTTTAGAGGGTTAATAGAGAGACAAATTTAGGTAGATTACTATAGAAGCAGTAAAAGGCCAGCAGGAACAGGGGGTGGAAGTAGATCCTGGGTCTAAAGTTGGAAGGGACCTCAGAGATCATCTGATCCAACCCTTTCATTTCACATATGCAGAAACTAAAACTAAGTGAGGTTACATATAGTAAGCTTCAGCTGCCTTCACGGCCATTGGAAGAAATTGTTCTCATCTGCCTCTTCCACCAGGGGAAGTCTTCACATGCTTGGGGTAGATGCCCTCCCCCCCGCAACTCATCAACAGGGTTTGAGATCCCTCAGTTACCCTCAACTTGGTTTAGTTCATCTGCTAAAACACTTTAGAAGGGTGTGGCTGCTAAGAGTGTTATAACTTCTTGGAGCCACAGATGAGAATTAGGTTAATCAGGTAGACACCAAAAGAGAAATGCAGCCCTGAAGGGAAGGGCTCAGCAGCTCTCACATCAAAGGTACTAGTCTCCCCTGAACACATCCTACACCCCACCCCTTACAATCTAGTGAGGTATGTGATAGATGGCATCCTGTTACTGTAATACAAAATAATCTTTGATAAGCACATTAAAGATGTTGAAAACACTAAACAATTGGATTAAATGTTTGATAAACCCAAAGCTTTGGGGGGCAAGAACTCACTATTTGATGAAAACTTCTGGGAAAACTGGAAATCAGTCTGGCAGAAAGTAGGCATAGACCAACATCTCACATGATATACCAAGATAAGATCAAAATGGCTACAAGATTTGGACATAAAGGGTCATAAGCAAATTAGAGGAGCACAGAAAAAATTACCTGTCAGATTTATGGATAAGGGAAGAGTTTATGACCAAACAAGAAGAAAAGATGATTACAGGAGTTATAGATAATTTTGATTGTATGAAATTAAAAAGAGATTTTGCATAAGCAAAACCAATGCAGCCAAAATTAGAAGGAAAGCAGGAAGGTGAGGGAGGCAGGATTTTACATCAAGTTTCTCATTTCTCAAATATATAGGGAACCAAGCCAAATTTATAAAAATTAAGGTTAATTCCCCAACTGATAAATAGTTAAAAGATATGAATAGTTAGTTTTCAGAATAAGAAATCAAAACAATCAATTATCATATGAAAATGCTCTAAATCACTAATAACTAGAGAAATGCTAATTAAAACAATTCTGAGATACCACCTCATAACTATGAGATTAGCTATGACAGAAAAGGAAAATTACAAATGCTGGAAAGGATGTAGAAAAATAGGAACACTGATGTATTATTGATGGAGTTGTGAACTGATCTAACCATTCTGGAGAATAATTCAGAACTATGCTTAAAGGGCTATAAACTGTGTATACCCTTTGACCCAGCAATCCCATTACCAAAATACCAATATGTAGGTCTGTATCCCAAAGAGATCAAAGAAAAATGGAAAGGACCTATATGTACAAAATATTGATAACAGCTCTTTTTTTTTGTGGTAGAAAAGAATTTGAAACTGAAGCGATGCCTATCAATTGAATAATGGTTGAACTAGTTGTGCTATATGATTGTTATTTAATCTTGCTATTATGCTCAAAGAAATGACAAGATGATTGGGTTCAGAAAAATCTGGAAAGACTTATGTGAACTGATGTAAAGTGAAGTGAGCAGAACTAGAACATCGTACACAGTAACAGCAGTGTTGTAACAGTGATCAATTGTGAAAGACTTAGCTACTCTGATTAATACAATGATTCAAGACAATTCCGAAGGACTCATGATGAAAAATGCTATCCACCTCCAGAAAAAGAATGGATGAACTCTGAGTACAGGTTAAGGTATATTTTTTCCCATTTTATTTTTCTTACTTTTTTCCCCCAACATGGCTAAATGGAAATATGTTCTGCATGACATCATATGTATAATGAGTACCATATTATTTGCATTCTCAATGGGTGCAAGAGAGGCTGGAGGGAGGGAGAGAATTTGGAACTCAAAACTTAAAAATAAATTAAAAAGAAAAATAAAGTCCTTTTCGACTCTTCAAAAAAAATTTAAGCTGTTTAATTACTATACAGCAACAACTGTTTTGGGAAGCATTATTTGCATCTCAATTTGAACTTTAACTTTTCACAACTATTATGCATTAAGTATGAGGAAAAAATAACTAAGAAGTCATATATTTACACATTTAGATGTATTCATGTATGAGTACATATACACACATGTGTGTATATGTTATATACATGTGTATATAATATGTATTATAATAATATAAATGATATATTTTTGTTCCCCTGTCCCCACATTCTAGTTTTTCTTGCCGAGCTAGCTGAGGGACCTGGGTCATACATAAATTCTTAGACTAGAATGACCTCAGAAATTACCTAGTCCAACCACCAAGTGGAACACTAATCCCTTTTAGTTTTAGTTCATGTGGGGCAACTCAAGAGGTAGCAGGAATATTTTTCTTCCACCTGACATCTTCCCCCTGGTTTCCTGGCCTTTGAAATATAAAGTTCTACAAAATTAATTGGCACCAAATTGCTTAAGATTATCTATTAACTCCTCCAGCAGGCTCCCAGAATGTTTCCAACCTACCTCTTAAATAAAAGCAGCAAACAACAATCTGTCTACAATTAAGCTGTAGGACTCCAGTAACACTTTCAAATGATTTATAAATATTTATGTTTGTTTGTTTTTGAAAACAGCCAATTCCCTTATTTTGGAGGGTGGACTGGCAGGTGGAGGAGGGGGAGGTGGCAAAGCACTATACTGTCCTGTTCAATGGAGATATGGGTTTTCAATAGGGAAAGCTTATGTATCTTTTCCTGTATACCATGCAAAAGTTTTCTTTCTAGATTTCATTTAGTCTTACTGCAAAGTCGAAGCTATTTGTGCATAACACAGAGCAAGGTAGCAAGAACTATTAAGTAGAGCACCATTTAGGAATGAATGAATGGATGGATGGATTGATGGATGAATGGAAGGATAAAAAGCTTTCATTAAATACTTATTCTGTGTAATGCACAGTACTGAATGCTGAGGATATAAATAGAAAAATAACAGTCTCTGCTTTCCAGGAACTCATATTTTAATGAGGGTGACAACTCATATAAAAGATTTTAGCTGCAAGTCAAATGGAAAGATCCTATGGTTCCTAGGGTAGAAAGGAAAAAGGGAAGGTTATGCCTCATTTTTTTTTTTCCAACTGGGGTTATGTGACTTGCCCAGGGTCACACAGGAGTAAGTGTCAAGTGTTTGGTCTGAGACCAGATTTGACCTCAGGTCCTCCTGACTTCAGGGCTGGTGCTCTGTCTACTGTACCACCTAACTGCCCCATGCCTCTTCTTTAATGTTATTTACATAGATAAAATCCTATCCATTTCTGATATAGAACTATTTGACAGTTCCAAGGACTATAGAAAGTTCAAACTGCACTTATTGGAGGACCAGCATTTACTAGAGCCATCTTGCCTACTGCCTACAAAGCACTGCTCTATGATGTAAGGTTGTTGTGGTTGTTGTCCATCTTTCTTTCTCGAAAAGGACCAATGACATCAGGAAGGTGATGTCTTGACTTGCAAGTGAGTTGAATTTAAGTGAGACAGAGCTGTACAAAGTCATCAGCCTCACTCTCTTCTCCAGTCATCAGAGTCCAGTGCAAGACATAAGTCAGGATGACTGGACCTTGGAGGCAAAGTCTCCTAGCCCTAGTGCTTAACACAGTGCTTTGCCTACCAATGCTTGCTTCTGCCTGCCTGCTACACCACATACAATAACTGTCTCATACTTAAAAGCTTATGTTCATAGAATTGGCTATTCATTGAGTTAGGATTGGGGAGGGTCTGGTAGATATAAAGATCATAGAAAAATCAGACCTGGAAGAAGATCTTAGAGGCCATTTGGTCCAACTCCTTCATTTTATAGAGGAGAAAATTGAATTGCCTAAGTTCTCACAAGTAGTAAAAGGTAGAGCTGGGACTGAAACTTCCATCTTCTGACTCCAAGTTCAATATTCTTGACACTATACCCACTATTCATCCAAGTAAGATTCTCAACCACAGGGAGACTAAATCCTGTAGAGGGAAATGGCCTTATTCCTCTGCAAGTTTCCTTTTGACTCAGAATTCTAAAGGCCTACTGGCTCTCTTTTTTAGTTGGGTCACCATGTATAGCACATATACACAGGTAACAATTTAATTGTCTTTCCAGAGAAAAGCTATAACTTTCCACTAGTTTCCCCTTTTGAGTCTCTTAAATTTGCTCTGTATTCTGTATTTTAATTAGTTAATTGTTATGCATGTCAGATTGTATCTTAAGAAGTCAGAATCACACTATATTCTAGCTATTAGGCTCATTCATTTAATTTTTGCATCAGGGATTGATGGATATTCTTTAACTGCTCTTTATTACTCACTTTATCACAACAACTGAAGCAGTCTAACTTGTCACCTCAAAGGATTCTAATAAGATAGCTTTGTTGAAAAATTCAACCTAACCAAACAGAATGCAGAATGAGATCAGCGTAAATTGTATAGTCTCCACTTCAAATATTTTGTCAACCCAGAATGGTCTAAAATCTACCCCATAGGAGAATAGATCAACAATTTAATTCTGATACATTACAACTGAATTTGAATTGTAGCATTAGAATACTGACAAGAACATGAAAATACATTTTCTTTAGCTCCTGTCTACATGATAAGAGAACCATTCATCAGTTCAATCAGTGAAGTGATAGGAATGAATCTGACACGTTGGTTGGCATCACTTGATTCAAATTCACTGATGAACTGGTTTTGTTTTGGTTTGGTTTTTTTCCCCCAATTTTCAACCCTTTTAGTGGAGGGAAGGGGGCAAGGGATGAAGTGTCATGTTGACAAAACCCAGTTGTGATTTTACAAGTAATGAACTTATTAGTCATTTGTGACTGTGATTATGCAGAAAAGACTCATTTTAATCAGTATTTACATGATTAAGATCAGCTGATTTCTCCCATATGCCGTAGAGTTTGTTCTGGGAGTGAAGTGTGAATTTTATTTTCTTTCTGAAGACTGTGGAAACAAGGGAAAAAATAAACCCCAAAACCATTTCCTAATACTTATAGCCTTGCACCAGCCCCATGCACTCCCTCCTCACCCTTGTCTCTTAGAATTCTTGTTTTCCATCAAGGTTCAATCTAAGCACCTCTTCCACTGAAAAGTTCTCTCTCTCTCTCTCTCTCTCTCTCTCTCTCTCTCTCTCTCTCTCTCTCTCTCTCCCTCTCTCTCTCAGTCTTTGTCTCTGTGTATCTCTGTCTCTCTCTCTCTTAAGATTTCCCTGTGGTATGTGTCAGTGGACTTATTGTATTCTGCTCCCTTCCCCAGAACTGTACATTCTTTGAGGGCACAAATATTTGTCTTGTTATGATCAGGATAATCCAATTCCTAAATGCAGGAATGTTTCAACCATGTCTATTTACACATGTCCCAACAACTCAGACCTCAGTTAGATTGAACATTAGTTCATTATAGAAATAAGATTAAGGCTGCAAGGAACCCTAGAAATCACCTAGCCCAACCTCCTCATTTTACAAATGAGAAAACTGAAGGTCTGGGAAGCTAATTGACTTGGCCAAGGTTCACTTAGCACCAAGTTAATAAGAAGCAAGATTTGAACCCAGGTCCTATGCCTCTAGAGACAATATTTTTGTGTTGCACCACACTACATCCTGCTGATATGTTGACATCAGTTTAAGCCTATTTCTGAGTGTTGGGCTATATTCTCATTGGCTACTATGAAAAAAAACCTGAGAAAATTTAACTCTTATTATTTTGAAGGGAGAAGGGGGTTAATCCATTCTGATCAGTTTTTATCTGTCGCTTCCCCTGGAAGTTAAATAGTGAGGAGTACACAGCTTTGTTCTTCACTCAAGCTTTCATCTGTGACAGTAAAACACATTCTCTCCAGCCTGCATTGGCATTTTCCCCATTCTGCTTCCCACTCTTCTTCAAAACCATTCAGGCAACTTTAATGTCAGCAGAAACTCAGCAGGGACCAAGAGATGTAATAGCAGATTTGCCCAATGATCTGTCTAGTCTCAGGTTACTTCTCAAGCAGCAGACAGTAAGCAATGACATACCTCAAAGAGAAACTGCAGAAAAATGAACAAATATAAAACTTGATCCCTGAAATATGCTAGCAACCAATGTGAACTTTGCAAAAGAGGATCCTGACCCTTGAGGTCCAGGGTATGTGAAAGGAAGGAGTACAGTCCTGAGATTTCCTTTCTGTAAGGCAACTCCCAGTAAAGAAATTCCTTTTACCAATACAAATCAGCAATAGTCCTGCAAACTTGCAGGTACTTAGTAGAAATAAGAGTTCTGAACCTTCAGTTTTTGTTGTTGTTCAGTCATTTTTCAGTCATGTCTGACTTTTTGTGATCCTATTTGGGATTTTCTTGACAAAGCTGCTGGAGTGGTTGCCATTTCCTTCTCCAGCTCATTTTACAGATGAGGGAACTGAGGCAAACACGGTTAAATGACTTGCCCAGGATCACACAACTAGTAAGTGTCTGAGGCCAGATCTGAACTCAGGAAGATGAGTCTTCCTGACTCCAAGCCCAGCCCTCTATCCACTGTCACCTAGCTCCCTATTATAGCACCCCTCCACCTTAGTTGGATAGTGGTGAACCTTGCCCCCATCAGTTGACCTGTCAGTGTAGCTTTGGAGGTCTCCAGGCTTTAGGACCTACTCTGCTGTCTTTTATTACTGAAATATCTGAGAAAATGAGGCCTAAAGGTTTTCATCCACTGAACACTTAGGGCTCATCATTACCAAAACTCCTGTCCTCCTTGCACCATCAGTGGACAAAGGAGGGTGAGGCTCCAAATCTGGTCCCTTTCAGGGACTGGATTCAAAGGATTCCTTACCCTGGAGCTGCCACATGTGCAAGGACCTGCTTTTTCTAACTCTACTGAACCATCTGAAAAAGCTGTTAGTGTAGACACCTGACATCTTCTCACCCAACCCCCAATCAGTCAACCAGTCAACAAGAATTTATTAAGTACTCACTATGTGCCAGGTGCCATGGTAAGTGCTAAAATATGGGTTTAGTTGGGCACTTGCTCACTGTGGATTTTTCAACCTAGACTCCCAAATTGACTTTCCTACTACCTCCATCCACTATTTCCTGGTGTTTGGAGAGTAATAAGGTGGTGCTATCCTCCATTATTATGGAACTTTCTCAAATAAACTTATGCATCCTCTGCCCCATGAATAGCAAAATCCTACTTCTCCCTCCCCATTTTCTCTTTGATTCTCTTTGATTTAACAGAACCCTTATCCTCATGAAATGAAAGATGTCTCATCTCCTTCCAGCTCACCCCTGCCACTTCCAGATCTCTATTTTTCCTTTGTCTTCCCCTTCCATTGTACCACATAACACTCTGTTCTATAGCAAATTAACTCTTCCCCTATCCTAGATTCCTTCCTTTCACTCTTTTCATTTTGAGCTCTCAGAAACATCCTTCCCACTCAGAAAGAAAATGGCACCCGAGTCAACTGGGTGCTCCTTCTTTTGGGTCTCCCAATGCACTGAAGCAGGGGGCTGTGTAAACATACTCCTCACTCCTCACTGCCACCTTCCAGGCTGAATCTTTGCCATTACAACAAAGCAATCTCTGTTCTTTGTAGATTCACTCTGTCTGTATCACTTGGTTTCAGTCATGATGGCTAGTCATGTACCCAATATCAGGTCACTTTCTGTCCTTTCTCTAGGAGTTCATTGCCTGGGTCAGAGTCTTCTTTTCTGCCCCAATACACATGTTGAGGTGCCTTTTAACACACTGACTTACCCATGCATCAACCTCCTCAACTCCCAAGACCTGTAGCATCATCACAGTGACAGTCATCTCTTAGATCTCACCTTTACCCTTAACTGTACCATCAGCACCTTTGATGCTGAACTCTGAAATCTTTGTCTCTCTGTCTGTCTCTATCTCTCTCTTCTCTCTGTCTCTCCATCTCTCCATCTCTCTCTCTGTCTCTCTCTCTGTCTCTCTACCTTTCTCTCATCTTGACTTCCTGTCCTTCCATCTCTCCTTCTAAATAAGACTTGGAAAATAATTGAATCATTTCCTCAACATCTTCTTAGTGCTCACCACCAACTGAATCCCTCTATCCTTCACTGTCCTCCCAGTCATTGTCTATAAATATCAGCTTTTTAAGTATAGAACAGGAGAAAAAAGAAGAGGCAGCAATTCCTTCATGATTTAACACCTCTGCTGAATGACTTGTCTAATGTGTCTATTTTTCAGACTTAATATTTTCTCTTCACTATCTCCTCTGGGAAGGGAAGGCTACTACTACACTTTAGCTTCTTTTTACCTGTCCAAATCATTGGCTTTTAAAGATCCACAGAAAAAGAAAGCGATTTCATATTTGTAAGTGGCTGTTTTTTACTAACCAAGGCAGTGATTTAAGTAGGGCTTCCAATAAAAAGGTTGTTTGTATTATGTAATTGTGTATTTGTGTGTCTATTCTGCCTTTTGATTTCACAGGCTAATTTCAGAGAAATCAAAGTGAGGCAAATGGCTCAGAATTTATACAGGAGATGCAATAGTTGATTAATTTAGTGATTTTCCTCAAAAAGAATTTAAAATTAAAGGACTCAATCTATTGAAAACCAAATTTTCTTATGTCAGGTTCTTGCCTTGAGGTTGGGCTTAATAGCAACTTCTGTGGAAGAGCATCACATAAACATAGCTACTAGATTAAGTCATTTCTGTTCAAGATGTCAAAACATGTATATTTAATGAATGAATAATGAAAATACAGCCCACTCATCTCAGCTAGCTTCCCCCCACCCCAATCAATGAATGTTAAAAAGACCAGTCTCTGGGAGGAAAAAAAAAGATTATGTACTTTGGGAAAAATAGGGAGCTGTGCAAATACTGTATCAAATTATCTTTGTAATGTGTGCATGCTGGCCCTCTATTTTAGAACTAGGGTGACTACAACTTCCCTCATAGTTCTTGGATACCTGGAGTGGATTGTAGAGTGTCTCTTCTCTGCCATTAGCTAAAGGACCTGCCTGATGTGTTTCTCCATACCTCTACCCCCATTGTTAGGGGCTAGTGATTAGTTCCCCAGTTCTATATAACAACTTAACTCTGAGTGGCTTTGACAAAGAAATGTTTACTTCAAAGATATTGCAAGAACAAACACACAAACATTTTCCCCAATGTCTCTGAGGTAGCTCTCCCTCTTCCTCAGTATCTGAGGGCATAGATACAAACTTAGCTCGGTTGCTACATTACATTGGTACCATCAAGTTCACATCCAAAGGTGGCCTAAAGAGGTCTCAAAGAATACTCTCAATGACTACTAATTGCCTTGCAGGGCATTCATGCCTAGTTGGCTGCAACACTGGACCTGCCTTCTGCCATTCTGTTTCCTATGGCTCTCTCTTTAGGTTAAAACTCCCTTCACTTAGAATATAAAAGAATGAATGAAAAGACCAACCAAGGCTATTTTCTCAGGGTCCATATAACCTCAGAGGAAGAAGGCGGCCCTGAGACCTTTCCCTTTACAATACAGTCTTTTCCTTACAGAGTGAAGGAGTCACCACATTCCCCCAGACTCAAATTCAGTAAAAAGAGTTGCCAAAACTCTCTCAGACGCTGATAGTTCTGACTTTGCAGCCAATGGAAAAAGACTCCCTCCAACCATGCTGTTAACCAACCAAAACCAGTTACCATGTGTCTGCAAATGTTTCACAATCTTTCCAATCTTTACACATTGTCACAATTCTTCTGGAATCCATCTCCCAGTATCCCTGCCCTCAAAGAGCTTGCATTTTAATGTGAGGAGCAACATGTAAATAACTAAATACATACATACATATATATATAT